>NW_024581127.1:24112970-24562417 GCF_017639235.1 Corvus kubaryi
CCTGAGCTGGGGCGAGCGCAGGGCCGAGGGCGGGCCCGCAGCAGCGACCGCCGCAGGTACCGCCGGGGGACGGGGCTGGAGGCCGCGGGGCCCGGCGGGCGCTGGGCGAGGGCGGGCGGGCGGGCGCTGCTCTGGTGTCCGCGGGGCTCTCCTGGCGCCTGCCTTCCTGAACACCCCTTTGCTTTCAGGCTGCAAGGCTTTGGTGCCTCTAACCTGCAGAAACTTCGGGGGGGGGTTCCTGCTTTATTGCGATGCTGCCATGTAATGCGTTCCTGAGCATGACCTAAAGGAGAATTTAGGAAAATTTGCTTTTTTAAACTGCAAATCTGCAGGTGACATTTCTCTTAAAAAACTCAACCAACCCCTTTCCCCCTTCTCCCCTAAACTCACCTTCCAAAATCACACTGAAATTTATACTGTATTTGCAGGAAAGTAAGATTTAACTTCCATAATTCATTAGTTTTAAGAAATACTTTTTTTTTTCCTAGCTGCAACTGCTGCAAACGTGTGTCAGTTCCTGAAAGAAAGCTGTAATGCATCAATAAATGCGCATGCGAGCACGTTCCCAGGTAAATTTAGCAATGGACAGTAAGGGCAAGTGTTATCAAGGAATTGGCCTATGCATGTTTTATTAGGGGAAACAAGGCAGAAATCTAAGTAAACCCAGTTGCTGCAGTATGGGCCTGTTCCTGCTGCTCCTGTTTCTGTGGAGAACTTATTTCAGCAGCTAAGGTGTTAGGAGATGATTAGATAGACTGGATGCGAGAAATGAAAGGGAAGGATTTTGAAAAATTGACAAATTTCAGTCCAGTTGCGCAAAGAATAGGAAAGCGATTGTTTCTCATGTCACTGGGAAGCATAATACTTTAATTACTCCTATAACGTCTTCTGACTTTTTTCGGTAGAAGCAATACTTGTCTGTTGGGTAACAATTCAGAACATTAATCTGTGAATATTAAATCATTTTTTCATCTTAGAATAGATTTCTGAAGATCTGCTGTAGTACTCTTAGGGGCTGGGTGTTGGTGTTTTGTTGTTTTGTGGGTTCTTTGGTAAAAAAGTGCTTTCTTCTTTACTTGATTTATATATCTACTGTTATAAGCTCATCTTGTCACAGATGTCATATAATTGGGATTCATGTGGGAAAACCACTATAAGCTCTTAAAATTCACGAAGATGGGAATGTTAAGCTGTTTTCAACTTCTGTGCTTTTTATTGCATAGAAACGTTGATAGAGCATCTCATTTTGTGAACTCTGTAAATCATATTTATGAAAGTTGTCATTTAGTTCAGGTATGTTATGGAACATGCAAATAGAAAGCAATATTACCCAGAATAGAGAAGAGGTCAAAGGTTTTCTTACTTACTAACAGTCAGAGGGTCAGTAATCGACACTTGCCAAGACACTTACCTACTCCTTAATATGTTTAGAACTTAATTACGGTACCAAAGGAAAGTAGAACTCAAGTAATTGTTGCACATTAAATGACTTACAGAGTCTTTCAACAGACATGTTAATTGTAATAGGAAGAATAGATTGTAGTGAATTGATTAATTTAAATAATTGTTTTATCTCTTTGCAGCATGCTCAGTGGCTGGTGTTCCAGGCACAAAGAAATGGTATTTTGCAAGTCATGTTATTTGTGGTTATTATCAGGTAAGGCACACTTCTTTTAGAGTATAAGTTCCTCAACTGTCTGCTTCTCTATAGAACAAGTTAAAACCACAATGTTCAAAATTCTTTTTGCTTATTTAAGTCTTTTTGTTTGATTAGTTCTGCAGTTCTGACTGGGAGGAAATAAATGCTGACTCACAGAAAAATGAAGACTCATACCAAACAAGCATTGACGAGAACCTGGGAACCACACAAAATTTTGAGGAAGATGACAGTAACAGTTGGGAGTCACTGTCTCTGACTGAGTATGTGTATTAGTATTTTTATTTAAAGTATAATGTTCTGACATCTAACTGTGATGACCCAAGGGGATCAAGAAGTTTAACAAGTGGGAGTTACTACCGAAGCAAGAGTTAACTATGAACAATCCCCTACTAGTACTGAAAATACTTAATTTTGTTTAGCATAGCTTTAAATTTTTTAGTTACAGATTATTTTTATAGGATAACTGAACAGTTTCCTAACAGCTAACATATATACAAAAATTTATTGCTAATTCCCCTTGAATCCTACTTCCAGTTTTCCTTCAGATTATTTTGATGTCATTAGGCCTACTTCTGTCTCAGTAAAAGAAGAGATGATTTCTCATAGCCTAGGTATGTTTGTGCAGAGTTTCAAAGATGTAAGATACTTACATCAGGTACTATTCATTAGTTGTAACTGGTGTTTCTAAATGACTTCATTTATATTTTGGTTCTGAACATGTTGTTCTTCATTTTCAGTATCTATGATGAAGCTGCTGAAAGTCTGCATCAACTAGCTGATAAACTGCCTGCCCCAGGTAATCTGTCTTTAAAAAGTGTCTTATTGGAGTTTATCTTGTTAGTTACTGCTCTAAAATTTCATCTGGTAAAAGCATAGTGAATGGAAAAGTTCAGAGGATGTTAATTTGGTAGCTGAATTAACATAATGCAGCTCTTGCAGGTAGTTTAGGAACTTGAGCATGGTTGGCATTGCAGGTCAGCTTGAGGACTAGTTTGCTGCTTGTTTCCTTGGCAGGCTGTAGTTCAGTAGAATTTAAGATAGCTATTTGTATAATAAATTTATCCATCTGAAATGGTACCAAAGTAATCGTAGACAGTAAGCAATACAAAACTCAACATAGGAAGTTTCTTATTATGAAAAAGGAAGATGTTGACATCAGGCTTACATCTGATTTGACAACCGCTTGCTTGTGGGTGGGAGCCAAGAAGATGAGAAGGAAAATGCATCAGAATCGTTGGGTTCGGATTTTGTAAACTGGAGATACAGATCACCTTGCATGTTAGGGTTATATAATGTTGCAGAAGTTGATTTGGAATAGCATAGGAATGCAAGAAGAATGAAAAATAGCAGTTTAGAGTGTTAAAAGTAGGAAAATGACATAGCTTAGTTGTACAGGAGACAAATCTCATTTATCAGTGCTGAGTGAGAGCGAAGGGTATTGAACCACAGTCACTGAGGGAATGGTGAAATATTTTGTGTTCATCTAAGAGGAGCAGCAAGAGATGAGCTAAAATGTGTGAAAAGTATTTTAAATCTTGAAGTTATGTGATCTTTTTGCCTGTTTTAGTGCAGTCAATGATAACCAATACTATTCTATCTTTAAATGACTGACTGATTCACTGAATCATGATAGTTTGAGTCATATACAACTGTTTTATAGGCAGAGCAATGGTTGATGTAATCCTGCAGGCTGTTGAACGAGATGGACCGAAGTTAAGGGACTGCTTACCTGCTATCGGTGCCCTGAAACACCTGAGAGAGTGGCACTCTGCACAGATCACTATTGCAGCAAGTGATGCTAAAGGGTATGGCATTTATTTTAGGGCTAAAACAAGGCCACTTCTGTTTTGTGTTAGCATAGATCAGTGGGTTAAAATAGAAACAGCATCTTGAGTATTTTATGTGTATATTTTGAAAATACATAAATTAGTTGTCTGTTATTGTATGAGGGCAGGAATTACTTAACCTGATTTATTGTAAATACATGTTCTAACCAGAGAAGCAGGCAAAAAAGCCAGTCCTCTGCACTTCTTGTTTTCTGTGGGAGCAAAGGGTAAAATATTTTCCCTTTCTGTTGCTAGTGGCTTCAGTGTGATACAATGTTTTCAAGTTGTATGATGCTACATAATCATATATAGATTGTAGTTTTACTGGTTTTTTTTTTTAAATGAATCCATACTACTGCTGGTTTTACTTTAGATTTTATATTACCTTTGGTATTACATTTCAGGGAGGGAAAGTAGTGTGTCTCATTTGTCCCTTTTGAAAATGGAGTAAAAATGCTCTATTACTTCCTGTATGCTTTTCAAGATTCTGTTATTATGAAGAGTTACTGAGACTATTAATTCAGGTTGAAGTTAAGTCCAGTAATTTCCTTACTATCCTCCTCTAATTGGCATATAATGGCCATGATATGTCTCAACATATAAACCTCAGTGGCTTGGGTTTTTTTATCCCATGCAGTGAATGATTGTGTGGAGGCTGAATAACTTGGCAAGGTCTCTTGCACTTTCCTTCCCCTCCATGGCCAAAAGATTCAAATTTGCGTCATAGAATATGTGCTTAAGCTTAATCTTAAATTAATAAAACTGTTTAAAACTAAAAAGGTGAATGTTCAGTCCTTGGATAGAATAGATAATATACCTACTCTATAGTATTTCCTGAGGTGTGGACAGGAAACTTACTCGGTGACTTCCACAAACACTTGGTCTCAGTGCTTGTTGACATCGTCCTGTAGAACCATCTTTTGACTGAATAAATTTTTCTGCTGGCTTTTATGTAAAGTGAGGTTATTTGGGTATAGAGGATCTCTGATGAAAGTTGTTTCACTTATTCTTCTTGTTCTGCTGATGGTGCTGACTTCCCTTAGAAGTCAGATGGCCACCAGAACCCACAGATACTGACTGTTCTCTCTCTTGTTGAATTTGGATAATGTTTGTGCTGCAGTCATGTCTCCATGTAGAAGGTTAACTACAAACCATCCAGATGGACCAGTGATAGCCCCACTGATGGCTACCAGGCTTTGCTACAGCTTTTAGCACCCAACCTTACTATGTTGTGCTTGCAGCTTGCCATTGCCAGTCTTATTTGATGTCAAAATTCTTTGCTGTCATGTTCGTGGAGCATATGAACAACTTCCTTTACAGAGCCTGAATGAGCAATTCTATAATACTTTTTTACTTTGTGTAATATAAAGCTTTATTGTCTGTCTTGACGTACACAAGATCGTTTAGTGCTAAGGGGTCATAGGTAAATTCAGTCAAACTGCTCTGTATGTTCATTTGTAATGCTAAATTCAGTAAGATTAATTCTTCTGTATTTTTACAGTAGCTGGCAAAAGATTGCAGACTATCTATCAGCAGACTTTGTATCTTCAGATGATATCATGAATATTATTGATTTAAAAGAACTCTGGAGAGGAAAGATTCAGATATGGGAAAGAAAGGTAAAATTACTTTTTTCAACTGTGGTTATTTTTTAAAGCATCTGTGTACCTCATTTAAAGCATTTATTGTGCAGTGCATTTTATGTCTTAAGCCAAATTTGGTTTCAACCATGTAATTCAAAGGTAATGTGCAACTTGTCTGGGTGGGTGGCAGGATGAAATAATAAATGAGATCAATGCATCAAGAATTGAACTTCAGAAATCCAGAGCCTCCCCTCTGAAATATTTCTTAGAACTTACTTAGAACTTACAAAACAATCTAATTTTGTATCTATCACAAATCATTATCATGTAATTGTAAGTCATTACTGCAAGCATATGTATAATGTTTCTGCAAAAATGGAGAGCTTTGTGACATTGTTTACATTTTCACTGTTACAGTTTTGGATTTAGTAGTTGGTTATCTAAGTCTAGTATTTTTTCTTAGTTTCATGGATCTGATGGAAACAAATATACTAATTGTTAAAAATAATAACACATCTAACTGGCTGAAGAGAAATAATTTTTCTCTCTTTCTGACACAATTATTGTCTTCTTTTTTTTTTTCCAGTTCGGATCAGGAGTAGACTTTCCAGAATTTTGTATAAAGAGCACTTCAGCAAAGACATTCAGGACTGCAAATTTAGGCTCTTGCTTTGCTGTTAAAAAAGAGTGGCAATCAAGGAATACTGATGCTTTGCCAGAAGCAAGTATTATTCTTGATCTTACTTTGAGTTTTAGAATTAATCTGTTTTACTTTCCTGAGAAAAGTAGTAATTGGGTAAACCTTAGTTGGAACTGAAAGTTCAGTATAGAAGTAATGGTTGGGTAAGATTGAGGAATACTTCTTTTGTTCATGTGTGCTCTCAAAACAGGTTCTTAAAATTTCATCTGTTTGTCTTTAGGACTACAATACCAGATTTTTTTCAAGTAAAAATTGAGACTTTGTTCAGTTTAATACTCAAAATAGCTAAATTACGAATTCTGTATTTATATAACCTTTTCCACTTAATTTTAAAAGTTTGTTTGGGTTTGGGGTTTTTTTTACACTGTTGCTGTTTCACTGTTGTTGTTTTCTACTGGAAGTAGGTAATAGATGGGAACTCCACAATCATATGTGTTGATGAAAACAAAAAAGAGCATTATGAAAATTGGTATCAGTTTAGAGTTTGTTATTTCCATTGTTAAAACATGTGTATTTTGTACTGCATTTGTCTGTTCTTGGTAGATCTTATTTTATTTTGGGTGAGAGCTAGAACTCATTTGATGCACATTGTTGACTTTCTACAAAGTCATATTTATTAAACAAAATTAAATACCTTCCTTGTTTTTTATATAATTATTTTTAATATAATATTGTGAAGTGTTTTTGTATTTCTTTATACCTCTTTCAGATGTTATCTGTAAGGCTAATGCCTCCAGCAAACCACTTGAGGAAGTTCTCCTGAAATAGAATCATATGTAGTGTAATATATATAGGTTTTTATTTGATCTCTTTTCAGGTTTTTCATTACTATGGTCCTGCGCTGGAATTTTTACAGATGGTGATGCTGTCTGATCTACCTTCCATTTTTATATCAGATCTGGAATTTGAACTGTATCCCTTTTTTTAAGGATCTAAACTACTACTGATAATTGTCTATAGCAGAAAGAAAACAATCAGGATCTCCCATGGAAGCAACAGATAGATGAGGACACGCAAGGGTTCATTCCATTTTAGCCTGCCAAAATAGTCATAGTGATTCTTCACAACTGGATTTTTAAATTTTGAAATTTAAATTACACTACCAATAACCAGATGTTGTTGATATTATTGCACGTATAATTTGTCTGTTGATGTGCATGCTCTTTGTGGGAAAAGAATAGAGATATGTTTATTCTGTGTAAGTTTAAAAAAAACCTCAAGCCTTTCTAATGAATGAAGGTAGCATGCTTCAAAATATAGGAACATTTGTCTACAAATCATGTTTTTATTGTGCAGCAGCAAAATCTGTGGCAAGATACAGCAGAGGAGTTCTCTCTTGAGTGTGTGTGCTGCAGAGATCTCAAGGTATATTACTATGGGTTTTTAAAAGTATGGACTTTTGGTACTAGTCTTGGTGTACCAATAATACCTTAGGATGTGTAAGTCTGCCATGATTTTGAATATATAAATATCTGTTTCTGTCAGTCTGTAATAGAGATGTCAGTGTAGTATTTTGTCATATAACATTTTCAAGTGTATCACTTAACCAAGAAAGATGAGCTTTTTATGTTTTGTGATACTGTAGTATCAAAAATTAGATACTTGCAATGCTTCTTTCAAATATGGTGGTAACTTGATTTGTAAAACAGAGGTGTATAGTTCTTTGTGAAGATAAGGTTCCTTAAACTGTTCTGTTCAGGAGCCTGTCAAGAAAGAATACCAAGGAGACGTCTACATTGCTTTTGGAGCAGATTTCTTTTCTCTCTGGGAAGGTAAAAACTTTTTATTTATGTATAGCAGAAAAATGAAGGTATGTATATTGCCTGTAAAAGATACAGGAATAATATTTTTAAACCTAGTTTCTATATAAGCTTCTTGAACATTTAGTTCTAAAGCAAGTATGGATTTTAAAGTCCATGCTATACATACCCACTGAACAGTTTTCTCTTTATGTCATCTAAATTTCAATCTCCTGAAACATTTTCTAATTTTTAATCCTATCCTGACAGATAATTTCTCTGCTACCATAATTGAACTATTGATTTTTTTAGCAAAAGGCAGGCTTGTGTGCAGCCTACCAAATGTATCTAGTTACTGTGAAATGGTAAGCTTTTTTATTTTACATGTGATTATTCTGATTTTGGATAAAAAGAGTTCACGAAACATTTACAATCCTACTTTTTCCTTCCCTCCTCTGCCTTGGAGGGATAGTGAGATTATTCATAGCCACAGTATTAGTTTGAATATATTTTTCCTGAATGTTCTATTACCTTTACTTACAGGGTAATGCATCTTGTTTAGGAAAGTTTTTTAGTGTTTATAAAATAAATCTATGCCAATCAAAACAAAACCTCCAATTTGAAAATGCTGATACAGGTATTATTAATAACATATGTTTTTTATTTCCTGTGGAGATGGTATCCCATTATCAGGCTGTATGTTTAATTTTCAGTTTATTTGGGTTTTGAGTAACTCTTTTTCTCCCCTGCTACTCCATTCTCCATTAGCTTAGCCAGAAATGGAAAAGGTCCTTTTTCTAATGCTGTACCAAAAATATCTTTTTAAATAGTTTTATATTGGTAAATATCGCAGGTAATCTTCATTTTACTTAGGAACACTGAAAACACCTTTTACAATTTAAGGCCTTGCATTTCTACTAATTTTTTTAAAGAAGAAGCTCAAACAGTTACAACACGTTCTCAGGTTACTTTTTAGAGTCTGCACATGTTGAATTAAATATATTTTGAAAACAGCAGTGGTGAAAAAAATACGGATTTTTTTCAGTCTGCTGCTGGAAATATTACATGTTTGTTGGCTTTTCCAATACTTGCAACAACATTGTTTTATTGCTTGAGTATTCAAATATGTGTGCCTTTTTTCTGATAGTGCTTATTAGCCTGAAGTCTGCTTAGAGACATAAACATAGTCCAGTATCTGGCTAAGGGACAAGGGTAATAGGAAAGGAAAAGGAATTTTTTTCAAAGGAATGCAGAGCCACTGATGCCAACTATTACCTTTGAATTCTCTTTTCATTCTGGATTCTACTCTACAAAAATGTTTGTAGCCAGATTATTGAGAGACTTGCAATGCATAATAAATACCTTTTTGTGTATGAAATGGAAATTCAGCAGTGAATGATCTCTCAACTGGACCAAAAACTAACCACAATTTTTACAGCTTTTGTGTCAAATGGAATTCCATTTTGATTGATGTGAATGACAGATGTGTTAAGCAGAGATATTTTTCTTCATTTCAAGTAGATTTGAAATAACACCAGATCAGTAGCTCAAGAATCAAATGTAAAACAGGTTTCACTAATATTGCATGTTTTGTATTTCGTCTCCCTATTTAGGTAGGAGCTTTATTTACATTGCCATGTAATGTAAGTAGTGTAGTGATCCCATCTCCTGCCCAGCTGAGCACCAAGAAATGGAAGGAATATATGGCTAAGAAACCCAAGGTCATTTCTGGTACGTGTATTTGGTTGTGGTTTTATGTATGTGTGTGTATATATATATATGGTGATTTTTTTCTGTACATTTGGGATTCTCTTTTTAAGTTCAATGAAATGAAGTCAGTTATTGTAATCTTCATGGACACGAGAAGATTTGGTGAATGCAAGTTCAGCTATGCAAACTTGGAGGAAAAACAATAACAACATCGTGGCAAGTTTTGGGAAACAAAGCATCTCCTTTAAACCATTTTTGTGTCCTGTCTGTCAGTTAAGATCCAATTTCCAGACATCTTTCTAAGGTGATTGTAAAATCCACAGGCACAGAGGTTTACTTCTGCAGATGGAATTCCAGTGTGCTTCACTGAGGTGCTTCCCTTCTCATTTAAGCATTTCCAGAGGTTCTTCAGTGCACTTGCATTTAATTTCAATCTCTTCCTGGGAAAATACAGAATATTAAGAAATGCTGAATGCCTCCATTCACCTGAGAGCCGTGTGCTAAACTTGTGATTGGGAACGTGCTCCTTCCTTATGGGGCTGTACTGATGGCAGCTGTCTCCTCCTATGCACTGTGCCAGTGCTTAGAAATCTGATTCAGAAAGTGAGAGAAGAGAATCAGTACAGATCAAGGCTGGGGGAAGTTTCTCAGTTGGCCAGTAAATGTGCCCTGCAAGTGGAGGCACTGCACAAGCAGTGGCTGTGAGGTTTGTAGGCACTTGAAAACATCAGGCTAAAATGAACTTGGTGGTAGCCCAGTGCTTAAGTACTTATCTAGGACAGGATGAGGTGCTGGATTCTGCTTTCTTTCATGATCTTGTTTATACATGGTCTAATATATAATCCGTGTAGATTGCAAGGAACAGTGACTATTTTTCTTGCCAACTCAAGACAACTTTTTAAAACAAATATGCTGATGAAAATGGCTCATATTGATGACTGATATTATTTCAGGTTTAGGGACAGGAAAAAATTGAGAGGAATTAGGAAGAGTTGTATGACAGGACAAGAAGCTTAATTATAAAATGGGTGCTGGCAGTATATAGACTGAAATTTATCTCTGCCTGTTTGGAAATGATAGAGAGGATGTGATTATAGAGCTGGTCATAGCAGCAGCATTTGTATTTATTGGAGAGATACTACTGGTGCAGTCAAATGAGCACAAGATCCCCAGTGTCTGCAGGATATTTGTCCTGTGCTCCAGTGGAAAGGTTTTGTACAAGTATTAACTATTCTGTCATCAGTAACACACAATAGGTTCTTATTAAGCCTCCTGTGTAAAATTTAGTATAGGAGGAGAAATGTGGCTGTTTAAATGTATTTTCTTGTTTAGTTGAGAACTACTGATTTTTTATTAGCTACCACTAATCTGACGGTCCTAAGGATTTGTGAATCCTTATTCTCATCCATCTGTGGGAAGGTATAATTCTTGGAATTGGTAGTTCTCAAATGCTAAGGTTAAAATGCGAAATAAAAGCTTACCCATGAGGAATCAGCTTTGAGATGCCATGATAAACTGGAAAAGGAATATATTTCAAATGACAGAGGGAACAGGACAATATAAAACATTTCTGGAATCTTTTTTTCTTTATTGCTCTTTTTTCTTTTTCTGAATTTATATATTGAGGTAGTGGGGCTTCCCCCTCTCTTCCCTTCTGTGTCCAACTTAAAGTTTTCAAGAAACACTGGAATATTTTGTATTTGTTGCTAACAAAAATTTATGATACTAATAAATGTTACGATCCTGTCAAGTTAATTATTGAGACATTTAATTATGAAATTAATTTACTTTTGAAACTTAGTACATCAAAAAGTATTCATTCTCTCGATTTCTATGTCTATCAAGGTGCTATAAAATGTTTTCTGTGTAAAAAGATAGCAAACCCATTCTTTCACTGTTACTGTCAGGTCCCACATTAATTTACTTTCAAAACTGCATACTATATGCCAATGTTTAAAAATAGAATGTCTTTATCTCTTATCCAGGCACAAGGGTAAAGAAGGGAGTGAAGCTTTTATTAATGAATAATGCAGTGTCCTTGGGAAGAGCGTGTACAATATTTCCTTCTACATCTGTGTGTTCTTCCATTGAACACTTACATTACTTCAATGCACATATGCAGAAAGGCCTGTTTTTACCTTGCAGAACAAAAAGGTCTCTTCAATGTTCCATGGTAAAAATGTAACTTTGCCAGTTAAGGGCTTGCCTGTTACTTAGTGCAGTTAAAAACTTCTCTTGGTTGGTGGTTAGAGTTTCCAGGTGTACTTTGTAGTCTGCATTAGAAAGCTGCCCCTCATCACAAGAGTGCAGTGCTGGTTTTTGGGTGCTGCTCTAAGCCAGCAGCATAGAGCAGCTGAGCTTTGCTGCTATAGTTAATTTATTTTACTCTTCAGTTTGGAGCTTTACAGGAGTTGAACTTCACCTGTAGTTACTGTGTCTCCTCAAAAGATATTAGTAAGATTTCTCACAGAACAGAAGAAAGCAAATGGAAGAATATTTATGGTGGATTATAGTTTGTTTTAAAGCTGTTTTCCTGAGAGTGTTTCACAGTTATGTCCTGATGTTTGTTAAGTTCCAGAAATTGAACTGAAAGGAGAATCTTGCCGATATTATTTCTTGCTACAAGGCAATGGCTGTGGAGGATGTAAAGCAACCTTGATTCATTCAGCTGGCCAGATTAATGGGATGGCCACTCTTTCTGCCATAAATGGAAAGCTAAAGGCAAAAGCAGAAGAGTCAGGTAAGAGTAATGACTTATTTGTTAAGGAGTATCTGAGTGCAGGCAAATGCTACTAAATTTCGTAAGTTCCTTTTATTCACTCCAGTCAGTATTAAAAGGGAGAAAACAACAAGGAATATTACATTTTTTATGATGTGCCCATTAACAGTATTTTTCAAAATCCATAAGAAAATACGTTAAGAGCTTATTTATTCACAGAATTTACTGCTACTGTATTTTTTAAATTGACTGTATAAAGTTACAGTGAGTAATTTCTTACAATCAAAATTAGTTGAAAATTGTTTATTGTAAAGGGACATACAGGTAATATTAATACAAACCAAATTTGTGAAAGCTTAAAGTTTAAAAAGTGTGTATTGTTGGTATAAAAACTTAACAGCCCATGCCAAAAAATCTAGGTAAATGTCTCTTGAAAATCCTGTTTCACTGATGATTTAAAATAAAAACTGCAAGGCCAGTAGGCAAGTTGAGTTTCATTATCATCTGCAGTTTCTTTGCCAGGTGTCCATGTTACTGCAGAGTGTTTAGGGTATGAGCTGGCACTCATATCCTACCTGCTCCACTAGGGAAGAGCAGGTATGCAGACATTTATCATGGAGTAGTTGTCATGTTACAACTACACCTACTAGGTAACTCTACCAATTCCTGTATTTGTTTCAATAACACTGGCAAAGAAAAAGAGCACAGTGACCTGCATCTTATCCTCTTAATTCCTTATTATCAAAGTAAATCTGTGTGCAATATGACTGACTACTCTGCCATTTATCCTAATTAAAATCCCATTAGTACAGTGTCAGAAGACTGAAAGTCCTTGACTGTATGTTGGGAGAAAACTTCTCTTTCCTGGTATCAAACTTAGGATCTTTTTACCTTCTTTTAATGTTAGTCATGTTAATTGTGTTGTCGTTATACTGGTTTTGTACAGAAATTCAAAAATACTAGTCAGGCACCTCTTCCAAATTATGCTCCTGGTGTTCAGTTGGATTTGATTGGTTTGGTTTTTTAATGATTAGCCGTATTTGAAAGTCTGGTTGTTTCCTTTGAATGGGAAATTTTTATGTCTCCTGTGTTTATGTCTTCTATTAAGTAACGACTCCAAAGTTCAAAGAGATTCGTAATAAAATTTTCTCCTAATCTATAGGCTTTCATATTTCTGACTTGATAAAGTCTCTGCCACGCTATTGTGGAGAGGAGATTGTACAGAGAGAAACGAAACTGTCTCGTCTCCAGGTGTTTGCCTTGAAGGAGTATCTCAGTAAGTAATGGGAAAGCACTGGTAATTCTCAAACTAGTATTTAAAAGGTCATTGTTTCAAATTGGATGTGATGGCTCACCTTACAAAACTGAAATTGTCTAACAACCAAAGTGTGTTGATTACTTTGTGAAGAAATAGCAGAAGTATAGGAAGAAACTTTGTAGTATATTACTGATTATCTATCAGATAATGGAAAAGAGAACACTGAATTAGTGTTGATGGTTGTTACATGAGTACTCTGAATTTTTGAGCATAGTGTTGAAATAGTTCTGTGGCAATTCTGTGATGATTTCCCAAAAATCCTTTACTGCTGGATGTGCCTTCTACAAAAATAGAAATTCTGGTTTGGGTTTTTCAGCTTTTAAAAATTTTATTCTTTCTTTGAAAAGTCTTAAGCAGCAGAGGAAAACTATGCATTGGAGATTTGTTAGATTTATCATGATGCATTATTCATAATAAAAACTGAGGGATCACCCTGCTTAGATTTTTATTACTTTGCAGAGAAGTACATTTGAGTGTCCTGATTTTTTTTCCATCGTAAGCGCATTGCTTAAAGAGACTCAATTGAAAGAAAAAATGCTTCACAGAGATTGGCTGTCTTATTGAAAATGGCATTCTCTGGAGATAGTTTAAGTGTATTATCATTAACAGAATAGCAGCTTAAAGAAAATAAGATTTCTGTAAGTAGTCTTGTCTCCCATCCCCTGCCCCCTGCTAATTTACTGTCATTTTCAGATTCTTGTCTGCTTCAACCCTGAGCTTGGGGCTGCTTTAGAGCTTGTGTTTTAGTTTCTTTTGTGTGGGTCACCCATTTCCATTAAGAGATTGAATAGGAGCAGTTGGGATTTACTGATTGTCCTAAATCATACCAGAATTACCTAACCCTTGATATTCTGACCGGGGTCCAGAACAGAGCCACACTCCTGCAACAACAGTAAAAATAGGTGGGTGGGAGACTCTGCAGATTGGAGCTCTTCACTTTTAGTCTCAGCAAGTCCAGATTATTGTCTCTGGGGGATTCAACCTGGATGTACTCAGAAATGCATATATCCAGAAGTTAAAGGACTGTAAAAACATGATTCACGTGTGACTTCAGCTGTTCTCACTGCTGTTTTTTCACTTGTCTGTGGAATAAACCACCCGTGTCTTTCTTGCTGGTACAACAGTAAGTGTTAAATTAACTTACTTGTGTTACTGGTTTCGGGTGGGGATTTCCTTGTTTAATTGTTTTTTAGTTTTCCTTTACTGCTTAGCAGGTGCAGTACCTTTTCTTTTTTCTTTTATAGAGAGAAAGGAATTGGCCAAGCAGCCTGCGGTTATTTCTACCAATGAGTTTAAAAGCTTATTAAAACTTACAAGAGAATGTTTTTTGGACCTGTGCAGCACTAGTCTTCCTACACCTGTTCTACAGAAGGTCTCCAATAAAACCACTGTGACTTGTGGTAAGTGTTTTTATTTACAAAATATGCTGATTATTTTCTTTGGATGTTTTTTCATATTAGCCATCAGTCTTTTGCTAGAAGGAGTGAAGTCTTTTTACCAAAAGAGGAAAACATGGGAAAGTAAAGTAGCTTTCTAGGCTTATTTTGCAAACTGAAATTACCCTTGCATTACCTATTTCCTTTTTGTTCCTTGACAAAAAAAATTGTCCGGAAAACATTTCTGATTTCATCACCAGATAGATTTTTCTTTTATTTACATACATTTAGAGATATGCATTGAGGAATATCTATATATAAAGGACTGGACATATATATTTCTTTAAGGAAATTTATTAAGGGTTATCCAACATGTATTTCTTGCAGAGCCTGATTTAGTAGAGCCAAATCCATTGGAGTGGCCAGAAAGACATGTTCTTCAGAATTTGGAAAACTTTGAAAAAAACAAACAAAGAATGAGGTAATGATGAAATACTGGAGATTTTCTTTGGAGTAGCCATTGAACATAATTGTAGAGGAACCTTATGTGTTGATAACCATTGTGTAAACTGTGTTCAAATATATTGATATCTTTCAAAGAAAATATTGCTTAAGGCTAAAACTATTTTTCTGTCAATTTCCAAAGGAATATTTTCTTGGTATTTAAAGAATTACTGTGCTGATTTTTATTGACTAAATGCAATTGGAAGCTAGCTAAAAGTAGAATAGTTCCAAAACCAAATTCCCAAAATGGCACTTCTAGAAAATAGTAGCCATGGTAGAAAAAAATACAAAAGCTTTTCTTTCTCCCAACATGCCCTAAATAAGAGAGGTAATTTAGCAGTTTTTGTCAACATGTACAATGTGTTCTAATTTCCTCATATTTCCTGAATAGTTGGTACTTAGTATCATGTCTCAAGTAATTTTAAAGTCGAAGAACCTATTGGTTTTATGTTTGAAATTTGTATTTAATTATATTTTTCCTTCAGTGCTGTTCAAATGAAACCTGTAGATCTTTGTGCCACTTAATACAGCCTGTTGATTTCAGTTTAGTTCTCACTTTATGTAAGACTTGTCAACGAAGGTTTAGGTTGGATATTAGAAAAAGGTGCTTCACCCAGAGGGTAGTTGGGCACTGGAACAGGCTCCCCAGGGAAGTGGTCACAGTACCAAGCCTGACAGAGCTCAAGAAGAGTTTGGACAATGCTCTCAAGGCACATGCTGTGCAGGGCCAGGAGTTGGACTTGATGATCCTGGTGGGTCCCTTCCAACTCAGCTAATAAATGATTTTGTGACTTAATGGTCTTTGGTGGTGGTAATGTTCTTGCTGACAGACCTGGAGAGCCAGATGTCCAACTGTCCTTTTCTGAGTCACTTCCATCCCATTTCTCTTTTTCAAGTACCATAATTGGCCATGGCTTAGACTGGAGTTCTGCATGTGAGAAATCCTCACATTAGATATCTGCTTTCTCATGAGTGGTGGTGCCATAAAGATTTTTTGCCTTTTCTTTTATACCCCTGTTATACCTTTTTACAACTTCTGTATTCTTAGTGCTTTTTGCCTACATTCTTGGACTTCTTTGTTCAGCTAGGAGATTAAACATTTTAGAAGCTTCGTAGGAAGGGGTTAGTGTGCCCCAGACCCCAAGGTCCTCATCCAGAACACATAGACAGACAGAACCATCCAGGGGAAGGTTCCTTGGGGAGGGGGGCTCATTCGAGCCTCTCATTGGGGAATTTTTTGGTAGATATGCTAATTAGTAAAACCTATAATGTTATACCCGATCTTGTGTGGGGTGTGCATTGCAGTGTGCATTTTGGTGCATTCAACCTGGACATAGTGCACCTAAGGATCCTTAAAATAAATACCAAGGTAAAATCCCTTTTTCCCTTCTAACTGCGTTTGACTCTTGATTTTAAGACCAGGAAAAGACTTCAGTGGTATTATTATTATTATTATTATTATTATTGGCTTTTGTTTCTTAAACTGGCAAACTTCTTCCTTTTAATTAGCTGTTGAAAAGGTTCCTGAAAGACCTTTCTGTTACATTGTCAGTGTTTATTTCATTGGTCATAATCTGAACTGGTTATCTTTCTTACCCTGCATCAGGATACAACATGTTGCTTAACAGTAGAAAAGAGAGAACTTCGATGTACTTGGTTGAAGACACTAAAAAAAGAATGGAGGGTTGCATGCAGTAGTGACTTTATGGTTCCTTTCCTTTAGTGGGAACCAATTTTTGGTCCTACAATGGAAAAAAGGGGTGAATAATCATCTTCCCATGTTGTATTTCATAACCAAGCTCTAAATTCTTGAAGAAATTAGTTTCTTCAGTGGAATGTTAGAGAATTTGCACCAATTGTCATGTTCTTTATAATGAACTTCGTGTGAATGTTCTCAAGGAGCAACCTTGTTCGTTTTACTTTGGTACTAGTTTAATTACTCCAGAGTAGCAATGATTCAATTTCTTTTTAAATACCATAAGTTTATTAAAAAAAAGGAAAAAAAAAAGTCTTAGATTGGTCTTTGCTTGCTTCCTTTTTTCTAGAGTTCCTCTGTTTGCGCATTCATCTGAGCAGTTGCTGGGACATAAAGACAGCCAGCGGGAGTCCCTGACGTTGCTCGATGCTAAAGAGTTGCTGAAGTATTTCACTCCAGAAGGGCTGCCCGTGGGGGATCTCCAGCCACTCCAAGTTCCCAAGCGGTAGGGATCAGCATATTAAAGCCACTGAAAACCAGACTCAGAGCTGATATAGGGGGATGTAAATAAGGGTGGAATGAGAGTCACAGAGTGGTCTAACTGGATTTGAATTTATAACCTGCAACATCCTTACATCACATGCCTGCCAGTGAAATCAACTGTTTCAGTCTCCAGACAGCCTTGCTGTTTAGTTCTTTCAGAATCTGAAATGGCTGGAGATGATGATGTTGGTCCTAGGCATTTAAATAACAAAATAATCACCTGAAGCACAAACGTGAGCTGGTAGATCCTTGCCAAGCCTCTGCTGCCCTATGCGTCCATTTCCAAAAGAGTATTTCTAGCAAAGCAGAAGTTCCTGTGGCAAAACTTTAATTTTATTGGTGTGATTTCTTTCAGTGGAGGGGAGTCTAGGTGGGAAGACAAAATAAGAAAAGGCAGTAGCTGAGCCTATTTAACTATGTTTGTCTCCTGTCATGCTTTTTATGTGCTTCTTAAAGGAAGCTTATCTACGCTGGTGGCTTTGCAAGTATTCATTCTTAGTGTGTCTGCTGTATTAACCACTACTTTTTCAGCAGGAAGTTACACACATGGAGTTAATGGAGTAATTTTCAGGATCTGAACATCTATTAGAGCTAAGACCAGACTCTATTAGAGTCAGATAATGTTTGTAGAAGCAGAGCCTATACTATTTGTTCATTGTGTCACAGACTCCTAGGTAGGCAAGACAGTCTTTGCAGTCACTACAGTTGTATTTGTTGACCTTTTTAATACTGAGTAATAGAATCTGTAATGCAGTTATTTGATAGAGTCCTTGATCTTTTTTCACACTTCATGATAGGTAGTAAGAGTGCTTGTGAGAGGCAAAGGTTCTGTAGTATTTTGGATTTTCTGTAGGATTTTTGAGACTTCTGTAAAACACTTAGTGAAGTTTTGTAACTAACCTAAATATGTTCTGAGCAGAGAATTCAAGTTAGAAAATATGCAGTAAAGATTTAGAATCTCCTACTGAGTTGTTAATGAGTGCAGAAGGTTTAGAATTTTGGCTAAAATATTTTCCTTCCAACTAGTTGTATGGGAAAGAAGTGAATAGTATTTCACTACAAAGATCTATTTTTTAGACTTTGATTATTTTCAAAACCTCCAGAGAAGCACTATAACATGGAATACCTTGAGTCTCTTGAATGATTTGCTTTGAGCTACAGATGAGTGAGATCTGAATTTGAATCGAGTCCAGCAGAACACTGTACTCTGGGCTGCTCACTCCCCTAGCAGATGCTCTGACTAAATTCTCTGGAATAATGAGGAACTTTGCACAGTAGGTGATCAAGAACAGTGAATACAGACCCCAAGAATTTTCCTGACCAACAGAAGGATTGAAGGGATTTTGAGAGAGACTGTTGAATTAAAGGCATGTTCACTTGTTTTCCATGTTTGAGCTTTAAATAGAAGTTTGATAGATTACAGTTTTGGCTGACAGTCTTTCCAAATTATCTTCTTGCTAGTTTCAGTATCACTTCTTTCCTGGATGTTTTGCTCAGATAATTATTCCAGTGGAAATGGTGCAGAGACAAGTCTGTATGAATAAAATTTGAAGCAATGTCTAAGTTTCAGATTCTGCTACATCTTGCCTTCATCTCTTCCCTTCTTTAGAGATAAATGTTCAGGGTGTGTTGAGATCTGGCTGCAAGATCTTGCTATCTGTCTTGCTATGGCGTATTCTGTTGAAATACCTTCAAACAAATACACCCTATGATTTAGGTGCAGGGAGTTACTAGCTGGAATTGAAGTATCCCAGGAGACAAGCCATTAGTTCTGAAGTCTGGGAAAGATGACTGTTAGGTGAGGCAACAATTTGAAGCTAAAGGGAAGGAATTCACTATTTATAGTGTGTGATTGAGAAATGGAAGGTCACTTCCCAGTGCCTCTCAGTTCATTCTACTACTCAGGTGTCCCATTGTGAAATGGAGTGATATTTGCCTGGTTTTATTGGTAAATTATTTGGAGCAGTGACCTTCACTGTCTAAGAAATGTCTAAGAGCTTCTGTAACAATAATAGCTCAGTAGGAATTAGTTGAACTTAAATTCTCTCTTCAATACAGATTTAATTTTCCATTGATGCTTTATCCTAGGGGCTTAGCTGCAAGGCATGCTGTTTTAGTCTTCCTATGTCAAGACATTTGTTTCTGATTTTTGAAAGTATAATTTATCCTGACAGTAGTTGGTTAAAAGAGATCTGTATTTTTCTCCTTTCAGTGAAAACGTGTTTCTTCTGACACCAGAGCTTACTCCTCGAAAACTTAGAGGTTTGCCTTTTGAAAAAGCAGCTGGATGCCATTATCATGGACTTGAGTAAGTTACCTGGCTTCTTTTCCCAGATTTATTTTTTAGCTTCCTGTCTAGGTATAATTAGAAACATTTCAAGCAACAGGTATGTTAATTACAGAAAATTTTATGTATCCTTTTCCTTCATTGGAACAACTGCACCTCTCCCTTTCTTACCTTTATTTTAGTCACTGGTTTATATTGCAGCATTCCTGCCTTGATGGTAATGTAGAAACATTTAAGTCTTTTTTTCTCAGTTGTACTGCTGTATCTATTCTCAGTGTCTCTGAAAATTTTGATTCAGAACTAAAAATGGCAAGGGAAGTAGAGTTCATTAGTACATATCAAGTTCCTAGGGGAGCACATGCTTTAAGTGCATACATAGTTTCTGCTTCGATATTTAATTGTAGGCGCTTTCAGACTAATAGTCACAAGGTTTATGAGACCTGCTGTGATGCTACCTGTATGATCAGGGAACCTGAGAACACTAGCAGGCAAATGTTAGTGGTAACAATGTTCAAAAGGATCCATATGGTTAGGGCTGTTAGTTAATCCCAGCCAGCCAGCAATAGTTATTTGTCAAAACAAACAAATGGGCAAACTGTCATATAATGTAGCTGTATAAAAGTAGTTAAGAAAAATACAAATATTGACTTTGGGGAGAAAAGGAAAAAGAAATGCTGGAGTAGATAATTAAGCATAACTCTTCCATATAGACAGTCTTCCTGTGGTATATATTAAGAAATCCAGTGGATACCAAGCATAGTCAGTTCAGTCTTTGTGCAAACTTCTGCTGCCTCCTAAAATCACATTTTCAGATTATAAGAATGTGACTAACAATGCTGTTAGTATTTTTTTCCTATAAATTTTACAAATAGTTTGGTTAAGCCTGTGTTTAATGTCTGGTAATTTTAGCCAGGTTCTCTAGGGTAGTGAAGCACCCCTATCTCTTTAGTTATCTCTTTTTCTAAATGGTAACTCATGAACCTGTTAGCCTTTTTAGATCTGTGATAAGTGGCACAGAGAGGCAACTGGGTAGATAAGAGAAATGCAGATGGTAGGTGTGGGAAGAAACCACGTGTCTGTTGTCTGTTGCTATGTGGTATCTTGCTGCCCTGCCTGACCTCAGCAAAGAGTGTGCCTGAGATTTCAAATTAGGCACAGCACAGCTTGTGCTGCTGCTTCTCCTAGCAAAATATGACAGGTACAGACCACAGGGAGGCCTGGGTATTGTGGAGAGGAGGAAGATCCTGGCATATTAGTATTGCAGGGGTAATGCACTCAGCAGTATGGGAGGGAAGCGCTAGAGTGAGATGTAGCTGTGTGACCAGAACATATTGTCAGGAGAGTATCATGGCTGTGGGGCAGATGTGTTTTGTACTATGCAGTTTTCATCTGCCCAGATGCTGTATTTATATTTGGAGGTAAAGTCTTGTCAACAAAACAAGGAGTAGCAGTTATCATAGAACATTCTGAGTTGGAAGGGACCTTAAAGAACATCTAGTTGCAGGCTCCATGCCATGTGCAGGGACATCAGGATCCTATATCTTTTTCCCCAGAGCTGCTCTTAATTCATTTTTCACTCAGCCCATATTTGTGCTGGCATTGCCCTGACCCAGGTGCAGGACCTTGCACTTGCACTTGTTGAACCTCATAAGGTTTGCACAGGGCCACCTGACAAGTCTCTGGATGGCATCCCTTCCCTCCAGGGTCAGCCACACCACACAGCTCAGTGTCAATGGCAAACTGCTTTCCTGAAGTCCAAGGGTGAGCTTGCTGTGTGCTCTCGTTGCTGCTCTGAGGGTCTCAAACTCCACTATTTAATGGTCACTGCAGCCAAGGCTGCCTTTGAGCCTCACATTCCCCACCACCCCTTCCTTGCTGGTGGGAACAAGGTCTAACATAGCACCTCTCCTCACTCGGAGAAGGAAGTTACCAAAGCATTCCAGGAGCCTGCTGGATTGCATGTGCCTTACTGTATTGTCCCTCCAACAGATTATTGGGGTGCTTGAAGTCCCCCATGCAGACCAGGACTTGTGAACATGAGGTTGTTCCTATTTATGATTAAATCAAATTTTTGCTGTAATGAGCATATGCCAGACACTTGAAGGCTATGTTGCAGAGAGAAAGCAATTGCCATTAAAGCAGTGAGTAAAATGGCAATTTAACTTCTAAAGTTAAATAGATTTTTCATCTTTGTTGGGGATGTGACTACTCAGGGGACTGAGAATATAAATAAGAAAAATTAAATACCTTGACATTTTTAAGTTAAGAGAACTTACTCTTTTATCAGATAATGAATTTATGTCTAGTGGAAAGTCTTCTTCAACTGTAGAAATGGATTCATCAGACAGTTATTAGAGAAATTAATTTCTCCCTGAATATGAAAGTACTCTGAAGAAAGTGGAAACATCAGATCCAGCAGTTTAACATGACTCCATGTTAAGAGATAAAAGTAAAGAATGTGTCTGGCATTCCTAAGAGTAGGAAACATTGCTGAGCAATTTGAAGGGTGGGTGTCATGGTTTAGTATAGTTAGGGTTTTTAGTAAAGAGGGCATCAGCCACGGAAGTGATTCTCTTGCAAAGAGGTGCTTACAGCTTCCTCTATGACCTGACAGAACCAATCAATTGGCTAGTTTGAATACTGGCAACTTTTTAAGCCACTTAATAAGCTTGACACGCCTCTGTGATCCACATTTAAGAACGAACAAACCCCGGGAAAGCTCTCTAGTCTTCCGAGTGTGAGCAATAGCTCGCACTGCTTAGAACGTTTTGTAACAAAGAGGCTGAAATAATACTGAATTTACTGTTACCTCTTGCCACAGTACAGGTAATGTAAGTTACTGGGTGATGAAACACTGTTCTCTTGCAAGGAATCCTGGAGGTCATTTACACCAGAGAAAAGTTAGTTAAGATGCATTTTGTGTTATCTTATCTGTATGTTTCACTGACTTAGCACTGTTCATTTGTTATTTTTCAGCCCCACTGTAGTTAATACAGTTTGTTCTGTTGATTTGGCTGATTAAACCACTTATTCATTGTAGTCAATAGGAAGCTTGTGCTTGTTCAGTGATACTTTTTTTGTATTTTTAGCACTTAAAAAATGTGAATATTTCATACAGCAGTGTTTATCTCAGACAAAGCTAAAAGTTGCATTTCAAAGAGTTTGTTCAAGGAAAAAATTCTACTGATGTCCATGGAAATCTTACAAAGAACACAGAGTAAAGAGTTAGAAATAGTACAGGATTCAGTTTCTTTGTTGAAGTTGGACTTAAGTATAGCAAAATCCATCAGGCAAGCATTAATTTACTGGGCTATTAAAAGTTGTCTTTCAAAATAGTACACCAGTTCAAACAAAAAAAAAAGTTTTGGAGTTCGCATGACTGTCAAAAGTAAGTTTTTTCTGATTGTAATAAAGCAGAGACTTTCACAGGTTTCTCACCCAATTTCAATTTCAGATATTGTCTAGATAACAGAAGAGCCTTGGAAAGAGATGTGGGATATGCTGAACTTCAAACTCGTCTGATTCGCTATGAAACTCAGACCACTTGCACGAAAGAGTGCTGCCCTGTGCCACTTGTCTTGAGTCCTCTCCCATCCCCTGCAGTCTTGTCAGAGCCTGGAAGTGTCCCCGATGGAGAGTCTTTACAAAGTGAATTCAAAACAGAGACATCAAGGCTAAAACGCAGATCAAAAGACCTGGATTGCTTTTATCCCAAGAAAAGGTAATGCACTGAATAAAATGAATCTTTAGCATGAAATATTTCAGTAGTCTTTTGTGAACTGCATCTGTCATCTCAAAATGTTTTAGTGAAGTTATCTAGACAAATGTTTTAGTTGTTTAATCCTCTTCTGTCAGTTCATCTTTTTTTCCCAAGTGTGATCTTTCATCGATGGCATTAGATTAATCAAAATCATGTGGCACAGGCACACTTTATTTAACAGATTTGGGGTTATATCTTGCAAAGTCTCAAGTGCCTAGATGACAGCCTCATCTAGGACTGGAACTGTCAGTGCTGCTGCACTACAAATAAACAACTAAAGGTTTAGAAAGCCAAGGATTGTACAAACAGAATAATTGAATTTCTAATCCAAAGGACTGCTGGCGTAAGATGACCTACCAAAATTCAATCTTATTGTCAGCCTTGTTTATTAAAGTCTTTTCTGGAAGTTTAGTTTTTAAGATTTCCCTTTGTACCTTGTCCTCATTCTGAAGATGCAAACTCTGTGTCAGTGAAAAATAACTGCTATGTAACACTATTTCCAAATTCACTTTTTACTGTAATACTTCTTCCTTATTTCCAGTTTGATACCCTTTGCAATCTAATTACAATAAGCGGTCTGGTTTTAGAAATATGCATATCTTTTACAGCTTACTGAATAGTTAGAAAGGAAGATGTGATTGTACTTAACATTTTGGAAATTGGAGTTTGGAATTACGCTCTTACAGTTGAAGGATCAAGGATTACAATGTTCCCATAGAATTCTAATGCCCAAGTTCCTGTAGTTAAAGATGATTTGTGATGTTCCTATAGGGCCAAAAGAAGTTAGGTAGTTTCAAGAAGTTTTGTCTCATCCTAGGACTGGAGGCCATTTCTCTTCCAAAGAGTTTTATTTTCTTAGTTATCTGATTTTTTTCAATTTGTTTCTAGACTTTTTTAATGAGAGGTGCAATATCAGAGCCCAATCCACTCAGCAGAGTGTTCTTCTAATACAAAAAATTTTACAAAATAGAATCCTGTCTTCCTGTCTGCTGTTTTCAGATGTTGTTTGCAAGAATGCTCAGTACTTACTGCTCTAAAGCAGCAGCCTCTCTAGCAGAAACAGTGGCACTAAAAGAATCTGTACAAAACCTGAAAGGTATTTTTATTGGTTTTTTTAATTTTTCTTTCTAGGCTAACCAAATCTGAGAGTACAGACTCCCTCCTGTCTCAGGCAAGCGGAAGCAGCAGGAGTCACTGTGCAGTTGCTGTGATGAGGAAATGCTCTGAAAGATCGGTTTCTGTGGCTGCAGTGCCAGCGAAAGAGCCCGGCCAAGCCCCCAGAGCAACCTCCAGGGCTGGCCCAGCTGCAGAGCCTGAGGCCTCAAAGCCAGAGAAGGAATCGAGATCCCAGAAACATACAAGGGTAAAGATCTGCCTTGTTCTCTTAGTGAAGAAGCAGCTGTTTAACTTTTCATGGGACTTGATTTAAAAAAATTTTTTAACTAAAGGTGAACTATCTTCATCTGTATTTGTTATTAAATTTCATTCTATTCCCTTGTGTAAGTGAATCCTGAAGGCACTGAGGAGAGTGCTGCAGAAACAAAGAATGAAAACGTGTGTAAAGGAGATTTTATCATGCCCAAGGAATTGAGGCTGAGAGAGATAACAATGAGGAATAAAAAAGGTGGAAATGAATATCAATGAATAGGAGTTATGAAATACAGATGATTAGTATAAAACCTAAAGGCACCAAAGAGATATCTGTGCTGGAAGGGTCAAATGCACTGTGGAGGAACAGACTATTCTGAGAATAAAGAGATTCCAGTAGCTCTAAAAATCCATTAATTGAGAGCAGTTAAATAATTTGGTGGAGTAATGTTTAATTAATAGCTGTATATAGTAGGAATGCTTCTTTGAAAATACAATACACAAAACTGTTTCTGGCTTGGTGATACTAATTTTAAATTAATCCCAGGATACAAGGAGAACACTGCAAGAATGTTAATGTTGTGCTGTCAAAGGCAAGTTGGAATGGTCCCAGGAAGCATAAATTGATGTGACTCATTCAGACCTACAGCAGAGTTTAAACATCTCTGATATAACGAATGTCAGAGGAAATCTTCTAATGAGACTTTAGTGTCAGATTTTTTTTTTGAGGTTTTTTTAATATGGATGCATCAAACAAGGGAATATCAGTATAGAAAAAAGTGATCTTTTCATATATATATTATTTTGGAGAACAAAAAAACCCAAGATAATAGTGACTTCTTTTTTATCTTCCAAGCTCCATGTGAATATTCACTGATCCTTTACATTGCTTTGACATTGTCGCGGGTTCGGTTTGTAACCGGGCAGAAACACCAATTTAGTGTAGTGGTTTGGTCCAAAATACTCATTACTGTTTATCTGCTGTGAGATAAGAATTAGGAGAAATGCAAAACAGGCACCAAACTTGAAAGAATATAAAGAAGTTTATTAACAGACCTAAAAGAAGAAAAAAAATATACCACCTTCAGAACTCTCCTCCTCCCCCCACCTTCCTCCCTTCTCCCACTGACAATGTGAAAAGACAACCCTTAAGATGTTCAGTCTGTTTACCACTTCCATAATAACCTTGTTCAGTCCATTTAGAAAGAGAAGTCTCTTCTTGCTCATGCTATGAAAACATTATCACAACGAGACAGCCGCCCACTTCCAAATATTGTTCAGTCCATTTAGGAAGAGGAGTCTCTCTACCTGCGTGTGAGTCCTTTCCCCCGACTTGCAGCTTTTCCCGCAACTGCTTTCGAGGGTCCACTCTTGAAGTTTTTTGGGGTACAATTTTAAGGTTGAGCCGTTCAGAAACAAAAGCAGAGGCCCTTCTCCTTCCCTGGGAGCAAAGGGTCTTCATCATCTTCATCTTTAGGACTATCTCTGGGAGTATCTCTAGGGACTGAGGTTTTCTCCTTTCCCGTTTGGAGCAAAAGTCCTCATCTGGTTCATCTCTCCCTGTCCAAACTTCTCATGCAATTACAGCTGCATCAGCATCTGCCTATCTCAGCGCAGGTGCTTTTGCTTACGAGTTGAACACTCCACCCCCCATATCTTCATGAAATTACAACAGGATACTCTGATATATCATAGCTTCACAACAGAATTTCAGCTTTAAGCATCTCCTCTCTCTTCCCTCAGGTTTTCAGCTCTTCACAGCAATAAAAGGGTTAATCTCACCTCGGCCTTGCAGCTTTGCAGCTGGAATGTTGAATTTTTCTTATCGAAGTGGAGAGGGGGGAGAGCCGAGCCGCTCCGGCTGCCCACGGCAAGGCAGTGGGGGGGGGTTCCATGGCTGGAACAGGTCCATGGCTCCAGGATGGCCGTGGCCCGGCCCGGCCTGGCCCAAGCAGGGCCTGGCCGGGCCCGCTGGCCCCCACACGGGGCCTGCAGCCACTTGTCCCAGCGCCGGAAACGAGAGAGAGAGCTTGGAGGGGGAGTTTGCCTATTCTTAAATGTGGATCACAGAGGTGATCACAACTTTAAGTGGCTTAGAGAATTGTCCATATTCAAACTGGCCAGCTGATAGGTTCTTTCAGTTCCCAGAGGAAACTGTAAGCACCCCTTAGCAAGGACGTCCCTTCCGGGACTATGCTTGCTAACCTATGACAGACATGTAAGCATTTTCTTAATTTTTTTAAATCAAGAAAATGGAAGTAGATTGTTAAATAACTCTGCTCAAATTCAGGTAGTGGGCTGATGGCATTTGGGCAGTGGATTGAAGACAGAGGCAAGATCACAAAAGATCAGGTTTTCTGTTTTGGGCTTTTTTGCTTCCTTTGGACAATTTTTCATGTCAGTAGCTGAGATGAACTTCTATGTATGTTTCTACTGTTTCCAAGATGCTGAAGGATGTGGTTGCTAAGACTCTTCAAAAACATGGAATTGCAGAGGATCACAAGTGCTTTGCATCGTGCAGTCAGCGTCTATTTGAGATATCAAAGTTCTACTTAAAGGTAATTAGAAGACACACTCTTACAGTTCTTTATTCTTAGTTAAGTGAAGCCACTCCTGAATAAAACTTGAGATAGCATGTGGGATATTCAGAGTTGATTAAGCTAATATTTCCCAATAGTGTGTTACTAATGTGTAAATTGTGTGGAGAAACCTTTGGACTTGTTGTCAAATGCAGACAGTAGTTTTACAATACATTTTGGTGGGGTTTTGCTTGTTTTTAAACCTTCTAAAGCAGTAGCCTTTTATGTGAAATAACATGCTAAAGCATGGGTCTGTTAGGTCAGGTCACACTTAGAGCTGCAACAGCTAAGGAAGCAAGAGTATCTCCCAGCTGTGGCTGTGACAGCTCTGTTTCTCCCTTGTTCTAAGGCTGTTGGCTCAATAAGTAGCTTACAGAATTGACTCAGAAATTGCAGTTCCCTGACATGATGTGCACTATTATCTAACACATACTGGCTCAGCAGCACCCTGCAGAATTGCATCAACCTCCTGTTTAGGGGGAGATGAGAATTCTTTCCACAATACCTAGGAGACTGAGTCAATGCTGAAGCCCATGTTACTTGGTCTGAGCACAAAATTGAGTTAATTACAGTATGGGGTGATTAAAAGCTATTGTTCACAAGCTGAGCTGCCGTTCGGTTCATTTGCATGTGTTTAACCTACCACTCAGTGAACCAGCTCAGTTTAATGAACTTCAGTAATGGTGCTTTAAGCTAAATGAAAGTTGAACAGGACTGGATGCTTACAATCAGAACATCTTGCTGATAAGTGCTAACTTCTTAAATAATTGGAACACAGTTGTGCAGTCATTCTGTAAGTGCTCCCAAAATCTCCCTGAATACACCCTGAAGGAAGATCTCTTAATCCAAAATCAGAAAAGGCTGCATGCAGGGATGCATGAGTATGGCAAATCAGGGTTTGTGGTTCCATTCCACGTAGAAAAGGAAAAGGAAGAATATGGCAGTGATCCTGTCCTTGCTAGAGAGGTGTCGCAGGATTTTGTTCTCCTGAACTGTCTTGCACCTCCAAGTTTGTGGGAGCCCTTTGAATCCTTTTGTTTGCTGCATAATTCAAAAGCATGGTAACATAGGTATCATTTTCCTCTGGAGACAAGTAGTAAATTAATTTTCTTTCTCTTCAGGCAAAGTTTTATTCTTGCTTTTTTTAAAAGAATAGGTTAGGTTGGACTCATTAAATGGACTGCAAAAGAGAAAAGCCATTCTAGATTTTTCCCTTTTTTGCACTCATTTTCTTTTCTAATGTCTGCTTCTCTGTTCTTTGTGAGAACTCCATATTGCAGTGTAAGCTCACAGCTGATTTCCATGTTTATATAGAAATAGGATTTCAATCAAGACTAGAACTTTGAATATCATTGAAGAAAAAAAAAGTTCTGGAAATTGTGCAGAAGGTTAGGAAGACTCAGTCATAATTGAGTACTAGGTTTGGACTGCTGTAAGGAAACCTGCAACCCATTGGAATAGATAAAATATTTTTTTTTTAAATTAAAAAAGCAAAGTCAAATAATTCTTGTGTTGTTCTGAGCAAGGTGATAGAAGTGTTAACACCTCCCTGGTTATTAGGGCTCTTATAACCCAAATTAAAGTGACCATATGAGTTTGCTGACTTCAGTGGCTTTTTGTTTCATATGTAGGATCTTAAAACTTCTAGAGGACTTCTTGATGAAATGAAGAAAACAGCAAATAGCAATGCTAAACAGGTAAGACCATGTATTTATTTGTTCCTATATATAGCAAAGGCTAAATGTTGCTGTGGCAACTTGGCCATAGGATGGTTTAATCCACAGCTTTAAGAGATGAAAAGGTGTGTTCCCTTGGCTGTGGGTCTCATTTCCCTCTGATCTCACAGAAACTCTCTCTCAGTCAGTAGTCCCAAGGCAAAATATCCAGGTTTTGGATGGTATTTTAGTTACAGCTGCCAAGATGATGTGCCACAGTGAGAAAGGGAAATGAAGACAATAAATGTTTCTAAATCACTGAAACAAAAAAAAAGAGGTGAGATTTTTCTTTAATTAGGATCATTAGGGAATTTTTCTTGTGTTGATGGAAATAACATTTCTTTTCAAAGGTTAGGAAGTAATAAGCAGGTCTATAAAAGGACATAAATTTTTAAAAGAAGTAATGAAAATCAGTAATTTTAGGCTTGTGAGTAACTGATATCCCAAGGGATATCAGGTGAGGTTATTTTTGTGCAAGGTGGGACTTACATGAACAGCAGCACAGAGCAAATGACAGAAGTAAATATTCCTCCAGAAATTAAGTAACTGATTTAAATTCTGAGAAACACACTGAAGTGACTCCATGATTTGGGAAATAAAAAAGGGGAAAAAAAGTGTCATGCATAATTACAGTACAGTTTTCATAATCATAAATTAAATGGAAGAATTCGAACTGAGGTAGGTAATAGAACACAGACTCAAGGAAAACTGTTAGATCCCCACAGAATTTATTCTATGAGAGCAGTATTTGCTGTGTTCCTTTGTGGATTGCTCTGTATGGATAATAAGGTTTCAAAAACTGTATGGGTTGTGATGTTTGGTGTTGAACTGGGCTATTGTGCTGATGCACTACTTCTCACCACCATCTTTGGGCAGAAAATTGGTAGTTTTTTGTATGTTTGGTGTTGGCAAAAGAGCCATTAAAATCGGTGTTCTCCTAAACTACTTAATTCTCCCTGTATTAGAGAGTATTTTGAAATTACCTTACAAAAATGTAATTGCCAAGGACCAGTCAGTGGTCTAAACAACTGCCCTGTTTGGAAAACAGCAGTGGTAATGGTGGTAGATACAGCAGTGCACAAATTATCCTTTATTCTTTCCTCTCTGGCATTAGGAACTTTTAGTGCTGGAACCATGAGCTGTTTGGCATTATGTGCATCTTGCTGCTGGTATGTGGAGAGAATGGGGTGAAGTATTTCAATTCAGAGGTTCTAAAAATGTCTTTTCCTAAAGACAAAGGATTCTGTAAGATTAAATACAATTCTAGGGTAATGCTGTTTCCTCTCAGTGTATTAACACCACTTTCTCCTCTTGAGTAGTTTGCTTTTAATACCACACAGATGGTGACAAAGGACTAAAGGAAGAATTGATGAAGTGGGTGGGATGTTCTTAAGTTGCTTTCAAAATCAGGAGTTATGTAAATTGTTTGCTTTCTCATTTATTTGCCCAGGTGATTGAATGGGTTTTGGAGAAGACTGGCAAGTAGAGGCACTGTGTGGATTCTAGTCACACATTTCCAGGAGCTGTGGAGACAGAGCACTTCTGACTAGAGAAGCATTATACTGCCTAATGGCACACACAGATCTGCACACTGAGAGGACTCTGGTCAGTGTAATTGTATAGACTCATTCTTCAAGCACAGAAGCAAGGTTGGAAACTTTTTATACTAAAAGTTTTTAATTTTTTTTTAAATGCAAATGAAAAGAGGTTGTATTGTATATGCATATTTATTATGTTTGTTAAAAGGAATATAGCTTGACTTGGTTTATAAAGTTTTGTATATTTTTCAACCAGTGTATTTGGTTTTTATGTGAATAAAAAACCCCACATATTTAATTTTGATAACTCCTACTTTGTTTAGCCTCTTCGTGTGAAGACCTGTATTCTACTTATTACAGCTTGCTCTTGTATAAACAGCTGTTTACAGCATCGGCCATTAACATTTTATACACTAATTAAGAACAAATCCTATTCTGCAGGTGAAAATAAACATAATTAGAATTTGAATCATAATTATCTTTGTGTTGTAATACAAGGAAGAAAAAAAGCATGGCTTGAAACTTGATGCAAGGTCCCATTAAAGAAAGTTTCGTTGTTTTACAAGCTGAATTTTCAGTATAATTTCCTGCATGCTCTTTGTAACACTCCTTAGAAAAAAATGTCTAAGGAGAGGTCTGAGATTTCTTTTCCTGGAGGAGGAGAAAATCAAAGCAATAGTGGTAATGAGGATGGTGAGAGCTGGGAAAGAGCTGGCATGCCATGCTGAAATATAAGAGAAAAAAGTTTCTACCTGTGTTGCAAACACAGTAAAATACTAAACTTGGCCTCAGTTTGCTTAAGTCTCAGGCATGTACCTGGCTTGTACTAATGTAATTGTTCAACTTAGTATTTTGTTGAGATGAGGAGTTCCTACTAAAACAAATGTACATTACAGCTTTCTGTATAAGGATTTCCTATTTATCATATAAACTAACAGGATTACAACTGATAGAGATGCAGGGCTATTGTTTGCTATATTCTCCTGGTAGGAAAATAGATTAAGCAATACAAATATAAATTAAATGGAATGTTGTGAAAAAGTAATTGAACTAAACAATGTGGAGGTTAGACTTAATACTATAAAATCTATGTTTTCTCTAAAGAGCCTTCCTGATTTTGTGACATTATTCTTTGCTTAATTCTATTTCATGTAAAGCTGAGCCCTAAGGAGGTTTTTCATTTCTAACAGGATCCTGAGTTTAACTATTCTGTTCCTTTGTTCCCAAGTTTACCATTGTCCTGAACTCTACAAGACCTTTTCTAGGTGGGTGTGTACTTGGTTTAACTGCACTCTGAGCTGCAATAGGAGAGGTCTGAAATTATTCTGCTGTGATAGTGGGCTCTAGTGAGTACTGTGTGCATGTAAGCCCAGGACAAACATCACTTCTTAAAAGATGCATTACATTTGTCTGTAGAATGCCACACATCCACAGCATCCCAGTTTTACTGATTTGGTTAAATAGAAATGCAATGAAGAGAGGTATTTAAATAATCACTTAATAAGTGCATGCACAAAATTGCTCCAATGTAATGACTACTAGTGTATGGCTCACATTTCTTTGCATTCAAGATAGAAAACAAGAAAGTGATCAAGACATTAACCTTTCTTAACATCTTATAGTGAATCAAGAAAGTCTCTACTTCGAAACAGAGAGAGAAAAGCTGTAAGATATAGCCTTACCTCTTCAGCCTGAATGCTGATACTTTTGTCTGAATACTAAAGCAAGCCACTGAAAGTTGTATTTTCTACTTAATTTTGGGAATTTTATGTATTTGTAATTAGAAAAACTTTGTAGTTAATAATTATACACAAGTTGATAAGCAAAAGTACAGAAACTCTACTTTTCATAAAATCCTTGAGGCTGCCATGAGCAAAGTAAGTACCTTCAGGAAAGTAATTAATACTTTGAACTGGTTTTCTTGCACCTCAAGTAGAACTCAGTGGTTATTGTTTTAATTAATTCCGTAGCCTCAAAGGCTGGCCTGAAATAATCAGCAGGAAAGCAGTTAGGGAAATATAAGCATTTTGATGTATTGGTTTTTTGCACAATTCCCAGTGCAGAACTAATACATTGCTACCCCATGCCTCATTTGCTGTTTATGTTGGTGGCTTCTTAGGGAAAGTGGTAGCTGGTTTATTATTGTGACTTAATAACACCGTGCCCCATTTGAGTTGTGATAACTGTCCCTTTCCATGCTCTTAACCTACAAAAAAGCAGGCACAGTAATTTGACCTGGTCTGCTGTAACAGCACTAAACCAAATTATTTTACATCTGTTGTAGTTCCAAAACCCCACACTGAGAGTTCATGCAGCTCAGCCAATATGCTGTAACTTTGGTGATACAGAATGTAACATCATCCTTTGCCTCTGAACTGAAGATTATTTTTTTTTGTTTGTGGCTGCTGAACCCCAAATCCAGTCTGCTTTATGCATATTTTGGGCGCTTGCTTTCATGTTTTGCAAGTCAGGATATAAGTCATATTCACCAGTACACATTTAGGGTTTACTCATAATCCATCCATCTTATATAATAAGCACATAACATAGCATAATATAATAACATTATGTATTATATGTAGAAGCACATCATCCATCCATGTTATGGCTTATATTCCCCACAGGATTGGGGTAAGACAGTGTTGATATGGTAGAATTACTTGGTGATATTACTTGTAATATTACAGCAATTACATGATGAACATCACTGGGCTACCACAGAACTTAGCTTGGGTACTAATGCTTGTCCAAATTCACAAACTTCTTTGTCCAAATTCACAGTTCTCCCTTGGAATATGTTTTCTAAATTTGCTTCCTAATGTGTCTAATTATTTACGCAAGCACAGAAATTCTGATGAAGGAAAAAAAATGAAGGTAATCCCATGTGGGAAAAGCAGGTGATTATGTTCAACAAGAAGTTATCATCTTTGTTATTTTTCCCCTCATTCTTTTTAACTAAACTTTTTCCCTGGTTAGTCGAGGGGTTCACTTGTAGCTAGCAGGCTGAGTTTCTCAGAATTTTGTGAGCATATTATAAATATCTGCTCTTTAAAATCAAAGTCACCACTGAATTCAAAAGTGTCCATAGTAGACAGGGTAATAGTGTATGTATATATATCAATATGTAATATGTACTGTATTAATGGTCTCTCTGTATAGTAAACAGACTCACTAAACAGCTAGTTATCAATCTGCCAGTTTGACTTTTATGAAAAATAACATAAATTTAGAAATCAATGATAGTGTAATGATTTGGAGCACATAATTTCTTTAGGCTCTGATTCTGCTTCCACTGAAACCAGAGAAGCTCCAATTAATTACACATGGGTAAGAAGACACTGAGAACCCTTTCAGATGGAAATCAGATCAATTTCCCCTTAAATCAACTGTGCTTCCCAATGTAAAGAGCTGGACGGAGTGTGCTTCCATGTCCTGGGAAGAAGGAATTCTAACATTCTGTGGAGTGAAAACACTTGTTTTGTTATTTGCAAAAGAGCAATTCTAATGGTGTTTATGGTGGTGATTTGCTTGGTAGCACGTCAAGACTTGTGTTCTGATTTTTTAAGTACCTTAAGGGAGATGCTTGTTCCATTTGAAGGGCAGGACTACTAGAAACACCAGTATGATTCCCTGAACACAATCAGATCAGCTTTATTGTCTTTTTTTTAACAAACACCTTAGATCACATTTTTCCAATAACACTTATGTTCCAATATGTATCCAGATCTTTCTAATGATAAAGCTGCTATATAAACTTTCTGATAAGACCGCTCCATTTATAGTCATTATTTTGGGAAAAGAGTAAAGCTCTGGAATACCCCTTTTTAGGATTTCCATGAGGTTCTTCTATCATAACTTGGGTCAGACTGAAAGAACAGGCTTAAATTCCCAGTTAGCTTTTCTATTTGGGCCATTAAGTTAAGAATTAAATCAAAGGGAAAAAAAATAAAAATCTCTTTTCCCATAACCATTCATAAGAGAAAAAAGGCACATGTTGGCCTCAGTCCTTGAATGCAGAAGCTTGAGCAGAAATTTCTGCTTTTTCATTATTTTTTTCGAAGTCTTCTGTTACCACCTAGTCCAGTATAAGCAAAATATTAAGCATTGCAACTTCAGCAGAGGTGTCTGAATGACCTGCCCTGGAACATCCCTGTGGGATTTCAGGGCTTTTTTTAAATTTTATATTTTAAAAAGTCATTCCACCAATACAATTAACAGTTCTCTCAAGTAACAAAATTCTTGACAGAAGCTCTAAAGTTTAAATATATTTTTCCCCAGCCCAAAACCAAAGGACAGCCTTCCAGATACTTTGTACCCAGACAAACTAAGCTCACCTCACAAAAATCCAATAAATGACTTTATTAAATATATTCTTTTCCTCTAAAATATAAATATTCACTATACTCTTATAAATGTGGAGTAGGTTCATATTTCATTTGTCTATCCCATCCAAATATGAATCAGTCCAAAATCTGAAAATGAAGAAATAGCATCTGTAATTATCTTTTTTTTTCTATAAATATATATAATATGATTTTTCTTTGCAAACTGCTTAGTTATTCACTTAGACTTCATATAGTACTGAGCACCTTAGATTACATTTTGTCATTTAATTGTTGGCACTAATATAGGAATTTGTAATATTTACAATGCACATACATGTTAGGTATAACATTCCAGTGATTTGTAAGTGTTAAAAGGAATAAGGAAATAGTGCAGTATAGTTTACATATGTATTTAACCTACCTCCAGAATGCAAGTTTTCACATCAACCTCTGCAACTTTTATAGGAATCTTTGTCCAAATGTTTAAGTTATACTTTGGGACAGCAATAAAAATGTCCTGAACTGGTTTCTAAAGACTTCACACAATAGTTTCCTTGATAAGGTGACGTGAGCTCCTCCTCAGGGTCCTGTCCCCTGCGTACCGACTGCTCTCAGCTTCTCAGATCTGTCCTAGAAGCTTCCAAGCCCAAGGAGTCCCAAGTAACTGCCACAGAAAGCTGGGTGAAAGGCAGTGGTCACTAAATGAGAATGTCCATCTGGAAATTACTGGTAGGTTACATGTTACCTCCTACCTTGTTAATTTACACTAGGAATTAATTTCTAAGTGCAAGTACCATGACAATAAAAACCAAAGTGCAGAGCTGGGTGGGTTCCTCCCTGGTGTGGCTTTGACTCTTGAGAGGTGCTGGGAGTGGGGCTGCTCTTCCAGTGGGGCATTGAGCTGTTCTTCAATGATTATTTTCTGTATTTATTAATTCAGCCCATCATTCTAATATTTTTAATTGGTTTTGATGATTAAGATACCTTTGGAAATCACCATGTTCATATGATATGAATAGACAGCATGACTTATGCTTAACTCTCAAACTTAGCTTAAAAACAACATGGAACCAAAATGTGTTTTTAATTTTCCCCTTTGCCAGCCAAGCAATGCTAAGTTGAAATTTATGTGCTTTCTCAGGAATAAATGTTGTAGTATGAAAATGGAACATCCACAAACATTGAATATATATACCTGTACATTACTGTATATTACTTCCTGTCCTTCAAAGTGTGAATTTAGGGCAAAACTCTAAAAGCAAACAAAACCCCACCTCTGTGTGAAGCTGTTCTTTTTACAAAGGAAGAACAACATAAATGGTATCCCTGTTTTGCTTCTTCCTGCTACTACCAGATCACATGATGCCAGTTTATTACTTCCAGGTGCAAGCTGTTTGTATCATCTCTGATGCTGAAGGTCAGTGTTCCTGCCTGCTTTGTGCTGCTCAAGTAGCTGTGAACAAGGCTGAAACTCAGTGAATCATGTTTTGAGTCACAACTGTTAAGTTGTGTGCAAAACAGTCACTAGTAAGTTGTGGGCATGGAGATGAACATCTTGTATTTCCCCAGCAAGAAATCTGGTCTTGCCAAGTCATGCCCACAGGCACAGTTCCGTGTCAAGGAGTGCTGCTGTCATGTTTCTGCCCTGGTGCATTTTTCTTACTGTTGTGGAGCTACTTTTCAAATTTTTCAAAAACTCATAAAATCAAGTCTTCTTCCTTCCCTACATTTGTTCTTCAGTGAAGACCACACAACCACCCTTGTCTGAGCAAAGGGGGTGACTCAGCAGGGGTAGGAGGACAGGAAGCTTAGTATGGCTTTCTACTGGAAAACTGCCCTGGAGATTTACTGGCAAAAGCTTTATCATGCCTCAGCATGAATTCAGGTAACTTTTACCTGAGCTGGGGCTCCCAGATAGCTGAAACTCATTAAGCTATTCTGGGAAGTCACTATAAAAATGCATCCTGTGTTCATTAACAAAGGACACTCCTGCCTATGTGCCCCTAACAGCTGGCTCTCAGTACCATCCCCGTGGCTGGTCCTGTTTGGCTCCATCACTAGGGATGTGGGTGATGTGGTTACTGCTTAATGTGAAACTGTCCCCTGGCAGGGGCCCTCCAGCTGTTCCCTGACCACAGCTGGATTGCTTCAGTGTCCAACTCAAAGGTGTGTATTTGCAGGCTCTGCTGGGTATTCATGCAACAGGCTCTGGCAGAGCTCTAAAAGAAAAATCTTCTGTAAGAGGTGCACAGATTGTAACTGAAAAAACCTTTTAGGTAATGGAACAATCTTGTTTAGAGGATTTCTCCCCAACCAACCTTGGCTTGCATCACAACCAACAAGTGCTCTTGTCTGCATAGCCCTTTACTTACTCTATATAGACAAGTACATTGAAATAGGCACAATTTATGATTCTGAAACATTTACACATATGGTACTACACGTTTTTACGGTCTCATATGGGATTTTAAAATCCCATTATTTACAATGAAATCCCTCGTCTTCCCTGTCATGTAATCTCTTTAGCTGGTCAAAATGATACCTGGGCCTTGGGAGGACTGCAGAAATGACCAAGGCCCAGTCCTGAGTCCCAGGCTGGTGTCTGCTGCCAGCTGGGACATGTTGCTGCTGTTGACTGTACTTCAGATTAGTGTGGTTACCCAGTCTCTCTTTGAAGAAACAGATGGATCCCACTTACGCCACCAAGCCCAGTCTTGTGATCTTTGCTGACAGGAAGGAATGAATGATGAAAACAATTGGTTTTGGACAGGAATGAAGATCCAGTTGCTGAAAGTACAGAAAAACAAATCAAGCTGAGAATTATTAATTAGATTACAGCTCAAACAAGAAATCACTCACTGAATACTCAAACTGCTGTCTGGTATTTTGAACAGGCTTCTATTAATAACAACCCTTCTTTACAACATACTGTTTTTCCTTTGCATTTAGCTGCAAATATTCAGGTTGCTAAAACTAATAAGCGTCTTGGGAGCAGGTGAGATCCTGGTGCCTCTGGCCTTGTATCCATCTGCGTGAGCAGCAGAAAACTGAATCAGATGCTGCAAGCAGCTTTCCAAGAGGCTCAACCCCTCCATCTTTTTTGGCCATTTCTGCCTGGGATGTGGTGGGACTGCTCTGTCTGATGCCCAGTGCATCTGCTGTTGGTGCAGCTGAAGTACCTTCAGCTGGTGCTGCACAGTTGCTTCTCTGTTCTCACAGCTAGCAGTGAGACTGAACTCAGACTTTGTTTTCCACAGTCATGGTTCAGCTGATCTCACCACACACTTGCTAATAAGCATGACAGGCTTGTCAGTGTGCACAGAAGCCCAACAATAGGGTCACATCAAAACAAACCGTTTGCCTTTCGCGGTGGTGCATTCTGCCCCCCACCTTCTTTTTCCAGGCTGCACTGCAATCTGAGAAATGTTCCTTAGGCCTCGCCTTGAAAAGCAGCACCTGGGCTCATCTCTTCTTGAGCTTATCAGAAACACCATCTGCTCCCAGGAACTGCTGCTGTCTAACGAGCTCGTTTTCCTTATGAACAACGTTGGAAACTATTCTCCTTGCCTGAATGGCATAACATTCCTGTTCTCACGCTTTCAAAGAAAGTGCTGACCCAAACTGTGGCCAGGATGAAACACTGCTATGACTAAAGCCCACTCTCTTGTGAGTCTATAAACAGCAGTCCAAAATGAGACCCTTTGAGCTCTCCTGAAGTGCAGCAGTTGTGACCAGCACCTCCCTCTGAGTGGGATCTCTCAGAGCCAGAGAACTCTCAGGTTTGCTGTACTTGGAGGATCACCAAAGAATGATGAGTCCTGGGCTGGTACCCTCACTCCTCAAGGCCCAACCCTCCACCCGTTGGGAGATGCAGAAGAATCTTAAGTGAGTATTTCACTGACCTCTGAGGGGAATTTTACACAGGTACCTTGCGTGCACTGACTCTTTCTGTCTCTGCGCATGCACCTGTGCATATGCTATGGCAAATCTGGGAGAAATGCTGCTTGCATAGATGTTTAAGTAGCTTAGATATCTCAGTACATTAGGACTGTAAGTAAGGTTAAGTCATAAATTGTAAGCTAAGTTAAATGCTGCTGAGTGTTGTTCTTCTCTTGAGTTGCTGCGTTCAACTTCTAAGTCCTAAATTGGGTTAAATGCTGTTATTCACTCTGTTAAATTGTTACGGTTAAGTTATAATTTAACTTAGGTATAAGTTAAGTGTTGTTCCTTTGTTAAATTGTTAGGTTTAAGGTATAAGTTAAGTTAAAGTACTGTAAAGTTTGAGTGCTGCTAAGCTTTAGGCTGTATTCCTTTTTATCCTTGCCTTCACCATCCTTTTGTCACAAGCACCTTAATACACACACACGACCCCCATAGATAGTTCTCAGTTCATTTCTGTTTTGATTGCCTGGATTTTATTTTGTTTTGTTTTGTTGTTGCTTGTTTTTCCTTGGTGTGCCTTGTCTTATAGGTAGTAGACTGAATCTTGCCAACGAACTCTGTCATGCTGTTGCTAAATATTTAACCTGGTTTTTACTGATACCCTTGCTTTTTTAAGTGATCTCACACACTTGTAACACCTTTCCAGCAATCATGTATCAACTTTATTGACAGCTAGTAAGAAATTCCCTTCAAAAGCCTGACAATAAGCAGTTCGCAGAGTATGTGCTAACAAAGATGATGTTTAGAACTAAGCACCCACCATGTTTGGGAATTGCTGAAAAAATCTGTGAGGAAAGACCATTTACATTCATAATTAATGGATCTAAACTGCTCATTGGAATATGCACCTTATTTTTAGGCATTGTGACAGTTTAGAGGCCTACTCAGACAGTTTGCACTACATCTGTAGCTTCTTTTTTTTAAGTAACTACATGTTCAGAAACACCTAAAACATAGCTTGTTGTCATAACATGAAGCCTCTATGTGTACCTCAGACTTAATAAGGTCTCATTCTTAAGTTCTTTCACCCTCAATCATTTAAAAAGTGAAATGGATACATCCAAAAATTTTAACATCTGGCTATTTAGAGGTATAGTTTGTTCATAAATGTGACAAATATTTCTCTTTATATGGTTCTACAATTTTAACTGTCTTTTTTTTAATCTCCTTCTAAAGCCCAATCATCATGCTGTACTAGAAAGCACAGTGTCTAAATACTGGTACTGGAGCCTGGCACTGGCCAACTCTTAGAATAGAACAAAAAAGAATAAAGTATTTCAGTTGGAAGGGACCTACAGCACTCATCTAGTCCAACTTCTGTACCCCCACAGCCTGTAGGACCACCAAAGGGATGGTAACATGCATCCCCCTTTGCTAAATGCAGTACTTACAATTTCTCCATCTTTTTCTCCAAAGTCTAAATAAAGCATCCTTATCCCATCATCTGAGGACATTTTCAGTTTTTCATAGGGATATTGTGCAATTGTCTTGGAGAAGGCACCATCTTGTGGTTCGGTTGTAAGAGAGAATCCATGTTCATAATGGATGGTCAAGCGGCACTCCTGGCTTTTGTATGTGCAAGCTGGAGAAGAAATCAAAATTTAGTCTGTCACATTCTTAAAAGCAGTTCTTCATGTTGCAGCATACATCTACATGCTGACAAAAACCAGTGTACTTATGTTTAAGAAGGCTCAGACTGGTGTTTGCTCCTTCCAAACCTTGGCAAAGTCACAGCTACTCTTCTTGTTGCATCTGACAGACACAGCCAAAATCAATAAACATGGCACACAATGCATGAGAAAATTAGAAGCTGTAAAGGGTTTCCCTAAAGTATTTTGACAAAGATGAAGACACTCCTGAGTCCTCATTAGTGTCATGGTAATTGAAAAAGGGTGCAGATAATTGTATATAATAGCTACTGCAGCAGAAAGTCTGTGTCTTCCCCTCAGCTCTGAAACAAAGGCCATGATCCAAATTAAAGAATGAAGAGTTTTGGTGTTCACATCCCAAGTTCTCTATTCCATCACCTTCCTATGAACAGTTCTGCCAAGAAGGATCCTTGGCACTGGGATAAAAGCACTGTGATAAAAGAAGGGGCTGATGCCTTTCTCTTTCTTTTGGAAAGAATGGCATCCATGTCATGGTGCTGAGGAGATGGACCTGTCCTTGAGCTGGTTCCCACTGAGCTCTCTGGTTGGTTTGCACATCGGAGGCCCTCAGAGAGCATCCTAAGCTCCCTGTGGGGGACGGGGCCTCACAGCAGACAGGCAGGAGCCCCCTGCTCAGCAGCACGTGGCTCTACCTGAGCTTTGAGAAACCAGAGCTGCCCTTTGGCATGGGTGGATTTGTGCTTTGGCTCCTGCTCACACATTTTTAGGGAAAGTGAAGATAACATTAGACATTAACAGCCCTGCCAACTGTAGGACTAACGGGGAGGACTGCAAAGTCTGGGGGCACTCAAGAGAAGGGCCCAGCCTCAAGCCCCAGAGCCACCCCAGGCTTATAGCTACCTGGCCAAACAGGGCATCACTGCAGAGCATGTGCAGCCAAGTATGTTTATTCCAGTTGATTTTGCATTTACAGAAGTGCTGAGAAGTGACACCTTGATGTTCAGGAGGGAAATGACTACCCATCAAAATGAGGTTATTAGACTGGTTTCTGGTTTTCTACTCTTCTCTAGTGTACAGAGCTGGGTGAATAAATGACTGATTCACACTTGTGAATGTTCCAGTCCTCTTCTGCCTCCTCCCTCTGCAGGAGAAACTCTGCTGGGCTCATGGAAGTCTCCTGAATATCAGAAAAATGCTCTTTTCTGTGGGTTTCTGGGCAAACCTCTGACAATCACTCCTCTGTGACATGCAGGCCTCCATGGCTGACTACATAACTGAAAACAAATCCAAAAGTCAGCATGACAGTGACTGTGTGACTGCACAAAGGTACCGCACCAGCTGGGACTGGCTCAGAACCTGACAGTATTTTAAACACACAGAATCCTAAACTCACACATTTTTTAAAATTAATCACCTCTAGCAGAAGGAATGTGAACTGCCACGAGCATCACAGGAGGGGTGTGGAGCTGTGGCGCTGCAGGTGTTACTCACATGTGGTGATTTCTGTGATGAGCTCTGCAGAATTGTGGCAGCCCTGCACTACACTCCTTGTCCACAGTGAGAGGTCTCGACTGGTCTCAGTCCTGAACAGATGGGTTTCAATCCCTTGTCTTGTACCGGTACGGGTTGCAAAAGACAAATCCACCCCTGACTTCGGTGAGCCTTTTCCTGGGCCAGAATGAACCAACCTGCAATTGGATTTGAAAACACATCAGGGAATTCTAACAACAGTGCACTGCACCAAAATCCCCACCTGAGCACAGCTCTGCTCTGCACATTCCTAAATACATGTGGCTGGGAGCCTGAGAACTTGCATCTCCTCTATATTCATGCAGAAGAGTGAAGGCCCAAGGCAGTGAGCACAGAAGCAGCTGGACATACAGGCGATGACATGGATGTCCCAAAATTTCTTAATGAATTGTACAAAACACCCCTTTGGATAAGGAACTGAGAGACCTCCCTGACTGGTCTGTGGTGATGGAGTCTGGTCCACAGATACGAGTGCTGGCTCAGATGAGGCAGCTGACTCCAGCTTCCACTATGAAGCAGCATTTCCTCTAAAGCTTAAACATCTGCCATCAAACTCAGTGATAAATACTCTTGAGTAAAGAAGCTCTTCAAAATATGTAGATGCCAAAATACTGTCTTGTACTTACTTTTCCCATAAGGAACCTGTAAAAGGCAAAATGTTGCAGCTACATATAATCTGGAATTCTCTCACATTTGTCTGCAATTAAGTTTTTTGCCCAGCATCAACAGCTGATCTCCTGCGGCCAGGAAAGGCTTGTTCATCTGGGCAAACAAAAATGGCAGGGAATACTTTTGAGTGAGAAAATCAATACCTCATAAAAATTAATTCTTCCTTTAATCTGCCCTTTTATGTTGGTTTTTTTTTTCCCCTCTAGAAGTGTGGACAGTCAACACAGAATTCACTCAGGGACGCAACACTGATTCATCTGAAAAGAATAATCCAGGGGAGCTCATCACTCTGAGATTTGGAGACTAACCCTCAGAGGCAATTGCAAAATGGAATTTGTCTGAAAAGCTTATTTCTGTCTTCTGCCTTCTGTTTCCCTTTCTATAGGCAAACAATATACTTCGTAGGAATCTATAAAGTATGTGGCATGGTAGTAGAACACTTGTGCTAAAGGATAAAACATTAAATTAAACTAATCTTCTGAATGCTAATTTACCCTCAAATTATTGTTTTGCATCAGCACGAACAGTTCCTGTTAGCTAACACTGTAAGACTATGCCACCAAACAGGAATATTTTAATAGAAAAAAGCAGAAAGGAAAGAAAAAGCACAACTTTAGCTTTTCAGTTATTGAACACCAGCCACAGGGCATCTGAAATTTTCCCCAATTCCCTGACAGTCCATGCTGACATTTGGGATGCACATTGTGCCAAACAGATGCACCCCTCTTTCATACCCCACTACAAGATTTGCAAGATTTTTTCATGCTCAAGTTCATGGAAACTTTCTTTGGATTTTGAGCATCCAACTTGATTTTATGGTCCCAAGAGCTCCTGGGAAGTGAGACACAGAGTATCCTGGTCAGACATGCCCTGCCCTGTGTCTGGGCAGGACAAGAAGGGCTTTTTTCCCTCTAGAAAGGCTGAGTTAATGCCCCACTCAGCTTTGATACTCAGGGCCTCCTATCTGCACTATGGGCAGATTTTCCAGCTGGGGACTGAGTGGCAAACAAACAAACCAAAAATTTTAATTCCCTTTCATTCGGTGTGAGAGGGTACAAACTCTGAGGGGAAGCCACATCTTGATACTTAAGGCAGGAATCAGGGAACTGACATCTCCAGTGACATGTGCTGCTGTCTGTCCCTGGCCGGTCACCCAGGCACAGGCATGGCCACTGCTCTCATGCTGCCTTCTGCTACTGGGCTGTGGAAAAGCAGCCTGGAAAATCACAAGTTTGTCATTAGAAATAAAACTATTTCACCTTTTTCCTGGGTCATCTCCTTTATGCAGTGCTCATCAGCTGTACTAAAAATAATTTTCTATTATTTATGTTACCAAATACATAACAAACAGATGGTTCCAATGTTTGATTTCCTTCCAAAACACACAGCACCACTACCCACTCCCCCACACCTTCATGCTGTATCCATAGTACTCTATTGTAGGTTTTTCAGCATATGGATAGAATGAAGATGTACTTTACAAATTAAAGTATGTGAACACATCCAACATGAACATTGATTCTTGCCTGCCTTTTCTTATTATCTCCTCATTATTAAAAATCCAGTCTCACTATTTAAAAATGGTTTTCCATCAAGCAACTCCAGATCATGCTTTGGAAAGTCATGCACTTAAACATGAACTAGACAAACATGCAGGAGGACATTTGATAGTATTTATGTACCAGCTGTCAGTACTGATGTATTTGGGTACAGGTCAAAGGATTCCCAAGCTTTAATAGAGTTGTATTCATGTGAGCCATTTCATTTACATAGAAGATATTTTATTCAAAAGGCCACAAAGATACCTTAAAAGGCAAAAAATAGCCTGAGAAACCTCACAGAAGGCTTCCCTCGCTCCTGCCTCCCATCACCCTGACTGCAGGGGAGGTTGTGTGTGTGGTGTGTGCTGCACCCCAGAGCCGAAGAAGCACACCAGGCCCTGCTCTGGTAATATTCACCCGCAGCCTTTGAAGGTTTCTCTGCTCCGTGGAGGTTTCTGGGGGAATCTCTGAGCACCGGAGCCCGAGAACTGAGCCCCGAGCGCCGCAGGCTCCGCCCGGCACAGCAGAGCCGCGAGAGGGCAGGAGAAGGCTGGGCACGGCCGGGTGTCCCGGCACGGCTGAAAAACGCAACCCTTGGCACGCTCCCGGCAGCCAGGGAGACACTTTTAATCTTCTCTCATTTCTCCCTTGTCTCTCTATATTTCGGAGACCTTTATAACTATTCTTTGCAAACGTGTGATAGCAAGATGGATATGGTCCAACATGAAGTGCCGGTGCAGGGTGGGATGCACTGGGACCTGCTGCTCATCCTAATACTATGGGAAGAGTTTCAACAATTTACTGCAACAGCCAGATCTAATGGCCTCTTCAGAAAGGACAGTGAGACCAGCACTGACATTCAAAGGAAGCCTTCAGCTGCTCACTTGAGATTTATCTCAGAAGAGACCACGCTACAAATGCATCAACACTCGTGCAGCTCTGCTGGTTAGAACACCACTGCCATCTGACCTTTCCTATGTCACCCTGACTTAGCATTTGAAACCTGCCCTGGAATGGCTGTACTCCTTGGAAACCTATGCACATGCTCACAATTCATCTGCATGGAGGGAACCACAATCCCCCTCCCTGCCTTGCGAAGACAAGCAGAGAACTTGCACAGCACCTCATACACCTCATGGCTCTCAGGGCACCCAGTTCTCTCTGCCTGTCCCTCTGCCCACTTGACCAGATGACTCATCAGTGCCCTAACTCCTTCCCCATCTTTTCATGTCATTAGCTATCAAACTGCTTTAATACTTTCTGGTTACAGATCTCGGCTGTATACAAAAGCTCCTTACCTGATCTTTAATCAGAGCCCAACATGGGCTGCTTTTTTTTTTCCTTTCCTTTCATATCTGGCTATGGTAGATAATGGAATTTGATTGCAAACATATAAGATGTAATTACTTAAGCCCCATTCCCATGCTAGAGGGAGGCACTGTTATTCAGGCATAAGGAAACACTGAAACAGAGATAATGACAAAAAGGTCCTTGGAGTCAGGGCTGTGTGCCAGCTCCCGTGCCTCCCCGTGCAGAGATTTAAAGGAACAACTTAAATCTGATCTCAGTTTTATTTGAGCTATTATTTATATTCCACACAAAGCTGGAAAAGACTGATGGGAAAATATTTTTAGGTCTTAATGGCATCCATAGGTTGTAGGCAAACTTACCAACAAACAAGAAGGGCATGTTGAAATTTTGCTATTAAAGGACTGTGAGAAAATTGTAATCCTTCTACCACTTTCCAATTTTCTCTGCTCATTATGTCTTGGGTAGATTAAGCATGACTCTGTACAGTATCTGGCACTAAAGTTTTCCAGTTTCAGCAGCTTTTCAAATATGCATTAGCTAAGCAAAAATGTTTTCCCAAGGACTCATAGAAATCTGAAAGATGGGAGCAGCTAAGATTACAACATGTGCTCTGCAAACTTTCCAGGTGAAAAGTTCTAAATTGCACTGATCAATGCACAGAGGGGATTAAAAAACTCATCACGAGGAGGGGAATCATTGACCGAGAATGAACACAGCAGTCAATACCACCAGCAAACCCACTGTATTTTTTTGTTATAACCGTACTCAGTGTGACAGGTCATAAAAGCAGGACCCTGCAGGGTTTTAATCAAAATCATCCAAAACAGGAGGTGTAATGATTTAGGGAATCTGTCCATTGATGTGATCTGCTCACCTTGGAGATTCATGCATATATGTGTATTTATCACATTGTGACTCCATTCTGAATGACAAGTTCTGTATAGTTGCTGTCTTTTTATCTGGGTGTTAAATTCAGTGATATTAGTAAGAAATAAGGGCTGTCAGGAGGTCACCCAGCACATCCTCCTTCACAGAGCAGGGCTAACTGTGCTGTGTGTCACCCATCCTTCAAAGTCCCCAGGACTGCACACCTTTCCCAGAGAACCTAATCCAGTACCTCACCAATTCCCTGGCACAAGTGCAGTCAACTATGTCCTGTTGTGTTCAGGAAAGATCTAGAAAAGATACTCCTCTGTCCTCATTGTGTCTTATCTTCATACCTGAAAATACTGACATGTGTTCCATGGACTTCTTTAGATTAAACTACTAGGGTTTCTTAAGTGTTCACCTACTGATGGTGTATCTATGTTACATATTTGCATTGCTTTCTTCTAGACCTTCCACAGTTAACTGGCATCTTTTTGGAAGTGCATTGCCTCTCATAAACATGGAGTATCACCTGAGGCCTTACTCATTCTCTGTAGTTAGGTATGATTACTACATCTGCCCAAAATGCAACACCTCTTTTATAACCCAAGCTGATTGTCTTTATTTTCCCCTCTCAAAAACATAACACGTTAGAGTCAAGCAATTTTATCACAGTGCTCAGGTGCTTCCTGGCAGAGCAACTACTTTGTTGCTCATATTCCATGACAAAACAGCAGAGGTGATTACTCCCCAGCACTGAACTTTGCACCTGTCCTTTCTGAACTGTGCCCTGGCTTTCTTACAGACCATCCTGCCTTACTTTCTTCCCAGTGTGTAAAGACCCTTCAGCAGCCTGACACATGCTGCACAGCTTCTCATTCCCTTCCAGCACTAAGACCAATGTTTTTCCCCTCAGGCAGGTGTCCCATCAGACATGGAGATGACCATCCCCACCCAAGGCAAGCCCATCTGCAATCAAATGTGACCGCTTGAGACAAAATAATTAAGTAACAGGCCCCAAGATGTGGACTTAGATTGTTTGATGCAGTAAACTGGTCTCACTGATGATGGGGGCTGATGATACTCACCAAGGAGTTATCTTTACACATGACGATGTGTGGCCAGGAAGAGGCAGGGTGCACTGCAAGATCTCCAGTCACTTTAAGGAGGATTTGGGCCCACATGAAAATGAAACCCCGAAAAAAAGGGGAGAAAGTGTATCACCTTCTGCTGGGGCGCTCTTTCTTCTCAAACTCTAAGGCTTAGTGACACATCTGGACACAGGCTCCAGCTGCAATACTTTACCCAGCTTTCACTGGGACTTACCACCTGGAATTGTCAACATCCAGCACTACACCATGCAAGCACGCTGCAAAGCTGGTGTCTCTCACAGCATGTTACAGCAACAAAGGGGAAGTCAGTAGCTGGCTTCCCAGGAAGTCTGAAAGCTTTGTCATGGGTAGGTAGACTGGGACAAACAACCATCAATGTAAATCAGTGAGTTCAATTTTATTTTTTTAACATAATGACTTAGCAGCAAAGCCTCAGTTCATTTGGGGAGAGACAGAGAACAAAAATCAACTAATGAGAGTGCAGTAAAAGACCCACTGCTTCTGGCCAGGGGCAACCAGCCCTTCTGAATGAGAACTCATTGAAAATGGTATAATAGAGTTCTGTAGCAAGGCTGAAACAAGGAACAACAGCTCTTTCTCAATCCCTTTGACCATACTGGCAGAGAAACATGATTAAGATTCACATCGAGAAGCACAAACAGTTTCCACTTAATAAAGGCAACCATGGGAAAGCTCTCTCTGAATTAGTGTTAATGGATACCTTCAAAATAATGCCAATGGTTATTTCCAACCTAGATTCAAGAATGAGTCTTCCAAGCTTACCATTTTAAGCTAAAAAAAGCCAGGAATTCATTTGCTAGAGCAGGAACAGAAGCTGTGCTGAAAGTGTCTCCATCACATGTGGAACTCTCCAAAAGCCCCAAACTGGTGGTGCAGAACTGCCACACCAGCATGTTCAACTTGGGGCAACAAGTTCACTTTTTTTCGGCCTGAAGGAGCAGCTGGAAGTCACAGTGTTTCTGCCAAGCTCACAGGTTGCACACTGAGATAGGAATCTCAAGAGATAGAGATCATGGCTTTTTCAGCACTCCTGCCTCTGTATCCAGGCCAAGTGGCCACATCCAAAATCCCAGTGAGTTTCTGGCCATCAGCCTCAGCCAGAACTTGAAATGGAGGAGAAGAGAGGAGTTAAGCTCAGCACATCGGCCCACTGAAAAAGAACCCGCTTCTCCAACCACAACATTTCAAGTGTGGCTACAGCTGTGCACCAGCCGTACACATTCCTGGATGACTCAGCTGTTCCCACTGCTCCTGACAGCTGTCATGATAAAAAAGCACAGGTACCTGGTGGCAAGCAGGGGGTAGGTATGCACAGGGCTGAACCAGGCTTCCTTCATCCGTGGCATGCTCTCATATATTAAGAGGTCTTTCTCTGTCAAAACCACTAACACTGGCTTCCAGTGCTTCTCGTTGTCTCCTGGCACCTGGAAAAGAGCAAAGTCTCATAGAAACAACAAGAGACAAAACTACCAGCATGCAAAGCCAGATAAGACAACATATCGAGTTGGGTGAGAAGATGAACACAAGAGAGTATTACTTCTTTGGCTTTTTGACATCTCCCACCTGAATTTATAATCAGATGCAGCAGAAATGGAATAACATGCAAAGTCATCTGCTGCTCCCATTAGCACTGCCATTTCCAGCCTTCCCTTACTACAGGCTACTCCATAAATGCAGTATTGGAAGAACACTGAGGTGGAGCTGGCTGTTACTTAGCTATGGTATGCATGGAAAGACCTTAAATGTATATTTATAATGTGCACCATTCATGTGTAGCTGGCACATTAACCTGAGTGCTGGACACTGCTGCTGCTGTTTCTGTTTGCATGAGTAAAAAAAGCTGCAACATCATCACTATTAAGGAAGAGTGTCAGGTATGAAAAACTAGTGGTTTGGGAGCAGACGCTTTTTTCCTCAGCAATTCACTTTTTTTTTGCTTCTCCTTCCTTCATAGCATTCCTTCAGTTTTACAAGTGCCAGTTTATAAAAGAGATCCAACCTAAATGTGGGGTTGATCTCAAACATTGACTTGGTGATGGATCTGCCTTCACATTTCAAACCTGTCTGTCAAAGATGTCTAAAGACTGGGGCATCAGAGCCCTTTACTGGCTGTAGAATCCAGATGTGGAATTATACTTTGCAGGTTAGATGTGTGATGTCCACATGGCAACACATTTACTGTTATGGGGACCAAGTATGGATCCTGGTTTTTACATATTCTACTCCGGCAGCATAGAAGTGTCTTAGAATAGCTGGGAATATGAAAGAACCTTTGTTTTAAGCAAGAATGAAGCCCTTTCACTGACAAACTAATAATTTTCCTTTTGGTGCACATAAAGAAAAAGAAACACTGGTCCATAGTAACACTCACAGCCATGCTTTCAAACGCAAACATCTTGGCTAGATACTGAAAGGAATGAAACAAATTCTGAAATTCACCAGAGAATCTGGTCATCTACATGATTCCTCCACTAAAACCTCTTCGGGGACAGAGAAGCAGCTATCAAGGCTGTTCTATGGTTGACCCCAGCCTACTTGCCATGGGCACATCGTTGGGTGGAGAAATATAAAAGGGATCAAAGTTTGGCCAGGCTGGGAGTGGCACACCCAGGTACGATAATTCAGAACCACATTTGAAACAGTTGTTTTATACAAAGCCAGGCTCCTGCAAATTTCTAAACTTTCAAGGGCTTTCAAGACTGATGTAACATACCGTTACATCGGAACACCAATGCCCAAAGCAGATCTTAAACTAAGATTTTTGGCTTGTGCAATTTTTAAGATGTATTTCTCCCTCTGAATTAAGCTTTTCCAATAATCATATTCCTGTTTACAGCATTACTTGTTCACTGGTTGTTCATTTCTCTTGAAGTCATAAACAGTTCATCCTTTCAATTTCTTCAGAAGCATTAATACTTATTTACAATTTTCTTGTGGTGACAGTTTCTTGAAACACAATCTTTCATTTTCAAATAGGGCCGAATAGAGAAGCCACATAATTAACACATCTGTTACTACACTCACAAAAGAATGCAAAATCCAGAGTTCTCACAGTCCATGTACCATGAAAATATTCACGTGAGCAAAAAGCATCCTCAGCTTCTTAATACCACATTTATTAACTACAGTTAACACCCCAGTTCCTAGCGTGGGAACATAGAAATGAGTGTCACAGTTAATGTTCATGTTAAGTAAATGTTACAGTTAATGTTAACATTTAATTTTGGAGCACCTGCCTGTGTTCTTTAACTAGAAAGGTTTTAGTACATACTCTCAAAGTTTTCCAGAAAAGAAAAAGGAAGATAAATATGAAACCTCTGTGACCACAAGCAATCCAAAGACTATGGGAACTATTCACAGCTTTTCTGCAGAACCATCCTGCCTGTGTAGCATTTTCAATCACATGTTTTGCTATTACGTGGCTGGTCAGTCAAGAGTGACTCCAGAAACTTCAGGAAACACTGTTCCCTGTAAAGCAATCACAAGAAAGAGAATAAAACTAATTTTGGTGGCTAGTACCACTACTCTTTGCTGGACATCTGTAAACATTAGGAGACAGAATTCCAGCATGAACCCTGAAGTTAACGACCTGCACTGTGAAGCCCACAGCTTTGCCCCAGTCCTTCCCAACAGCAGGGTGATGTGGCTTGGTCATAAGGTATTTAAGATTTTTCTCAAGAATAAGTGACCTTACACTACCTCTCCTTGTCGGATAGATCCCTTGTTTGTCGGGTGTGTACTGGGAAGAGTCGAGGAGAGGAACAATGTTTGCCTGTGTTCTGCTGTGCAGCCCTCCCCAGTGAGAAGGGCCATGCAATACACACACTTTGAAGCACATTTTTTAAACCTTACTGGGACCATAGCTGCCTCACTGATGAGGAATGCTGCTGGAAGCAACACTGCTGCTATCTCAGACCTGAAGAAGGATTTGTGGGCTTGAAAGCCTGTCTGTTTTTTCCCAGCTCTAACAGCTGATCTAAAAGATACAGCCTTTCCTTAAAAACCTTGAATCGTATCACTGTTCCCTTATTTTGTACCGTTTGGGTCAGGCTGTAACAGCTGATGCCATGCTGTTCAACAGGCAGTTGGCACTTCTGGAAGGTGTCAAAGAGAACATGCTGTCTTGTAAATAGCAATAGCAAATTTTACAAAGGAAGAAGAGAGGCTGCAAATATACCATTAGCCTACAGGGCACATTCTTCACAAAACAGCATGGGGAATTAATCCAGATCAAGCAATGTCATACCAAGCATGGGTATAATAGCAAATTGCAAAACAAAAGCAAAAAACGTGCTGCTTATGGGCAGCTAAGTGAAGGATTTGTTCAAGTTTTAAAGGCTTTAATATCTGACATACCATAAAGATAACATGAAATGCCTATGTAAGAGAAAATTTAAATATCATTTGAGATACATGTTAGAGGTACTGTTTTAGATAATAATTAGGGCCAGATTCTTAGCCAGAATTTTGCAGAATTCTGGCACTTGCACTACAGTTTCTTTGCTCCAGTTCCCACTTGCACATGTACAATTCAAAGTGCATTGATCTCTGTTGCAGACAAATAAAATCACCACTCTAAAAAACTTTTCAAACTCAACCTTTTTTCAAAGTCAAAATTGTTAGATCAAATCTAGATGAACTACAGAAAAGAAAAATCAGTACTCCACAACAAAATGAATCAGTAAATATTTTGCTGGTGTTCTGGGCACTGCTCAAGTACCTCCAAGCAACAGGTACCAGTGTTCCCTCTCTATGTGTCACTGGGGTCACTGCTTATATTCCCAGGTGAAATTCCACTTCAATTAAGCTGTAAATCTTTATACCAGAAGCAAACTTGATTTTTTTCTTTCCTAGACACACTGTGTCTCTAGATCAAAGTCTTAAAGCAAAAACTTGAAAAGGGAGAATACTTTCTAAGAAAAAAAACCAAGTGGAGTGAAGAATCCTTTTTGCTACTCCAAACCTCTTTGCTCCTCATTTACTCACCCCCTTAAGTGGAAATGCCACTTTTTCCCATATGCACTTCTTCGGTTTACCTTTCCAAATTAAAAAAAATATTTAATGTGCTGCAGGGGTGAAATCTAATTTTTTTGCGTATAACAACATGATGGCTGGGCTTGGGATGACACCAGAGGAGACCTGTGTTCATGACTTGTACAGACACAGACATTCCCTGCAAAGTCAGGTCAAGTGTACCGTGTTTCCACATGGACACCACAGTCTCTGCTGGGGCAGCTCCTATGACAGACACAGCGGGAACAGACGGGGATGTGGGGGCAGACAAAACGTGTGCAAGAACAGCTGCTGTATTCCAGCAGCTACACGGAGACTTGGCCATCAGCCTTTGGCTGACACAAGGGCAAACACGCTTCAGTGCAGGACACAGGCGGCACACGCGGGGCTGGGACACGCCAGACCCCACGGCACCGAGGAGGGCCCGAGCTCCGGCTGCCCCCCAATGCCTTTGCAGTGTTGCTCCAGGCTTTGCTTTGGGACCAGATCTGCGGTGTGAAGGACTGACTGCAAGCAATGACACAAGCTCAACACTACCCGTATGGCCACTCTGCTCCTGCTGCTTTTCTGGCCACTGCTCACAATGTACCCTTAAGGAGTAACTCCCCTGGTACACAGCCGTGTTTCAAAGGAGCCAGCTTGTTGTGCCTGAAGTGATGGGGACCTCTGTCTCCTCCAATGGGTATCACAGCTTCCAAACCTTTAAGAGTTTTCACATGTAATTAGTTGCCATAAAGACAGTGGGCATCTCAGTGGAGATAAATCCTTCTACAAACTGTTTGGACCTTTGCTCTTTCATCTGCCAGGTCTCCTTTTCAAAAGGTTGTTATTTGAATTTCAGTTATTCATCTACTTCAGGCTGCCAGGAATGGATGAAAAAATACTTTTAATCTATGAGGCTCGCAGATAATTAAATTAGAGGCCTTGGTCTACTTTGAAAAGCTTTTATATTTTTGTTACCCCAAAGGGGACATTTCAATTACATTCCCTGTTTAGTAAACAAATTATAAACTGCCAGCAGACTCCACTGCAGCAAGTATCCAAAATGTGTCTTTTCCAAGACCACTGTGTAGGCAGCAAGTTTATGTTTACAGTAAGTGGTTTAACCCCCTTTTCCAACACCTCCTCCCAAATCCCAGACCTACACTATCCTCTTACACTGAGCACAGGAGGAACAACCAAGAAAGAATTTTCTTGCTATTTTACCTCTTCTCTGTGCTGAGATTTGACACAGGCTGGGATATGTTCTGCTACATATTTCTTGCCTTTTCATTGTCTTTTGATGAAGGCTTACATCCATGTTTAGAATAAATTTGATTAACTTACAGAAACCCACTTGTCAGTTCCTGAAAATAACAGCTGGGACTGAAAAGGGTTTTTGCAAGATGAACAGCAGGGATGCAGAAATACATCCTGCAAACCCCAGCATATGCAACAACGCTGATATTTCTGTGAGCTCATTTGATGGGAGGCAATTTGCAATGCAGGAGAGGGTGTAAGTGACAGCCGTAGGCAGGGGATATCAACACCTCCCATACTACACACAGATGAGATGTGTTTTGCTGCTAAACTCTGTAGTTTTAAACAGAAAATAAAGTGCACGTTGTTTAGGGTTTAAAGAAAAAAAGCTAATGAAAATCTGTCTGGTCTTGTTTTTCTCTTTCTTTGACCTCAGTGACAGCTCAGAGGTGGCTTGTGCCATTATCAGATCTGGATTAAAGTCAATGCACACACAAAAATCCCCCAAAGGGCACAATATTGCCTCCTGTAAGCAGTGAGCAGTGAGCAAGTGATGCACACAATTGGCCAAGGTACCAGTGCTGTGCAAGCAACCAGAGCCACGAAGGTCAGGTGGGAACCACAGCAGGGACCACACTGATCCAACTCTTGCATTACCCCGAGCAGGAATACACTGACAGCCTCAGTTACAGGCACTGCTGAGCATGGACAGTCAGGATAGAAGTGAAGATGCTATTAGCAGACACCTTTGAATCTGTTGTGTGTTCATGTATAACTTATTTGTGCATTGTCTGGGCTCTTCAGACTGCACATGAGAGTGGCTGTAAACTTGCTTTCTGAAACATGCGTCATGAACATATCACCAAAAAGCTGGTGACAGCAGCTGCCTGAAGTTGAATAAATATTGAAATAAAAATCACAAAATTAAAATTTGGGAGAAACTGTACTTCTAAGATGCAGCTTAGTTTTGGGAGAGGTGAGGAGCTGTGTTGTCTCCAAAATAACCACTGGACCCCAAAGCACTAAAAACCTAGTGGTGGGGGGAAAACCCGTACTTCCCTTTAAAATGGAGCAGTCCCCTTTCTCCAGTAAGCCAGGCTTGTCCTGGGAAAAATGCAGAAGAAGCACAGCATGATTGTGTATCTTCTGCTTCAGTCCATGGAGCTATTTTGCACATCAGGGTCAGCCACAAAAGGAAAGGGATTCTAGTTTGTGTTGGAGGCTTTGGAAGCTCTACCACATCTCCTGTGCAACTGCCCAAGAACAGTGATGAGGAAAACAGGTATGCCACTGAACAGCCACTGCTCCCTGCTATGCCCTGCAGGTTACTGTGTGCTGGAGTTGTGCTGTGAGCAGAGTTTTCTGTTCAAGCCAAGGTGAAGCACATTTTGAGGGAGTTCATCATCATCAGTGGGGCATAATGGTAATTGTACAAGAGCAGAATCCATGTGCAGACACCATAGTTTCAACTCAACTGTCCCTGAAGAGTCTGTAATTTGCAGTTGAATCTGACTGGTGCTGATCAAATGGGTTCCACATTAGGATAAATGAGTAATAACACACATTGCCTCAAAAGATACAAGAGTGTCATCTTTCAATCCAGTAAAAGTGTGTGGATTTCTAAATAGCAGCTCAAGAACACTTTTCAAAATCATCCAATCAAATGTGAATGCTGGAGGTGGACTTTTGATTTGAAAGCAGCTTGTAGTTTTTAATGATGGCCGAAACATGAAAAATGCAATTTGAAATTATTATGGCATGTATTTGGTGAAGGACAGGTAATTATTGATGTCTACATTAAAACTATAGTGACTGAAATCTGTCCCAGGAGATGTTCTGTGCCTTTGTCTATCACATTGTCTTCCATAATATTCAGTCTCAGAAATAATGGTCCATCATGACTGGTACCTTTTGAAGACTGACAGACTTGACTACTTTACTCAAGGGTCATAATAAATCACAAATGCTGGAAGAAAAAATAGTAGGGGAGCAATACAGAGAGAACAAGATGTTTCGTTCTCATTATTATGTTGCCTGAAGGATGATCCAGAATACTGTGTCATTTCAGTCTGTGTGTCATTGATCAATATTCAGTAATACTGATAGACTGCAATGCAACTAATGACCTCGAGCAAATGAGGGAATTCCCTACATGCCTGGCACAAAAATGTGTTGCCTTCAAAAAACCGTTAATATCTGTATGCTATGCTTCATCAACTGAAATTTTGCACGTGCTGAGAAATATTTGGACATTCTTATTGAAAAAGCAAAAATTCAATTAGAATTCTTAATAATTTCACTTAATTTTTAAAGAATGTGGAACAGCCACAGATGCCTGAAAAATTTGGTGAAAATTAGTCATAATTTGGAATCCAAATCTACTTATTAAGATTTATCACAAAAAAAAAAATCTTATGCTTGTCTTTTTTTCTGATTTATTTATTTACCTAGTTGTCAGTTTCAAAGCCATTCGATTATTTGAAACCTTTTTTTAAAATGGTTACAAAGTCTGTACCTCCATCAGCACGACAGATCTCCACAAGCTATCTAAAATACTCAAGCAACATACCTGTTTTTTTGGGGGAGAGGGGTAGAAATTTAAACATGCACTTTTCATCTTCATTTATCATATTCAGTATTTTCTTTTGGGCAGGATGATTTTTTTTCCCTTGAAAACCCAGCTGAGCTTCAAGAGACCCCTGTTCACCAAAGAGGTATTCAGTTTGCTACACCCTGGCAGACAGTATGGAGAGCTGGGAGAACATCCAGTACGTCTTCAGGTGGATCTTGGCACGAGTGGATCCCAGGGTTCCAGTAAAGGTAAGAAATGAACAGCTATTCCATTTAATATCCAATTCACTTTCTTTCACTACTTAATCAAGACAAAACCGAATTTAAAATCTTTGCCCTTTTGGAGAGTTCTGTTTGATTTGGTATTTGTTAGTTTCCTAAGGAATCTGTAGAGAAGAGAAATGCTATCTAACCAAAAGTACTGCTTTCCCCACTGAAAAATTGAGAATATTATTTTTCTGCCTTCCAAGAAGGCTTAAGCCAACCACTGGTTCAGAAATATGAATGCGTAGATTCATAGAGAGAGGGCCAAGGATAGAATTATAGAACCATAGAAACATAGAGTGGTTTTAGTTGGAAAAGAGCTCTAAGATCATCGATTCCAACCATTAACCCAGTTCAGGGGGCTTGGTACCTGAAGAACTACTGGTCTTACCATTAAAGACTGAGACAAGACTTTAAGTACCTCAGCTGTTTTCTTACTCTTTGTTACTATGTGTTCCCCCATATCCAATAAGGCTGGAGATTCTCCTTAGTCTTCCTTTTTTTTTGCTGATGTATTTATAGGAACATTTTTTATTGTCTTTTACCACAGTACCCAGATTAAGTTCTACATGGGCTTTCATCCTTGTAATTTTCTCCCTGCATAATTTCGTAACATCCTTGTAGTCCTCCTGAGTTCCCTGTCCCTTCTTCCAAAGGTCATAAACTCTCCTTTTTATCCTGAGTTCCAATCAAAGCTCCCCGTTCAGCCAGGCTCATCTTCATCCCCACCAGCTCATCTTTCAGCACACAGAGGGTCAGCTCCCTCACCTTTAAGATTTCCTTCCTGAACACTGTCCAGTCTTCCTGGACACCTCTGCCCTTCAGCACTGTTTCCCAAGGGACCCTCTGAACCAGTCTCCCAAACAGGTCAAAGTCTGCCCTCCAAAAGCCCATGCTATTGGTTTTGTTGACCCCCCTCCTTACTTCTCCAAAATTTGAAAACACATTTTGTGATTGCCAGGCCCAAGACAACCTCCAGCCATCACATCACACCGGTCCTGTTCCCAAACAACAGGTCCAGTCAGGTGCCTTCCAGAGCTGGCTCTCTCAGCAGCTGTGTCACTCCAAGAACCTCTAGGTGACTTGAAAGATGAACACTGCTCAGGGGACGACAGACTTTGTTCTCAAGATTTGTCCAGCCTGTTCTTTAAAACCTTCCCTGACAGAAATCCCCACCTACTGTATGGTTGTCCTAGGCCAGTTTCACCATTAGGAAATTGTTGCCCATACTGGAGCACATGCCACTATGGTCCTGGGGTTACTGTGAGTTCGGGTATCATTACATGCTTGGGAGACTAATACAAAATTTGAATTTGCTTTTTTAGCTAAAAGAAGTTTTAAGATGGTCATTACTGTAACCCAGGGGAAACAGGTAAGTGGGAGAATGCAGGAGAGGAAGTTCAGAGCTAGAGGATAACTGCAGTTTGTCACTGGTCTGTGATTTGCTGGACAGCTGTCACCACTAACTGTGTGGCAGATGAAGAAACACACACATCCCTAATGAAGCAAAAATAACCAGCAAGGCAGCTTTAATAGGAAACCACTGTTACCAGCTCTAGCTAGCCAAAGTTCCCTTGGGGATGTCAACTGGGGCTCGAAAATCAGTCTGAGGTTTGGCTGGTATTTAAAATACATTTTTAATTCTTGCTGATACAACAAGCCTTTTTGCTCTGCTGACATTCCATAGTTTCAAGCTTTTCTCTGTGGCCAGGAACATACAATAAAAATGAAAGCTCAGCTTTCATAAACCCTATTTATTTCAGAAGATGCAGTAGAAGAAATACCCATAAAGTAAAAAGTATTCAAGCTATGAGGTTGGCACCTATAGTCAGGATGTGAGCTGGCACTTCTCAAAAGGCATTACTTTCCCAGATCTGATACCATTTATATTAGAAGACCAGGCAAGATCACAGCCCAGAGGTTTACAGCAACAACTCTTTTAATTAAATCTACTATCTAAAACAAAAAGAAATAGCAAATATTGAAGGCCATGTGTTAATAGAAACTATGAATATTCAACAGAGCTACACAAGGATGACAAATAAAGAATATTCTGCTTGGCAGTTACCTATGCTGAGCTTTAAATTAGCCTCACAGGACAAATGGATTTAGTGCTGTGCCATGTTATTTCATCTAGATTACTAAAAAATACACAATTAGGGCCATCAATCTACAGACCCAAATCCTACAAGTATCAGCAAATTACATGCTGTAAGCTATGTAATTTGGAAAGCTAATACTCTCTATCTGTTCTAATTCTCAGTGTTTCATATTTTTAAAATAATTACAGCATTTAACTACTCACAGGAAATTCTACTGAGAATTGAACATCCTTCTAGAAGAAAAACTTGGGAGAAATGAAGTTAATCTCCAAAGTCAGTATAACCAAATTGCATGCTACAGGTTATCTACCTGTACGGCCAGGATGAGAAACTAAGATTTCAGATTTAAGAAATATCCCTGGAATACATGATTTATAAATACATGATTTAATAAAATCTAATGCTGGTAAGAGCATTAGACTTTCAGATCTCTTAACAAACATATCACATATCCAAAGAGAAATTATTTTTGGCACAACAGACATATGTTCTCACAAACCAACTGATTTGATCAATGGAAGTTTCTCTCCTGCTGTGGGCTAATAAATCACCCCAGCCAACAAGTGCCAGCCATTTACAGTACAAGCTGGCTGAGGATAACTTGAACATCACAGAGCTGCTATAACTTCTGCACCTACAAGAAAGTGGAAACTCCAAGAAGACGAACACGTGTGAATATTACCAAGTGACTACACTTTATTCCACCCTTGGTGTTAGAAATACACTTGCCCTGAAGGAAAATTTCACTAGGAAGTTTTACAAACTATTTATCTTGCTTTTATTCCCACAATAGAGATAAATATTTGTCTATTTATTGAAATCTCTTTTGTAGTTTGTACTGGCCTAAACATCTTTTATATATTGGTATAAAAAATCTTGAGTAATTCAATTGAGTAACACTGCAAAAAGAAAATTGGGAACTATGTATTTCATTACATGGTTATATGCTAATATTCACATAACCCATTTTAGAAGTATAGCAAATGGGATTGCACTGGCTATCATATCAGCAGTTTCACACCAAATTTCTGGATTTTTAAATACCATGTCCTCATTGGCTTTTTTATTTCCTTAGCCACATGGAAAACAGTCAGGCACAATTAACTATTTGTCAGAAAACAATCTATTAATTAACACCATTCTGTGTGAATGGGCTGAAAATCACATTTTTTGCTTGCCAAAAAGCTTCCATTTCTGCCTCATGTTTGTGCTCTGAACTAAACATAGCTACAGACACACAGCTTGACACAACTGACCAAGGCAGAAAAGAACTGCTGCTGCCAGTGAGATTTTCTAAAGATAGGTAGGGGGTCAGGAGAGCTTCACTTCTGCATCTCCTAAAATTCTTTACTGACAGATCCTTGATTAAACTGGGCAGAAATAGACAAAATCCCAATTAAGACATTTACATTTGTGACAGAGCTTGAAAGAGAAAAGATTTGAGGGGGGAGAGGGAGAGCATTTTTTAGGCTTAACCTTAAAAATACAGGGTCTGACTTCAATTATATTTATGTCTTTGCAGTTCTATTGACGTCAATGGATTTACTCCTAAATTATGCCAGATGGAAATCAGGCTAGCTATTACAACATTTTCATGCATATAAGTAGTACCCCTTTAAAAGCACCATTTATTCCAAAGTACATCCTCAGAGAGCAGTCATGGATAGCCCAGCCAGCATCAGAGGAAGGGGCAGTCAGTGAGGGGGAATGCTGAGGCTGAGCTGCAGAGTGACAGAAGGGGAAGAGAAAGATCTGGAGCAAACTTCATTTGTTGTTATCTGCAAGTGCACATAACCTTTGCTGCTGCTGAATCCTGGGCACTAAGCCCATAATCTCTGGGGCTGACACAAGGCAACATGGTGGCTATTTGCTTCCCTAGAAGAAAAGCAGTCTGAGATCTCTGTTACCTCTGAGGCTGGTATTCTTGTATTTCATTTTTTAGCAGAGCAGCCTGTAGTGCTATTGTTTCCAAAACCATGAACCCCTTTGCAGGTCCACACAGGGCTACAGGTGTGTAACCATTATCAGTTAGTGGTTGCCCCCTTGCCACTGTGTTTCAGAATTGTTCACTCACTTGAATGTGATCCTGGAACCACAACCCATTATTCCTTCTGCTTGCACTTGCAAATATCCAAGCAGCTGTTTCAAGTTATTTGAAGAGGCTAGAAACTGAAGTTTTACTTAATGTATCCGGGCTAATGGAAGCTGATGATGTACATGATGTTTGATAAGTGCAAACTCTGTCCAATCTGAAGGAAAATAAGAGAGAGAAAGTAAAATTCCTCTCTTTGAGGTCTTCTTGCAGCTGTGAAGAGTTAATCTTATGTGCCTATGAAAGGTTCAGAGAAGGCTGGTCTTATTCTTGCCAGTACAGAAGATTCCAATACCTTCCAACCCACTCAACATTTTGTACACCTGTCTGCACCCAGAGCTCTTTGCAGTTCATTGATGAGCTGCTCCTTCCACTGTCACCTTCCTCCAGGCTCTTGTAGCTCAGATTCATCTTCCAATCCCTTCAGTGCTGTCTCACTCTTCCCTTTTCCCCAGCTCTAACTGTCATAAGCCATTTGGCTTATGTCCCAGAGGAACAAAAATCTCAGCAGAGACACACCAGATGTGTGGTCCCATGTTTCCTTCTTCCTCTTCTTGCCTGCTCAGATGGTTAGGGTTTGGAGCAGGGCCTGCCCCTATCAGTACTATTTCTGCTGCTATCTCACGCCATGGCATTCCAGCTTTGGCTTTACCCTAGGCACTCTCATACTAACATAATTATTAGTATTATGTTAGTAGCCACAACAAGCACCCCCAGAATCAGTGCTGCTCTCTTTCTCATTTCAAACTCTTGCAACAGTGAAGGAAGAATCCAAGAGCTAGTCAGCTCATCCTCAACAGCCAGTCTTCCCAAAATCCACAAAACCAGACAAAAACATCACATAAAAGGTTCCCACACTATCCCATAGAAGCTGTGCAACTCCTCTCCACTCTGCTCCTCTTTGCAACACCTCCAGCTTCTTCCATTTCTTCCATTTGCCTTTGCCTTGTTAACACATGCCTGCAGTTTTGGGCAAGCAGATTTAAACCTCTCTCTTGAAATTTTATGTGGGAGAACATTAATATTTTCCTTGACCCTGTGATTCAGAGATCCAAAGAACATAGCAATAATAAGCATTTTTATGTGGAATGAATACATGTGTGTTTAAACATGAAGTGTTAATGTATTCCCCCACCTGAAGAGCCCTGCATTCAACTTTCCGGGGTGACAGAAGCCAGAGACAACACCATAAACTATTTTCTTTCATAATAATGTACAAGCTTTTCATTCCACAAGCAAATAGGTATGCTTCTATTCCTGTAGTAGGCTTCTCCTCAAAGGGAACCTTTTAGAGCCATTTCCATAAACATCACTGGCATTTCCAGCATGAAGTACAAAAAAGCAGCTTTAGCCACGCTACACATCGGCAGTTACTCTGGCTAATGTCTGCAACTATTTTCAGCACAAGATCAACAAATGAATGTTTGCACAGCAGCATTTGCTCAGCAGAAATGTATAAACAAAAAAATCTCCAAGAATAATGTGTTCACACAGTTTCAGGAATCTTCACTGCAGCTAATAGTCGTTAGTGGTTAAAACCCAGGTGCTTCCTTCCAGCAGGGCTACTGATACTGCAAGAACACCTGAAACTCAGGGAATCCAGAAACATCTGAGAAAACCTTTGGCTAGTCCATTTGTCTTCAACAGCAGTGTCACTACACTGAGAGCAGAAGGTCCAAACCCCCAAGCATATGTCCTTCAGACATACACCCAGACATACACTTTGGCTCCAGACCCCCTTTTTGTACCCTGACCACTGAACTGGCTCACTGTACAAACCAGCACGCCCTTCCAACAATGCCACAACAATGCAGGATGGGACAGCTTATCATACCTGGAGAGAATTTTGCTCTTCTAGCATATCCTGTTTTGGATACCCCTACCCCCTTCTCCCCCTGTCCCTTTCAGCTGTTTCCTATCTTGCATCCGAAGTCTAATGTGAACACCAAAGATTGGATCTCTGTGTACTTTGGTTTTTTCCATTTGATTTCACTGAATTTGCTATTTGAAGCAGTAACAGTCTTTCAGCCTTATTGATCAGTTTTCATTGCACAAAGAGGAGGACACAAAACTATGTGTGATCTGCAGAAATCAAATTTATTCTCTCTGTCCCTTACATGTGGTTGTTTAGAGCTTACATTAAAATTGAAAATGTTGCTTTCTTAGTAGTCATTGAGTAATTCTTCCTTCCCTTCCTAATTCTTCAAGTGAGGAAAACAGTCAGTAGAAGGATATAATGCATGTTGGGTTTTTTGTCTATCTCTCCATAGGATGATTAGCAAAATACTGTCTCTCCCTAGTTTTACAACTGTAAAATGAGGTCAAAATCTTGTCCTTTGAGTGACGTGTTGCTTTTGGAAATTATCAGAAACAGCTTCTTTCAAAGCCAGGGATGCTGGCTGTTTGTGGTAATTCAACAATTGGTCTTAGGAATTTTACCTATGAATAAAGGAGAAATTTGCTAAGTATTGCTAAATAAGGTATCTACTAATAAAAAAAATACATCAATTATCCCAAATTCCTTGCAATGCCATTATAGCCATTAGATTGTAAGCTCTGACAAGGTTAAATCTAATGTTATTCAAAGGCTGTTCCCCAAAGCCGATTCCCTTTTGGTAGTAGAATCATTGTCTTACTGCTTAAATATTCAGGCTTTCCTCTCTATTTCACAGCTCATAAAGCACCTTTATGGTACTGAGGCTTTTTTTTTTCCCCTAACAGAACAGAAGGCAGTTTGTTTTTCCAGCTTTGATTAAATCCTACATCCCACAAGCAGTGAACCTGTGATACTGCTCTACTGTTTTTAATTGTCTGCTTCTATTAAGATGCCAGCACTGAATGTCTTTCCTGCAGCCCCGGCGCGTTCTGCTCCGAGCCTGCCGTGAGCGCTGCCAGCTCTGAGGTTAATGTGTACACAGTACAACTCATTAGCCCTGCATTACTATCTGAGCCAAAAATCAACATGATTGATCCAACAATATGTTTGGGCTTGGGACTAAGACTCAAATGAGGTCTCACCAAAAGCAAAGGTCAGCAACTTGGCACAAATTCCGCTGTGCACGGAGAAAGCTTTTCTTCCAAACTATTCATCAGGGAAGGTACAAATGACAACTAATATGGGCCTCATTAAAAATGAGTAGAGGAAACCCCTAGGAGAGGACAAGAGGCTCCCGCACGATCAAATTTTTTTTCCAGTACTTCTCTAAAGCTTTTATTTACGTTACAATAAAGACAACGTGGAGCTTAAAGATAGCTGTGGGGCTTGGAATTTAGAAGACTCGTTAGACTAATTATCATGATGTGCACTATCAATTACTGTCCACTTAAGATAATTCTGCAGGCAAAAATAAATCTTCAGAACTGAAGAATCTGGGGGAAAGGGAATAAAAAGATTTTTTTTTTATCGGCACTATTTTTTTAATGTTAAAACCCTGTTGTCAAGATATTTCCCATCTTAAAATAACTAAAATAAAACAATAATTAATTTAAGAGTGGGAGAGAGAAGAGGAATGATACATGAAACCTTTTCAATTGTGGATTTGTTTCAAGTACAGTTCTTACAAGGATTTCACTCATACTCAAGCACTTTTACCACAGTCAGGCCCTGAAATCAGAACTTCAAAATATGCTATTTTACATATGGTATCAGCATGTTCTTTCTTCCTCAGTAACCAAAGGTGTTGAAAATACCATTGATACAACAATTAGACTGGATGAGAAATACTTCCCTGCAGTCTACCGAGTTGCTGTGTTGCAATATAATTGTCTAATGGCACATTTTTGTTAAGGGCTCTCATGGTGTTATGGGGTATAATTTTATTTTTACAGGATTCAATAATAAGGTAAAAGGCTGGTATTAGCAGCCTTAGGAACTTATTACATAAACAGAGGTTGAGCATTAGAATTGAACTGGATTTGTAGAGGCGGCACTGAGTGACTGTCTTGCCATGCTGAAAATTGTAGCGCATATAACTTTTCCATCTTCACTGTATTTTGAAAACTCTCTTATTCTTCTGAAGGTCAATCCCTCTTTCCAACAGAGAACACAACTTCTCCTCAAGATATATTTATAAAATCTGTTTATTTTTCTCTGTTAACAGTTTTTTGGCAAAACAGTTTTCAAGACATGTATGGCTCCTGCTTGTACCAGCAGTGATACTCTGCTCTTCCACAACAGCCCTCCAACATTAACCAGCTCATCTGTCCTAAAAGCACTTGTGGGTAGAGACAGCACTCCTCTGACTGCAAGCTGACTGGGTGACCATGATGGGGCAATAATATGCAAAAAGAGAGGAAAAAATCCAAATGTTTCCCTCTAAATTAGGGTATTTTTACTAAGAATAGCTCTACTTTTGCCAGAAGTTTTCTCTGGAGATGAGCTGAGGGACCTGGAGGGAAAAGAAGGGCTGCAGAACAAAGAGGGGTTTTTTATGGCAAATTCTGCTGCTTTCTGATCTATTTATTCCTGTCATTAATCAAAAAGCTGAAATAGGAGTATTGTTATGCTAGAAAAAAAACAAAGAAATGATGACTGGGGTGAGAAGAATTCATACTGGGCAAAGCCTGAAGGTCAACACTCCCCTAGTGGGCCCCTCCATTTCCCTGAAGGTGATTTTTAACTTCAGGAGACAAAACCAGCAAATGAGAACCAGGTAACTTTGAACAGAGAAAATGCAGCTTGATGGGAACTTAATGCCTGAAAAATCCAGGATTCTGTTAGATTGACAATCCCTCTCTTTTCAAGTTTCTAACATGCAGCCTATAAGCAGAAAAATGCAGACGAATGAGCAAACAGACAGAGTGCAAGGGCATAGTTCTTGCAAAACAGAATTTGCCAGCACCCCACATCGCACAGATGTGTACTCAGGGTGGATCAGCCCTGGGGATGCAAGCATAAGTCTGCTTGTCCCATAGAACTGACGTGGGATCCAAGGGCTGAAGGGTGTCCCAGGGCTGCTCAGGTCAGTGCAGTCAGTGGGGTCAGTGCTCACAGCTTTCCTTATTGCTCAGACTGCATTTGCCTTGCTCTTTGTTCCAGCTGAGTTTGCCCCAAAACATTGCCTGAATGGCAGCTTCCTCACCCTGAATAACCACTCCACAGATCTCCAAATGCCCAGGATGAGCTCCACACCTTCCTCAAACATTGTGCTGGTCTGGTTTCTCCCACCCTGCATCCCACAGCTGGGCAAGAACAGGTGTTTTTCCATTTCCTAACCCGCCACTGCTGGCACCCTACTTGCATCAGTGAGGGGAGGAAGAAACACACTGGGGCAGAAGCAGATCAGTTGTTTTGGCACTTAAGCGCTTAAAATAATTAGGAAGGCCACCCTCCACTCCCCACTGACAGCAGTGCTGGATATGGGTTCAGCAGATGTCTCTGCTTTGTATGCAATGCGTTTTATAAAGGAGGTTCATGTTGCATTTAAATCACATTTGAAAACCAAAGAGCATCAGTGTCTCCAATTCCTTCACTGTCTTTCTTGCAATATTTTCTGTCAGAGACTGAGAGAAAAAAAGGAATCCTTTTCTCAGCTTCTGAAGGAAGGGGATCAAAGCCCTCTTTCACATCACACCTGTATCTTTGCTGGTTTTTTTTTTTTTCAACTGAACTGTACTGCAAATATGTTCAAACACAGGCTTTCAAACCTGTGAAGCCCTAAAAGGTAAGATGGCCCAGCAGGTGCACGAGGGGAGCTGGACTCTTTTGGACAGATTAACTGCAGCTGCCAAGGCAAAAGATGGAAAGGCCCAACATCCTGAAAATTTAGCGAGATCTAGGAAGAAAATACCTCATCTACTAAAATCTAGAAAGCTCCTTGTCCAGCAAAGTCCAACCCAGACAAACAGCAGTTCCAGTTTGGTTTATCTAGAACAAAGAGTTAAGTATTCATGCTGTGGCAGACACACTGTGCAAAGTAGCCAGTGCTCAGAACCACATCAGGATGTGCTCTGGACCACACTGGCATGTGGTCCCACAGCCACCACCCTGATATGTCAGAGAAACAAAGAGAAACAGCTCAGGAAGGCACTGAACTCCCCATTTCCTTTCAACATCCTCTCCTTCCTTTCAAGCTACAGCCCATCATTTCCCCCCTCAAACCCTACCCTGGGTTTGCTGACCAGACATCTGTGCAGGTCCCTGTCTCAGCAGAGACATGAGGATCCTGCCTGTGGTTGGTGTCCCCCTGCCTGTGCAGGCATAGCTGACAGAGCAGCAGCCACATCTTGAGCTCAGAATTCCTCCTGGTGCAGGGAGGGAGAAGTTAAATAAAACTCTGGGGAGGGATGACTATAAAAAGGACCTTTCTCATCATTCCTGGGGTTCATAGGAATAGCAATAGACATATACTGTATTTTATGGAGAAAGTTAAGTCATCTGCAAGGAGAGTCAGATCAAAGCTGAGGCAGAGGGACAGCAGGAAGGATGTGATTACCTCTGCTGGGATCTGACCAAAACTAATGCAGCCCTCACGGGAAGGGCACGGGGATATGCAGGGCCCAGTTCACACTGCAGCTCAACTTCTGCAGGAATAATTTAATACCTGAAGGCTACCACAGGCACAAGAGTGCTCACTCACTATCTAACTGTGCTCTATAGTTATCTGACAGAAGGGTTTTCCTTCTCTACAACAACCAACCGTACTGCAGAAATACAGACTTTCAACTTCAGGTCCTTCATGCATTTACCATCATATTCTCATAATTTTTCATTATTTACTTCTACCTATTCTTCTTTCCAGTCCCCTTGCAACGAGCACTTCATTTTATTATTTGCTCGTCTCTCACTGGCATGGGAAGAAATAGCAGGTGTGTTACAGATAAAGACTGTCAAAGCCTTTAAAACAGTACAGTGAATGAAAAGGCTGTTTTCAGCCTGAGTTTTCCTTAATATAGCCATTTACTGAATGCACCTAAAGCAAGGAGAGAACGATGTCGCTGCTGGTAAAAATGGCCTGTGGAGGAACCTTGCTGAAGCTTGGAGAGGAAACTACTCTTCATGCTATTTCAGGTTTACGTCTTTCCTAAACTGGCTGATCGTTATTCCAGATAATGAAGACTGTTAATGTAATTAACAACTCTGTTCTGGTGCTTTACAAAGCAAACAAGTAAGTTGCAGAATTAATAAGCTGCAAGGTTAAGTGACACAGGGCAAAAGCAGGATTCTTCATTTGGATATAAGTGCTCCACAGCAAGTCATTAGTTGGTATTTAAAAGTGCAGTTTCTAATTTAGGACACAGAGAAGGTTTTCCATTTGAGGTATGTGTAATTTCTAAAAGGTCAGATCAATTTTAAGATTATTACCAGATGTATATTATCAATATGAGAAATTGCATCCTTCTTGAACCACAAAAATCAAGAGACCAGGACCAAATTGCCTTGCTCTTCTTCCTGGACATTATAGGTGGGTAGTATTTCCAAATTTGTCTGTAATTTCCTTGCAAATAAGTTAGGCATTTCAGTAATAGTTTTTTTAACAAACACCCATTTTTCTAGCAGTTATTTATCTGGTGAAACCATATAATGATTTGTACTGGGTTAACAGGCAGTACAACCCAAAGCTTGATGTATGCTCAGCCTAAACATGCACAGGTATTTTCCAGACACAGAAGAGACACCTGGGGATCAGTATAACCTGGATTTCATTCCTAAAAATGCTGCTGGTTCAGACTGTGCAGCCTGACGAGGCAGCCACCATAGAGAAACAGTGACACACTGCCTAATGAAGCTTCCCAATCCCCTCCTCCTTGCAAACAGGTCTCACTATTCATCTTGCACTGGGATTTGCCTGTGTCACAAAACCTTCAGAAAATTAATGGTGTCCCTCCAAAAGTAATGACTTTTCTACCAGAACTGCCACCACCATGATGGAAGAGCTGAGAGTGCTAAGGGGAACAGTGGCAGCTGCAACCACATTTTTTAAAATGCTGCCTAGCAGATGCTGTGCTTCATGGGAAGGTGATTGAAGTCATATATGAATAAATAAGATCAGATACCATCAGATACATAATGTTAAATAATGGCAACATGTTTTAGCTATGTGGTGGGCTGGTGGTTTTCTCATGTAAAGACATTTTAAGCTCACTTTTACAATTTGGAAATGATATAAAACTTTTTAACTAAAGATCTCCATTTCTTTGAAAACTCATTTCTCTGTGATGAGAATAAGAACATGGCTCTGCTGCTGTCTACTTATTTTGCTAGCCTGTGAACATGCTTCCTAAGGAAATGGCAAGCATTTCATACTGGGGAAAAAAAATAACCTCAAATACACACTCATGTCATTTGCCTAAATCTTGTTTGGACAGCTTGCACATCTCACAATTTTCCTGTTATCACTAGCTCCTCTGAATTAGAGTGAGAGCAGGGAGATAAATGTAATACTGCAATATACAGCTCGATACTGAAGATCACTCTGCTGCGACATGCCTTGCACTTCAGCACTAATACAATGATATGGTTATCTAAGGTTTGAGGAGACTGAACAGCCTGGAATATATTAACACACTTTTCATTTCAGAGATAGTGTCAGGAGCTGAAAAACAACTGGTTCACCATGCTGCTTTGCTTATTTCCCCTCAGGTCTTTTCTTCCCTCTGAAACCCACACCAGATTTGTGGGAGCAGCAACACCCTCGCCCTGCACAGGCAGAGCAACATGAACAGGAACCAAGTGCTGGGGTAAGATCTAGTGAGAAAAGCCTGTAAGGTCCCTTTTTCTGCAGCTTTAAAAATTAACATTCTAAAAGACAACTTGCTGCAATTCCTATTTTTAAGTTTCTCAAAGGAGCTTTGAGATAATTTTAAGAAGTCCACTGCCTGTAAGACATTTGACATCTGGAAAGGAGAACAGTCCCTGGCTGCAGAAATGCTTTTTCTTTCTTCCAAGCCCGCATGAAAAGTGTCACTGGCACAGCGAGGACAGAGAGATGCACAGCTCAGGGTTTCATTTAGTTTTGGGTTTTTTTTTTTCTTAACTGACCCAGCTTGACGCTGGCGCCTGGCTACAGTTTCAGCTGCCCCTGAAGCCAGTCATACTTTTGTGTGGCTGGCTGACTGCTGAATTGGCAAAAGCTACCTTTGCAAAACCCCTTTTGCCAGAACACCTTTTTGTGTTTGCATTAAAGAAGAAAAAATTTTGATAAAGCTTTTGCCAATGATATTTTGGTCTATGGGAGCAGACGTTACAGAGTGATAAAATAAACCACCATTTCCTCAGTGTTTTAGCTCTTCAGTTCAAGAGCAGAACTTGCTCCTCACAAAGGAACCCAGTGGTAGATGAGTAACTGTAAGGAGAAGAGCAGCGATGCCCGTTTCAGCTCCTCTGTAAGTCATGAGATGTGCAGAAGCATTAAAAATGGGGGGCGGGGGGGGGGGAAGCTAGAGAGGACATTTCTACAAGGATTGAAAGCATTCCTGGAAGGAACAGAAACAGAAACAATACACACTTGGAAAAATTCCTCAATTTAGATGACATTACTAATTCTTTTCTTTTATTTGGTTGCTAAAAGTATCTTTACAGGGAGCATTATAAAAAGACAAAACCTAGAAGGATTAAAACACACATGTAACTATTCCCTTATGCTTTGCACAACTGTTAAATGCACAGGTCTTGCTGAAGTGAAAAGACAAATACAGGAAACACAAAGTGATGAGGAGTGCACACACTTCATTACAAACCAGTACTTGGTATTTCTCTTAGTTACAGAGAAGTTTTAGGACGCTGGTGACTAATACAACTCCTTAATCCTTGCTCAGCTTTAGAAACCTTCCTCATAAGGCCAAGGTCAGGACAAGGCTACTTCCTTAATAAAAGAGGGAATATGGCATCTCTAATGATTGCTTCTGGCTGTTTTCCTCCTTGCCTATAAGCAGGCCACAGTGAACATTTGCTTTCTTAAAGTGATGCAGAGCTCTCTATTTACTGTCAGACAGACCCTCACTGCCCACCAAGAACCTGAAGGTGGACTTGCAAGATGGAAGTTTCAGGTTGAAGACCACAAGTTTAGTGCTTTCTTCACAGGGAAGTTCAGTTAAGGTGGTAGAATCCTGTTAGCATGCAATGGCTTAGTATCTTAGATAACCTATTATTTATTTTAATGTTACCCACCTGAGGGAGGCTCCCCTAATGAATCTATTTTTGTAGTATCATGAAGGTTGAAGTTTAGAGCTAAGTTTAGAGCAGAGTCATATAAAAAATATCAAACCAGGAAACAGCTTAATTGAAGCAGAGAGTAATCACAGCAAATTACAGTGAAATTTCTATGGGATTACATTTTGCATTCCCCAAACAAGCAGAGGAATTCAGCTCACAGTCTTTCCATTTTGCTGAGAATTCACTTTAAGGATATGCTATGTGAGTAATATAATATGATGCCATAAAAGCTGTCTAAGATGTTCAATGGTTAATGCACCATTAAACCATGGTGGGAAGCCCATGCTGGAGGGATGGGAAGCCCATGCTGGAGCTGGCTCCAGGCTGGACTGGTGGTCCTGTGGAGAGAGGTGCCCACCCTGGAGCAGGTTTGCTGGCAGGACCTGTGACGCTGCAGGGGATCTATGCTGCAGCAGTTTGTGAGGAACTGCTGCCATGGGAAGGACTCACATTGGACAAGTTCATGGAGGACTGGCTCCTGTGGGAGGGACCCACCCTGGAGCATGGGAGGAGTGTGAGGAGTCCTCCCCTGAGGAGGAAGGAGCAGCAGGGACAAGGTGTGATGAACTGACCACAACCCCATTCCCATCCATTTGTGCCACAGGGAGGGGAGAAAGGTAGAGAAAAATCACAAGTAAGGGAAGAAGACAGGGGAAAGGTTTTTTAAGATTTGGTTTTATTTTCTCATTACCCTACTCTGGTTTGTTTGGTAATAAATTCAATTAATTTTTCCCCAAGTTGAGTCTGTTTAGCCCACGATGGTAATTGGTGAATTATCTTTCCCTGCCCTAATCTCAACTAATATGCCTTTTGTTTAATTTTCTCTCCCCTGTCCAGCTGAAGAGGGGGAGTGATAGAGTGGCTTTGGTGGGCACCTGGCATCCAGGCAGGATCAAACAACCACACTGCACTTCCACAAATCACTGCAGAATTTAATTTCTTCCCACTAACAAACAGGTTTCGCACAAGGAGCATCTGTGGTCAGCACCTCCCCCAGCTGCCTTGAGCACCTGCTCTGAAACAGTATAGAAACAGCTGGCATATATACAGTATATGCAGGTTATCATTCTTTCATGCATGCTTTACTGCCCACAGCTCAGTAACAAAATAAAAGGAATTTCACATCACTTTTTGCCATATGTAGGGATTTTCTCTACTTTTCAGCCTGACTCCAACATGAGAGAAGGGTGGGAGCTTTTGACCTCAGTTACTACTGCACAGTTCTGGATGGTTTTTAGTGAAAAAAACCAAGTTGCCTTTTGAGTAACAATGTCACTGCAAATCTCTCATGTCTAATTCTTGGTAACAGCCACCATAAATACACTGGAACATGCACAGAGCCACAGCCTGACCCTAACAAAGCCAAAACAAGTTTCACCACTAAATTTAGACAGACCTCAAAATGGTCCATAATGAGTAACACAAAATAAGATTTCAGCCCATAGGGGGAAAAAGTCAAAAGAAAAAAAAAAAAAAGAGAAAAGAGAGAAGCATGTGAATGGGATATTGTATAGTAACTGTAAGAAGAGGAAATTCATAAACCAGAAGCCATGTTTCCACTTAAGATGATCTGTGAATATTATGCTTATGAGATCTATGTGATCTGCTACAGAGCAGTTACCCTTTCAGAGGAAAGGATTTTGCAACAGAAGAAGCCTCTTATGTTCAGCTTTTTATAAGTTTAGAGATATACAAAAAGGAAAACAAGATTAAAGATCCTGTGGCTGCATAGTTTAATACTGCTAAAATTTACTTACTAATGCTTCGATGTTTTAATCCCAAATTATTCCCCTAAACTTTTACATTTTCTACAGCAGCCAAAGAGTTGTGCTGTTGTCACCACTCTGTGAGCTTAGAGGGAGGGACAGAAAAATATACAAAATCTGCTGAAAGTCTTTGCAATCTTTGCATCACTGCAAGTGGTGTAGAGCGAACCACATTTTGCTAAAAACTAATGGTGTGCCTTCTTAAAGGACACTAGATAGAAATATGGCACCTGTGCCTGTGGCTTCCATATTTTCATCTACAAAATCCCAAAAAGAGATAAAACATACAGTATTTTTTTTCAGGGCAGTTACAGTCAGTTTTCCACATCTTTGCTGGATGCACAAGGTGAAAGGGCAGTGTGTACACAGTGGCCATTTTTCCACACACCCCAGCTGGAGGGGCAGAGATGCTTTGAACAGCTGCCCAGGAAGTAGATGGATGGGAATTATTTCTAGGCACAATTCTAACACTGCTAATGTAGCAAATCCACACTTACCAGTTGGTACAGTGCCTAAAATGAATTCTGAGACTACTGATTTAAAATCAGATAATCTAATACTGATACCACCCCTGTGTATTCATGGATCGTCTTTCCATGGGTCAACAGACCCCAAACTACTCTCAAACTGAACGCCAGGTTTTCTCTATGCATAAAACCTTTTAAGACTCAATCTTTGGAAGATGGGCAAGAGTTGCAATTGCAAGCTCAGCCTTACAGGATGCTCAGCTCAAATGCAGGGTTACAATTAAAGAACAAGCTACCAGCCTTTATGGGAATTCCAGATCACGCCCAGCTCCAGATCGAGGTCAGGCACAGCAGAGTGGTGGCCCATGGACTAAGTACCTCCCTACCTGGGAGTAGGAAGGTGACAACTCATATACCTGATGGGAGTTGTAACAGCAGGTGAACCCAAGGGCTGGTGTCAGTTTTTATGACTCGTGTCCCATCCCTGAACTTGACATGAGACTTTTTGATCTCCCAGGAAAGTCTTTGTTAATTGGCATGCAGAAGAAAAGACTTACGGGGACGTTATAGTTTTCTGCTTGGTTTTTTAAAGCACAAAAATTGGCACATTAAGAAAAGAAAGGTCTTCAAGGAAAGTTAAATCAATCCCCAGAATCTCATTTAGTCTCTCTACTTCCAGACAAGGCTGAATTCAGGAACAGAGAATAAGAGATAGAGAACTTAGAAATGAAAATAAGAATGTTTTTGTTACCTTTTCTGCAAGCCAGCCTAGATGCCTAATCTCTCGACTTCCAGCAATCCCTGTTTTACCCAGCTGGTCTCTGACCTCTGCAATCACCCTGGGGATGAGCTCATTGACACTGGAGTGGATGGCATTGAACCAGGCCTGGGCTGTAGCTGAATCCTTACTCCTGAGCACCACGGTGTGCTTGGCATCAGGTGAATGAACTTCAATAATTCTAGAAAAATGGGGGAAAAACATCATGTTCATTCATATACTAATAGGCAGCTAAATTTATTACCTCGTTTAGTGAATGCAATGAGTTAAAAATTAGGATACTAATATTGAGACCTAGCACTAAAAACTTACCTTTACAACACCAGAATAGAGTAGGATCATCTTAACTGGGGACAGGTCTCTACTGGAATTATGATAACATCCCTGGGAAGGGGATTTGCCAGTGCTGATGCAATCCCACATACAGCGTGTCAATAGGAGTTTCAATTATAAAGGCAAGACGAAAATTCACTGACATGGACACCACCCAGAACTGCAAACTGCATGGAAGATGACTGTAGAGAAGCCAGGGATAAGCTGCTCCCTTCCTTAGCTGGGTATCATGGCTCAACCAGAGTTCTTCAGTGTGTTTATTTTACACATGCAGAGATAAATGAAAACCATCCTCATCCCAAACAGAGGAATTTTCCTAGGATTCTGTGGTTTCAGTGCATTAACCAGAGGCCTAGCACAACTGGCCTTCTCTAGGAGTTACCAGCATCCTCAATGCTCCATTTAGATCCTGCAAAGAGTGGCAACAAGAAAGTGCTAACAGCAACCATGTGATTGCTGCTGGCAGGCACCTTTTACAGATTTTCAAACTCCTGTGGAAAGAGATGAGTTTTGTTTCGAAGAAAACATTCCTACTAGACTATCCTGTGGGTTTCCACCGTGGTTTGAAAAGCACAACCGAACACAGTTTTCAGAAAAACAAATCCTGTTCATTGTGGTTATGGGACCTGTGCCAACACCTTTGCTAAAAACAGCAACAACAAAAGTGCTTTGACAGGCAGCTGCAGCTATTTCAGCTCTGTTCTCAGTGAAGTTATTAGTTATTAGCGGGGCTTTGTGTGCTCTTTATAGCTTTGTGGGCCATTTTACTTGAACATCTGTTAAATAACCCACAAAGTAATAGCCTGTTTTATCTTTATGTGGCAATTATAAAACAAAGCCCTGGTCATTGCCCATCACTCAACCCTGTATCACATTTGTGCTTTTTTATTATAAAAGTACAGTGACAGCCCCAAATGTTACCCTCACAAATTCGACCTGGGATCTGAGCCTAAGCATGTACTTCTGTCCTGTGTATGGCTGCCCAGTCTCTGGGACACACAATGACTCCTTTCTGCAGCAGAAAATTAATTAGTTCAGTGGAATTTATTCAAAACAGTACTATAATGCAAATATTTGTTGTGCAATTACAAAATCCTGCAATTTGGAGCTTAACTAGCAATTAATAGGTTTTAATTATTTGGTTAAACCAGAGCAGAGTCCAGAACTGAGGGTGACTCGATCTGCACAGCTCTCTGGGGCTCAGAGAGGAAGGATCCCTGGTTTCATGTTTGTCCATTTTGGGAAAGGGAGATTTCCATGTAGACACTGTTCTAAATATAGAAAAGGTCATGATTTTCCAAACTCAGCAGCTGAACTGTTCAGGGTCTTAAATCACTGGATAGCTTAAAAAGTGGCTTGATTTTTCAGGAAGCACTAAGCCAACATAATAATGCATATTTCCTCAGTAAAGCTGCCGCAGCTCAGCACTGTCTGAAAATTAATGTTCTTATTTAGCCACTCCAGGATGCACCAAACATTCAATTTCAGGTACCAAAGCAAAATTCCTTGATACATGATGGCAGTCTTGTGAACTAGAAAACTATATTTATAGATAGGCATGTTCCAAATCACACTCTCATTTTTTTCTGAACTGCTAGAAACAGCCATCTCCTCCTTCATGGCTATGATTTAGCTATTTGAGTCCACTGATCATTACGATCATGCACAGCCACCATACCCTGGTCTGTCTTCATCAGAAACTCTCCCACTGCTGAGTCCCACTGCAACTCTGGAGTTTGAGCATCTTCTTGTAGGCAGGCACCACCAAAACCAAACTAGACAGGCTTGGATTTTCAAAATACATTGTGGCAATCAGTGAAATGTTGCTTATTACTTACAGAACAGTTTTTGCCAGGAGATCTTACAGCATTTCAAAAATGAGGCCAGTGACAGCATCCTCATTTCACTACCAAAAAAGTGGAAAAGTGAAGAACCCAGACAAGGCAGGGAACAGGCCAGAAGCAGCAATCCAGATCTTCAGTCCTCTGTGTCCCATTTTAATACTTCTTTTAAAAACAGAATTTATTTGGACAACACAGCAGTATTGTGCTGCATTTGAAAAATGTTAACACACCATATAGAATGTGTAAAACAGTGCTCTTTACAAAGCCTGTGGTTTCTACATGGGAACTCCCACCTACAAGGTCACTGCACATCATGCAGTACACAAAGTGCTGAACACAGGCTCTAAATACTCAGAATAAAGTGCTGCTTTTTCAGTTGCAAAGGAGCAGCAGCAAACTAGTGTGATTTCTTTATAAGTTAGCGTCATAGCAGGTTTCAACTTAAAAATAAATTATTGAGAGCCGAAAGAGTTTCCAAATGGCAACTTGCTTATCTCCAATTTGTAAATTCTTCCTTCAAGCGGATTAACATACAAACAGGTATTTTAGTACTTATGCCTTCATCAAAGTGTATTTTCCTTGATGGTGACTATTTAAGTATTTGAACAAGAGTTCTATCCTCTAAAATAATGAACATATAGACAGTTCTTAAAAATTCTGTTTAAGGGGTTCTAAACCATGCATGTTCTTTCTAATATCTAGACACAGAAATGTGATATCAAAGTCTAAATTCTAGTATACATATGCATACACACGTACTGAGCCATGCTTGAAAAATACTCATCCCTCAGTGACTTCTAATGGAGCTAGTTTGGGAATGCTTGCCAGTCATCAAAGTTTGATGGTGATGCACTAACAATTGCAGAAAGTCTTCCTTGTTCCCTGAGCTGAGTAACAAGATGACTGGACAATACTGCTACACTTCTCAAAAGTTAGTTCAAAACAGGAATCCATGTTACTTTGACAGCACTGAAAATGATTCTTTTTATCTGTGGCACTTGTCCACTCACAGAAATACATTTGCAAGCATCATTCCTTAGCTAGCTGCTATGTAGGCCGACTTTCATTTATACACCTTAAAGTCTAAATCCTCAACTGTCTGCACTCTGCTACTACTGGCTATTGCTGAAAGATCTGGACTAGAAAACCTTAGGAAACAGAGCTTGCAGATTTCCACCAAAAATCCAGGACTCCTGTCTCCACAGTTGTCATAGATTAGCAAGCATAGTCCCAGAAGGGATGTCCTTGCCAAGGGGTGCTTACAGTTTCCTCTGGGACCTGATAGAACCTATCAGCTGGCCAGTTTGAATATGGACAATTCTCTAAGCCACTTAAAGTTGTGACCGCCTCTGTGATGCACACTTAAGAATAGACAAACCCCCCCCAAGCTCTCTCTCGTTTCCAGTGCTGGGACAGGTGGCTGCTCGGGCCCCGTGTGGGGCCCAGCGGGCCCGGCCAGGCCACGGCCATCCTGGAGCCGATGGACCTGTTCCAGCCGTGGAACCCCCCCCACTGCCTTGCCGTGGGCAGCTGGAGCGGCTCGGCTCTCCCCCCTCTCCACTGTGATAAGAAAAATTCAACATTCCAGCTGCAAAGCTGCAAGGCCGAGGTGAGATTAACCCTTTTACTGCTGTGAAGAGCTGAAAACCTGAGGGAAGAGAGAGAGGAGATGCTTAAAGCTGAAATTCTGTTGTGAAGCTATGATATAGCAGAATATCCTGTTGTAATTTCATGAAGATATGGGGGGTGGAGTGTTCAACTCATAAGCAAAAGCACCTGCGCTGAGATAGGCAGGTGCTGACGCAGCTGTAATTTAATGAGACGTTTGGACAGGGAGAGATGGACCAGATGAGGACTTTTGCTCCACACGGGAAAGGAGAAAACCTCAGTCCCTAGAGATGCTCCCAGAGACAGTCCTACAGATGAAGATGATGAAGACCCTTTGCTCCCAGGGAAGGAGAAGGGCCTCTGTTCTTGTTTCTGAACAGCTCAACCTTAAAATTGTACCCCAAAAAAACTTCAAGAGTGGACCCTCGAAAGCAGCTGCGGGAAAAGCTGCAAGTTGGGGGAAGGGACTCACACATGCGAGTAGAGAGACTCCTCTTCCTAAATGGACTGAACAATATTTGGAAGTGGGCGGCTGTCTCGTTGTGATAATGTTTTCATAGCACAAGCAAGAAGAGACTTCTCTTTCTAAATGGACTGAACAAGGTTATTATGGAAGTGATAAACAGACTGAAGGGTTGTCTTTTTACATTGTCAGTGGGAGGAAGGGAGGAAGGTGGGGGAAGGAGGACAGTTCTGAAGGTGGTATAATTTTTTTTTTCCTCTTTTAGGTCTGTTAATAAACTTCTTTATATTCTTTCAAGTTTGGTGCCTGCTTTGCATTTCTCCTAATTCTTATCTCACAGAAGATAAACAGTAATGAGTATTTTGGACCAAACCACTACAACAGTCAACTGGGATGGAGATACTAAAAGAAACTAAATCTTCTCAGAAAGCCATGGGCTCTGACTGCAATCAGATGCTGAAAGTGCTGCATCCCTATAAACTCTTTCCTTTTCTGCCTTTCACCCCACGCTGCTTTGATTCACCAGTCCAATTGGATGATGCTTTCTGTATAGCAGCTGACTGATGGCATTTCCATACTTTCTGAAAAGCAAAAAAATACCAGTGACCTTAATAAACTCTAAGACTAAGACACTTAAATGTTTCCAGCAGTCCAGCCATTATAGTTTTGATTTGTTCCTTGGCTAAACTGACCACCTCTTAGTGACTTCTGTTTATCTGCAGTTCAGTGATGAAGTTCCTTTAATTCCCCACTGAATTGAAATATTTAGGGCAATGCCACAGCTGTGTTTATTCTCACACTCCACCACAGTTATGTAAATACTGCATATGGAGCTGTTTCTGATAAAGCCCATACCAACCCAAAGGAATTATATGTTAGCTCTAGATGACTGCCAAGATGCGCGGCATCCCTCCAGCTTGGCAATGCATATGAATGATATCACATTTTCTCAGAGATCATTTGGCAAACCTTACCATAAAAGAGTAATTTTCTCTCTCCTTCTCAAAGACCCTCAGTGAGCTGAGGAGTGTTTCCAGCATCCCCTTCTCCACCCGCAGAACACAGGGGTGACACAAAACCCAGCGCTTCCAAATGCTGTAACCTGGCACATAAGAGGAAAACGCCCTCCCTTGCTTCATCAGACTTTTTACTTTACAGAGGATCACAAGAAGTTGAAAGCAAATGTTTGGTAGACCCTACTCATTCCACATTTGATAAAGCTTCTTTCTGCAGGAGTGTTCATTATCTAAGAAGTACGTTTTATCAAAACTCTTCAAAGTACTTCTACCACCAGCATTGGCTCAGGACCAAATCAGGCACTGAGTTACAGTTCATGACTCTTCCTGGCTCAGATTATGTATTCAGTGACTGATAAAAGTGTGGAGTAAATCCCTTGAAGTTAATGATAAGCTGGAGCCAGAGTTATTCAAGTCCATCACACTACTTTGATTTTCCTTGGCACAGTGAGGAACAAAACAGTCTGTCACTGACTTTGCAAACTTAAAGATCAATCAAAGGCCAAACTGTTCACTCTATCTCTTCCATCACTCTCGACACAAGAAATCAAGGTAAGTAATTTTTTTTTTCTGAGAATACAAACATAGGAGCCTTTCCAGGAAAAGGGAGGATTTAGAAGAACATAATCTGATTTATATTTAAATAGTTTTAAGTTTTGTTATAAAATAAATTTAAAAAAACTGTTAAGGTTCTTTTGAATTCTACATGTAGCATCAGGAGATGAATCAGGAACAGAATACATGACAATTAAGCAATGGAAACTTTGGGCTTAGTCTGCAAGGAAAGTATTCCAGAGAGAGACTGTTAGGCTTGCAAGGAATTCCCCAGCATACTCTCTGAAGAAGCATCTTCATTTGATGAACCTAAATGGAGGTGAAAGCAATTTTACCAAGCAAGCGCTACTTGGTAATCAAGTGGAATTTTTCTCTGTGAAAGACTCTCGGTCCCCTTGCTGTCAGGAGGGTACTTGCTGCATTAACAGTTACTTGGTGACTTTCAGCATACAGGGCTAAAAACAATGTAGATACTTTCTTGGGAGCTGGACTAGACTGATGTCCAACCAGAAGGTTTATATATCACTAATGAGCTGTCACAGTTGATTTCATTTCTATTTGCCACCAGCTGGGCTTTAATAAAAGGGATATCAGTGGAGCTGTGCCACATGCAAGTAAAGAAAGGATTTGGTTCTGCAATGGACTTGCTCACACCACTGCCCGCAGATGCTGACCAATCTGCAGAGACATCACACACTGCCTTCTCCACCCAGAGAAACCACAAAAGTAATTGAATAGTTTTTAAATGTATATGAATATTAAGGAGAAGGACTCTTACCCCACCCACAGTGCCCAAAAGACCTCTCATCTTTTACTTTCTTGAATTTTTCTTTTATATTCTGGTTGTAATTGTACTGAATATTGGTAATCCAGGAATACAGAGTCCAGGCTTCTTCACAGCGGATTCAGCATAAGCGCTGTTTCAAGGAGCAGTTGGGGTCAGTTATTTGGGAAAAAAACCACCAACAGCATTATTTCATAGAGATGTCAGGAATTTGATTTAACTTTAGAAGATGCTGAAACTTTAGGAACAGAAGATGTGATTGGTATATTCAATACACTGACCACAGCTCCCTGAAGCAGCTGTTTTCCCTGAAGCAAAGCCACAGCCAAATTCAAAGCATCTTCTGCAGCAAAGCAAACCTTCTGCAGCTGGAGCTGCATCTGGGCTTGGCAAAGAGCATATGACTGTAGCTGGTAATAGTAGTAAATGATCCCTTCAAATTGAGAAGAGAGTGGAGGGTCTCATGCCGCTGCATAAATAAGAGATCATGGGTTTGGAGATGAATTAGATGCCTTCTGAGAAGGAATGCCACTGCTGCTGTTAGGAAGTGCTGTAGTAGGACCCAGGAAAAAGAAGAGGATGTGATCCACAAGCATGGGTGAAAACTGATACGGAAACAGGAAAAATTAGTAGGGCTGCTGACAGATCAACTCTGTCTTGTGGATGAACTGTCATAGAAGAAAGTCTTGCTGGAATAGAGAAAAGGCAGGTACACCTTATCTAGCAGGGTATGTCTCAATGTCTCATTATTTTATATGCCTGCTTTTTGGCTCCCATGATCAAGAACCCCAGGGATCACTGCTTACCCAAGTGAAGCAAACCAGAAGCCAGACAACCATGACTACAAAGCCACGAATCCCCTCTGCATCAATTACTGGCCTCTGAGTGCTCTGGGGAGAGCCACCACCTGGGAGCCAGTCTCCCAGAGATACTGCCAGCTTCTTTGGGACAGTGTCCATGGGTCACCTCCTGACACCTTCACTACTGGCAGCAGACCCATCTTCCCACTGAATAGACACAGAGACTGATGGAAAAGCTGTATGTAAGTGATGAGAAGAAGTAGCAACTTCAGCAAAACTCTTACAACAGAAAAACAGGAATTTCCATCAGCAGAAACACAGGTGAAAGCAAGCTAGAAGTGACCAGAGAGCATTAAAATGGCAAAGTATCCACACACAGTCTAAGCACTAGGGATCAGCCTCAGCATCTACCAGTACTGAGCTGGGGCACCTCTGATGGCAGCCCACCACCCAGGGCTCACACCATGGATGTAATTTGCTGCCATACCAGTGACTACACAAGGTGCAAAAGGGAGCAGCTTTAAATACACCAGCTGAAAATCTTGCTCCTTAATTAATGGCAGATCAGGCCAGATCAGAGCTGTGATACTGAAATCCAATTTTCAGACCTGCTGGTAAGAGAGGGAAAGCCCAGCACTGAGAACAGGACAACAGCCAGGCAGGAAAGGGCCTTGAGGTTGTCACTCTCTCCAAGCCATAACACAAAGACTGTGGGACCTGGGAGCATAGCAGAAAACTGAAACCCTTGCACATCAACTTTCTTTCTTTGGGAGATCTCAGGGGTCTTTAAAGTTCTTTTCCATTATTTAGCACGAGCTTGGATGTCAGCACTTACACACCTTTACATACAGATGCACATAAGAACATGATTAACTATTTGTTCTCCTCTGCCCTGCAGCAGTCACACTGATCTTCCTTTCCCTTTATTCTGTGACACATTTCTTGCAGCATTTCTCTTTCTCCATCTCTCCAGAGCTTTATTTTTTTTTTCCTTTTTTACAAATGTGCTTGTTAAGTAAAGTCTGCTGCTGTCTTCACTCTCTGGGTTGGCTGCTCTGCCTTGCTGGTTGGCTTCTTTCTCCATTAGTTATTCTTAATTTGTGCTCCTCTCTTCCCTCTGTGCATTTCTCAGGGCAGTTCCTTTTGTTTCGTTCTCCTTCACCTCATTCATTTCAAGTTCCTTTGCTCTTATTTCCATCTCTCAGCTCAACCCTCTACAGCTGAAGCTGACTGGAAAAATCAAAATTCTTTGACTTTTTCAAAACTCTCCTAACTGAAGCAATGGCTGAAAAAACCCAAGATGAAACACAAAAACCCATCAGCATTTTTTTTTCATTATTTAAATATTTTCACAGGAAAGAAAGACTTTGGTTAATAGTTTGTTATTCAAAAATCCAGCTGAAAGCATTCTTCCAGCCTTAGTTACTGCCACCTCCTCATCACCCACATCCTTCCTCACCACCCAGCTCACAGTGACACATTTTATTCCTGTCAGGTCACGTTCAGTCCAGCTCCCACACAGACACACACATGTATACATAAAGTTTTATTTATAGTCACAGATATGCATGCATGCACAGACACTGCTTTTGACTTACATGTGCAGGAGGTTTACCCATTCCTGTTTGATTTATGCTGGAGATGGGAAGTACACCAGGAGCTCACCTGTCTGGCCCAGAAGGATGGGGAAGGGAGAAAGCCCCATGTCATTATGTCAGGGGAAAAGATTCAACTTTTTTTTTTCAAGAAAATGAGACATGCCTAATCCCAAATTCACCAGGACCTGCAGAGATTGAAGGTCAGCCACAACATTCTGTAACTATCCAGTTCTATGCTGGCATCTCAAACATCCTGCAGGAAAACTCAGGGGTTTCCACTGTGTCCCCAAATCCTGGCACATCTCCCAGTTCTCAAACTGTTGCACAGAGACTGCAGCAGGCTGTAAGACATTAGAAAGCTATCTTAACATGATTTAACAGAACAAGAACTATATCATGAAGAAAAAAAAAAGAAGTAATGAAGTTCACCCTAGTTTGGTGATTTGTCTCAGAAAAGACAAAAATGCTCATATTTATGGAAGGAATAATCCTACAGAAGTGTCTGATCTCAGTGGCCTTTCAAGAAAGCTGAGAAGAAACTGAGGCTAAGATAAAAATTGGTATGACCTGGACTAAAACTGCTTGGCTGGTGGGGAGTTTCACACATGATGGAAAACAACTATTCTGCATGAATGAAAAAATTTTAAAATCACCATTTCTGCCTAGAGGCTTCAGAGCTCCAGCTCCTACAGGTTTGGAAAACTGTCCCTTATCAAGATTGATGACTGCAGCTTGCAAAATGCATCAGCTATTGCAGTGCTGCCCAAAAAGCAGATGATGTAGATGACGGAGAACTGGCAGACAACCAATTATAGAGCCATTAATTATTAATTCCATCAGTTGATGAATTATTAATTGTAGCAGTTAATGACTTGCCCCCAAAATACTGTTATGAGAGAAAAAATGCAACGTTACAGGTCCCTCATCTGACAACCCTAGCCCTGAACGCATTGACCCTGGCTACTGAGAAGGGTCCCACAGCCATGCAATGATTGAGGAGGGAGAGGAGGCCTTTCCCATGACCCATCCCACAACTCCACTCCTGTTCCCCACACCCCAACTTCTTCCCTCTCCTACCCTCAGAGTATTGAAGGGGATGTGGCCAATGCCTTTTTAGCTAAATTACCTAACTTCTGTCAGCTTGAAAGAGGCAACAGTAGATAAACCTCAAGTGCTGCCTACTTGTTCATCCCTTCCAATAAGGAGCAGACTCTGTGAGCAGATTAGCAGCTACAGTACTATAAACAAACAGGAACATGACAGGAGACATCCAACTTCACAAAAAAGGTGGATTTGGACCCATTACAGTAAAATAGCTGGAAGCTAAGGTTAAAAACACATGTTCATCATGACTTTAAATTTACAGCCATTGTAAGGCAAGGCTGTAAAAGGTTTCTAACAGGTCATGCACACTGTGATAGCATAGCACAACAGGGTGACTTAAGGATGAGGGGAGAGTCAACCAGACTTTCACCCTGATTATTGTAATTTTTGTTCTTTTCTGGATTTGAATTACACTCTTTCAAGTCGCTTTACTTTAATGTTGGATTGTTGATATAGTAATCTAAGGAGATAATAAACACAGCCCACCAAGAAAAAAAAACCAAATGCTAACAAAAATTCTTGAAATAAATCAGACTGACTCGAGCAGGCTCAATGACTTCTTCAAAGGACTTATTGACATTCATACAGTAAAACATGTCAGTACCAATAATGATAATTAACTGCTATGTGCCTTTCATCCAAGGATCTCAAGCTGTAGCTCACAACAACACTATGAATTAAGCATGGTCTCTGCATTTCACAGAGGTTCTACAGACAGAGAGCAGCTCAATAACAACACAAGGAACAAGGCACACATTCCTTGAGGAGGTGTGGAGGGGGACTTTTAACACTGGTAATGCACCCATTCTGTATCTTTACCTATGCTCTATTCCCCATGCAAACATACGTTCTTTTTCTTTCCTTTGTCCACCTACAACATACAGTGAAGAAAAAAGTCCTGCTAAATCTGTACCATGCACTAGGAAAGGAAAATTTCCACCTCCCCAGGAAGCCCCACAGAGCTGTGGATGTCCACCCAGCATGACACAGCTCCAGCATGTCAGCAGTGCCAGCACAGTGGTGGAAATGGGCCATCACCTCCTTACTCCTTGGTCCAGGGCTCAGCCCTTGCCCAGCACCTAACTCTGTCTGTGCTTGCTACTGCCAGTGTCATTGACTATGCCCAGTGCTATCAAACTACCTCCTAAGAGGCAGAAAACAAGGTAAGTGTGGCATGTGCTCTCCAAGTGTGGCATGTGCTCTCCAAGAGCAGCTGTAACTCATTCTGGTTCTCTGGTCACTCTCTGTGGCAGAGCCTGCCCCCTGTGAGCCCTAAACGTACATGATTCAGGGAAACCATTCCCCCAACAGCAGAGAAAAACCCCAGGCTGCAAAGGTGCACCCCTAAGCCACACTGCTCTTGGAGGAGACTTGGCATCTGCTCTGCACACCAGCATCAGGGCCTGCTCATACCTGGCAGCACCAAGGTGTGGTCCTGTTCACTAAGCAGGAGACAGGCAGAGTGGGGGCATGATCCAGACCATGTTTTCATCAACAAGATATCCAGGAACCTTCTCTACTGCCTAATACTTGGCTCCTTGCCCCCCCAGTTGCCCTTAAGTTACATAAGCAGGACCCTGAAGAGGTACAGGAGCTCCTTGGTCTTTCATTCCCTCACCTACTTCAAGATGTTTGTCTTTTTATTGCATTTTTACAACCTTCTGCTTACCTCTTATGTTGTGAGCATTCATGACTCAAGACTTTTGATGCAAGGACTTTTTTCTACTATGTCACACTCCAGTGTGACTCCTCTCTCCATGGGTACACAGGACCCTGCCAGGAACCTGCCCAAGCATGGGTTTTCCAAAGGCTCACAGACTCTCTTGGGCATTCCCCTGCTTCAGCAGGAGGTTCCTCCATGGGCTGCAGGTGGATCCATGGGCTGCAGGGGCACAACTGCCTCACCATGGTCTGCACCATGGGCTTTAGGGGAATCTCTGCTTTGGTGCCTGGAGCACCTCCTGCCCCTCCTTCCTCACTGACCCAGATGTCTGCAGGGCCATTACTCTCACATATTCTCACTCCAATCTTCTCTGGCCACGATTACATCTGCACAATAACTTTCTTATTTTGCTTTTAAAATACATTATCACAGAGGTGTTACTATGATTCCTGGCTGGCTCGGCTTTGACCAGTGGGGTCCATCCTGGAGTTGGCTGACATTGGCTCTGTAGGACATGGAGGAGGTTTCTGACAGCTTATCATAGAAGCCACCTCTGCAGCTCCCCTGCTACCAGAACCTGGTCATGCAAACCAAACACACACCTACAGAACGTACCTGGTCAATTTTACCTTGTGATTGTAACTCTCAGTCCAATCCTGAAATGGACAATGAATCTATCTTGGCCCATTTTTCCTTTCTTCCAGACCAAAGCAAACCTTCACGATCAGAGGGCCAAATCCTGCCAATGACTCACCCAATCATTCAGACTGGACCCTGACGAAGTTCCCTGTAAGGATTACACTGCTCTGGACCCTGGAACTGGAAGACCATGATGTGTGAATACCAAGCAGTGACAGATCAGGCCCACAGCTCCTGGCTTTGGCTGAAACATGTGCAAGCAAGATTTTAGGGTGACTTCAAAAGCAGATGAGAAAACCTTTTCAGTCCACACAGCATGGTCTCATTTCTCCAGGGAATGTCATGCCTCCCGTGTTGTGTAGAGAAGTACCTTTGTATTATGTCCCAAGACTTTAAAAGTACCAAAAGAAAAAATTTCACCTGAGAGACCTTTTTTCAATCCTCTTCCTTAATATCATCACCAGAAATTGATGAAAAGCTTTCTACACTGCAGCAAGATTTATTGCTTATTGGCATTACTAGCTGTGACCATTTCCACATCCCTTCATTTGGAGGGGATGCTCCTCTGTGAGGCCTGACATTAACCTTTGCTGCTGCCACCAAGAAGGTCACTTATCAATGAAAACACAGGAAAACAACTGATTTGAGTAGCAATTATTTTAACCAGTTTCTTCTAGCCTAAAATATAATGAGCCCTGTACCTAGAGAAGAATGACATAGCTGCTCTGCATCTTTTCTCCTACTGCCATATTTTTATTATTAAAAAAAATTCCTACACACTAATTTTGGTATTGGTTTGTATTAAGGAACTTCTCCTTGGTATCTTACATCTTTTTTTAATCAGGTAACAGAAAAGACAATTCCTGATCTCCTCCAGAGTGAACCCACAGGCAGATTAGGTGAAGGAGACATCTGAGAACTGCTGGCTCTAAAAGCACTATACTTCACTCCTGCTCCAAAATAACAAGCTCACCAAACCATCTGAGAGTAGACAGAGACTTGAGAATCTCTGAACTGGGGTCAGTCTTCCATGAGAAGAAAAAATCCTATGCAGGGCTCCCAGCTCTAATGGGAAAAACAATACTCCTCCATGCCCATTAAACCCATATTTCACTGCAGCTTTCTAGGAACTGGAGATAATTCAGTGCCAACAAACAAGTATTTCCTTTTGGGTCCCTTAACAAAGGTATCTTCTCATGCTGAACATCAAATCAGTTCATCCTGGTCCCACAAGGCTGGTATGACATTATCCCTAGCCTGCACTGAAGAAATCACTGCACTGGAAAACTCAGGCTTTCCATGCCCATGCTTGTTCTTAAATGAAAATTAGCTCAGTTGTAGTCCAAAGGAGCCCATTAATGGCCAACATATGCTTTGGCATCCTGCCAGCAAAGCTCTCCTAAAGCCATCCAGCAAAGTGACACCATCAGTTACAAAATCTGTGTGTGTCAGGTCACTGGGTTGTGAAACAGAAGTGTTACAAGCATGTAAGGGCATGGCTTAGGCTCTGCTGTGAGTGAAGATAATATTATTTTTGTGGAATCAGATTACTATCTTGGAATGCATTCCAGTGGGAAAATGCATTGTAATAGCATTTATACTGGGAAATATGAGTTCCAGTATTCAGAACTGTTAAAAAACGCTGAAACCAGTAAAGATGCGAATCCATGGGGTGCTACTACAATGCTGCAGCTAGCACGAGGTACTGCAAGCTTGGATGGAAAAATCCAGCTTAGACTGCACTGTGCTGGACTACAGTAAAAATCAGAACTCACTCTTTCCACAGGAAATGACAGCAACACAAAATGAAAACCATGATAACAAGCAATATGACTCTCCCACACATTACTTCCTAGTAACCCCAAAGAACACACACACTTGTAGCATACTTCAAAAAAGTCAGCTCCATTGCAGAGGTATCATGAACAATGAGTGTGTGTCCCTCTGAGTCAGTCCTAGCTCTCAAACCAACTGAGGGCCAGAAGAGCAACAGAAGGTGAAAACTACAATAAAGTAAAAAAAGGAAGGGTAAAAATTATGAGAAAATGAAGTCAATGAGTGCAAAGTATAATTACATTGTACTGATTCAAAAAATGTGACCTGTACGAGCACTTTTAAAATATACTCCATGGCAAAGACAAACTCTCAGACAAGTGGAACAGCTGTCAAACCTTAAACTATACAGACATATGTGGGGAAAAAAGTGGCCAGTATCAATAAACATCTTGATCTAAACTGAGAAAAACTGCTAGGATTGTTTCTGGTTTAAAATTGCAGTTCTGCAGCAGTCAGTTACCACTGACTATGGTGGTAACCACCTGGTGAGATGAAGAGCCGAGGCAAAGTAAAGCCATACTAAACAATAAAGCATGGAGGGGGAAAACTAAAAGGGCACATAAATATAAAAAGGAAAGATGGAAAACTACACAGATACTAATAAAGTCTCTGAATTGCAGTCCAAGAGATTACAGAGAAACCCATCCTTCCCAAGCCACTTTCTGCTCTCCCCTCTTCTCCTTATCCTTCTCTGCAAACGAAAATGTAACTTTTGTTTATGCCTATATGTAAATGCTGGGACTCAAAGGCATTACACCCAGCTTCTGAGCACCACAGAAAAACAAAAAGGCCATTATTTGGATGGAGAATCAGTCTGTATCACTGATTTGACTGTTCCCTTTTTTGTTAGCAGCTGTTAGAGCAGGGATCAGGGAGTGTGTTGGTGCAGTGCAGCTGTTCCACATATGTTATAAATAAGGGCTGGTAAAACCTCATCCTATTTTTAACATTATGAAAAAACCAAGTCACAAAAACTCTCCATTAATGCCTTGTAAGTGGAACTTTTCTCCTCTTCTTGACTTTAATGTCCAGAACTGAATACTCAAAACAGACCATTCTTAAAACAATATTCACCAAAAAAAGGAAAGAAAATGCAATTTAGTGGAATCAGACTTAGCCAGCCTGGAGGATGTAACCAATTACTGTCTTTTCCTTCAAAAGCAGACAGTTAATCAGGATGAAAACAACCCCCTGAGACTCTATTTGCAACAAAAGTACTGGATTACTGCATTGAAGTTTCTCTAGCAGAACCCAAAAGCTGAGCCTAGCCCCACATGGTTCAGACACCACCACTCACCCCTCCCAAAGTGGTGCTCACCTCCCTTGCTGGGTTGCTGTGTGTGGCCAGAGCCCTGCTCCTGCTCACCAACCTCAATGCTGAAAAGGTCCACAACCATTCAACAAGAAAGTGAAATCCCAGCCCCAGGCAAATCCCCACTCACCTGTTTTCGGGGTCTGACACCGCCATGTTGCGTGTCACGTAGCACATCTTGAGGGGAATTGTCTTCCTGTCTCTGTGGATGGAGAGCGAAAGCTGCGACATTGGGTCAGCAGAGGCACAGCCCAGGCGCGGAGATTCGGGGGGAGGCGTCTCCCACCCAATCTCTGACACGGGGGAGCCTTTCTTCACATAGGGGGTTGCTTCTCTCATGTATTTCACTATGGAAAAGAGAAAAAAAAGATGGAAAACAATAAATAAATGAATATTCAGGAGTTGCATCCCCATGTGAGGTCTCTGGACTGGTGTTAACCTTCAATGCTGTCCATTATATCTTCTCACCCAGCATCCCAGCATGGGAAGCTGTGCAAATACAGAAGATGAAGAAGACCCTGCTGCCAGGGTCAGTATGGTACTATGAGTTAAACGAGGGAAAAGACCAGAACAGGCAAAGTAAGAACATACAGCCAGTGTAAGGCCGGAGGGCCATCCCACCTTCATATGACAGTGGGTAAGCAGTCGTGCAACAATTGCTTCATACAGAAGCCATGAGCTGTCTGACGTACAGGGATGTTTTAAAGAAAGACATTCAACCAAGTGACAGTGAACCTATTATTCCCCTATCTAAAATGTTCCAGCAATACTTCCAGTGCTTCCAACTCACATCTTGCTTCTGATTCACACTTGCCTGTGTCCCACCACTAATCTCAACAGCTGTTTCTGCTTGCTGGGAAGCAGTTTTACCTAATCTACTTGCACATATATATATGGAGTAAACAAAAACCAATTCACTTCTTAGCCTCCTCTTGAGGAAACAAAATTAAGTTTGAGCCTTTTGTGAGAGTGTGAAGGTGTCAGATTAGATCTCAGCCTCTTCCAGGCTTTTTTCCAGAATGGATAAGAAAAGTAAATGTAAAGATTCTGAAATTATCTTAATGTATTAAAACCCAATACCTTTTTTACATGTATACTTCATATTCACCTCTTTATGCAGGCAAATACTGCAACATTTTTCTCTTGTTTTTTAGTTGTTTTGGTAGTTTAAGCTCACTTTTGCTTTTGCTATTGATGTGCTTGTCAAACCTGCCACTCACAGTCTCCTTCCCCTTTACAAACCTGACAGAGCTCAGACAAGACAAGACGTCCCATTTAAGCACCCTGGTTAAAACAATATTCCCCCTGCACAGATCTGTGGCTGCATAACTGGCTGCTGCCACTTGATTGTAGCCACAACTCAAACAGCAGTGACATGAACTAAAAGGGCAGGGGCACCGTGAACTTATTTGGGGAAGTTATTAAAATGCTGTGAGAGAACATTCAAGGAAATGGTGCAGATCATCACGTCAACTCAGCTGAAGAGGCTGGGAATAACTGAAAACCAAAAAGGTGGGTAAATTACAAAAGGGCATTGTGGTGAAGGACGTCAAGTTAGGGAGAGCCAACTGAAGTTTTTGAGTTCAAAATGAAAGCAAGAGAAGTATTCAGAAGAGTGGAGAAGAACAACAGCGTTCCTGTCAAAACCACAGATCAGGTGATTAACTTCAGCAGCACTATTTTCAAGGCACTTCATAAAAATTTTACCAAGAGAGAAACCAGTGCAAAACTAGAATCCAGGCTCTGTGAGCACTTATTGCTACTTTTTTTCTAAAACACCTTAGGGCCCATCTTGCCATTGTTCGCTTTCTCCTTTTCAAAAAATCTGTTAACTTCAATCACAAGGACTTCTGTGTTTAGGTATGTTATAGGATATTCCTCTGTGAGAAGGACCATCTGTGATTTATCAGAAAGGCTGTCCTACCCAACATTCATGTTTTTATTTCCTTGTCCGATCCTATTCTGAGTATTTTTTTAAATTAATTTGTTCCCTTCTCAGGAACGAATTGGCAATTCCACCAGGCTTCCAGAAACTATCCAGACAAAAAGAGTTGAGATTGAATTTTTTTTTAAACATTTTTAGACATCTACCTGAAGTCCATTTTCTAAAAACCTGCATCACCTAACTCCCAAAACCAGTGCTCATCCTTGGGTAATCCAAAAATCACAGGATTTTCAAAGGTGCTGAAAATAAGCAGTTGTTGCAAGCCTCAAAGACAGTGGTTTCAGCAGTCTGCATCTCACTTTGGATGTACTCATAGCCTTAGGGAAGCCAAGAAACAGAACACATCCAGCTGTGGTGACTCTATTCCTGCTAACTGAACAAACACGACTCTGTCGTTAATTTAGATGGGTGGAACAGTTAAAGCTGTGAAAATCACATTCAACCACAAGTTTTGTTCCCTTTAAAATTAGAGATTAATGATTAATCTGTTGAAAGAAAGTAATCCAGTCAGTTTTTGAACCCTGGTACAGTGACATGCCAGAAAATGCAATTCCAAATAAAAGTCCAGGTCTCAATAGTGTAGCTATTTCATCTGTGCTATTTTTGTCCTTTTTCAGTTGCAGCTATAGGCACTCAACCTTGACATATTTTAATTAAGAAAAGGAGAGAGGGGCCGGGAGAGGAAGGAAACTGAGGTAAAAAATTTGGCTGAAAACCTAAGCAGGAACACAAAATGTGAATTTAATTCCCCAGAGATGGGACAGAAGAAAAGAGCCAGCCCTTCCATGTGCCAAAAGCCAAGTTTCCATGCGACGTACCGGTGAATTCATGGCAGGCAGCTGCAATGCTTCACAAAATCCCATGAAAAAGGAAGCAGGAGTAGGGGGAGAACAGAAACACAACCCTCTTTCCAGGAACTGAGTCTCAAACACAGCAAAAGCCAAGAAAACTACCTTGAGGATGTACATCCTATGAAAATTCCTTCCAACTTCTGAACTCACAGACATCTAACTTCTACTACATCTCAACAGAAGATGGTTGCTCAGCCCCAGAGATATGAATAAAGAGCTATTAATGCTGATAAACTGCTAACACAATCTTCATAGGAAATGCTACAGTAGAATGAAAAAAATGAAGTGAATACATGCTCACCATTAAAAAAAAAAAAAAAAAAAGTATTTTTTCTTGCTTCTACTAATAACACCCCACTTCCTACTAAATACAAGTACAGCTCTCTTGATTCATGGCTGAATTCTGCTGAGTTTTACAGCCCAGACTTTATGGCTGTTGCATATTCAGGTGCGTTTCACATTTTAAAAGCCCCTGAATGGATACATATAAAAGCACAAATGTAATATGGGAGTGGAACAGGTGGCGGAACTTGATCCATTTATGTATTTTTTTGTTATTATTTAAATTTCAGAGCCACTGCTTTCCATTTACTTCATCAACATCTGTAATTATATGTCCATAACCACAGCCCAGTTTATGAATTTAGCTGAAATCAGGCACACACTGTTCAGATGACTCATAAGTTTTATCAGCAATTATTTCCTATTTACCTCTAAATTCTGGATGCAAATACTGCAGAACATGCTGTTTTATAACAATGCACCAGCAACCCTACTACATACACAGCAATTTAGGGTGACCCCACATGTCTGCATTTTGCAGCCTGTTCACTAACCAGTTCTTAATTCACAGAGTAAAAAACAAGTTGCTACCAGTATCTATTATAGGCATAGTTCTATTCCACACTGCACTATCTGAGATTCATGGATACAGCAAAGTTAAACTGAAGTTATACAATTCACTTCCATCATCAAGTTTTAAAATCAGAAAAAAGATGATACAGTCTATTAGACATTAAAGCAATAATGTGGATAATACTCTGTTTTCAGAGCATTACACTCAAGAGCTAGATTTCCTTTTGGATACAGTAGCACAAATTCAGGTACTGACCATAAAAGAAAGTGACTATAAAGAACACTGGGTTTATATACTGCCAATGAAACTACCTAATGAATTAAAACCTTAAAACATTTAATAAATGTAAATAAAGCATGCCATTGTATAACAACTCTGAATTATGAATAATTATTTTATAGGCATGTATACATGCATATATATACCTTCAGAGTATATACATATGTCTAACATAGATGAAAATATTAAATATATATTTATAGAAAAATGCCACAATCTTTAAGACCATCAAAATGTATTCTGCAAACAGAGAAAACAATATGCAGGGACTCAGAAAAAAACTCTCATAGTTTCATTATTATAACTGAATTTACCGACAAACTGTAAGTTTAGTCAGGAGTTGTCTAAACTCATTTTTTTGATGCTATAGTTCAACTTCAGATATCCTTATATCAGTACTAATTAATGATCCATACCCTTTTGCTGCACCACTAATAAGAAACTGTGGTCAAGCAATTAAAATTCCAATCTCCAGAGTGCCCCTTCCCACAAAGGGAAGAGGCAATCAAATGAATTAATCCACTGATAAGCATTGAAATATTCTGGATTTATTTTTTGATCTGCAAGACAGGCAATGTAGCTTCCAGAAAAGCACTTCATTTATACGGGCTTCTGCCAAGTCCCAAGACTCCACAATTAATCCTTTGTTACTGTTCACAGATCTTTTTTGAGGGGAAGAAGCAGGCTTTTAATGAGAGAAGTACTACAGACCAACTTGGTTGTATTCTTGGCCAGACGCCTTTCTGAGAAATCGGGACTCTTCTGACACATTCAAACTGTTTCCTAGGAGGGAAGACAAAGACCACTGAGGGGAAGCCTCAGTGAGAGGAAAGCTCTTTTGTTACTATAGGAATGAGGACAGGATGTGTAGGTTTACAATACGAAAGTAAAAGGAACAACATAGCCAAATCTACTTGAAGACAGTTGATCAAGGAATTCCCCTTTGCAGCAGAAAAGCACAGAGTGTCCTCTAGCATGATACCAGATTTTGCCTGCTAGGCTTTATGCGAGAGATCAAATTTCCTCTGAACTCAAGCCAACCAGATGCCTTATACTGAAGACCCTTATAAAAATGAGATGAGCTGCTGGTGCCATCACCAAAACTAAGATCCAAAGAAAAGAGTTTATGAATCAGATCATCTATATGAAGATGTGTCACATGATCCTTTCAGCAGCTTTAATGTGGGCATAAAAAAAAGCCAGTCAACAATCCTGCTTGTCAGTGTTTCCACTACATTTCCTACAGAAACATCAGTTACTACATTCGGATAAGTAATATCCATTAACATCATCTACTTCCCCCCATGCTGAAAGGGATTTGAAATAGTAAACCTCTTGATCTGCCAAGAGCATCAGATCTCCACCTCTGGGAGACGATAGAAATTAATTAAAATAAACACCTTGTGAGAATAAAAATCCCCTTTATACTTTGGCCATTTCTTACACTGTAGTGGGACTGTGCTCAGTTTCCCATTTTCTGCTGTTTTTAAAGTAATTCCACTGAATTCAGTGTCTTGTCTATTCATCTCTTAAAGAGACAGGCTTGGATCTAAATCATAAGGGGCCGGTTTTAGATCCTTTTTAAAATACATTGAACTTATTACACTTTTATATGGAAGACAAGAATGAATGTTTTGAAATAATAACTTCAGAAATATCCAGGTGACAAGCACGCCATTAAGATAAAGTTTACCTGAAAGAAGCGTCTTAGCAACTGGTCCCAAAAGGTGGCTGGTAAGCAATCAGGCTTCAAGTTTGAGTTTTCAATAGGGTACAAACAGGCTGGGTTAAAAAGATCAACAACTGCATTTTAAAACTATAAAGAATACTTCACAGTGTCCTTTTAAATTTGCAGCTGCTTTTATAGAAAAGGTGAAGCTATGTTAAGCAGGGCTATAAGCACCATCACACACTTGCACTCAACAAATGAAGGCAGTACCTTCCAACAAGCAATTTTGTGTTCTTAAGAGAATTTCTTTGTCAACAAGGTAAGAAGATTTGCAGTCCTGGCCCCATCAAACAGGAGAAAATGGGACTAAATAGGCTATACTCAGGAAGCCATGCAAGGGTGCAGTTTGTGAAACCTGAATAGGTCACAGTCATCAGCCACACTGTGTTATCTATATCAGGTTTCAAAAAACATAACTCACCACCAAAAATGTCTTAGAAGTTAAGAAATTGCAGGAGAAAACCCAGCACACGTCTTGGCTGGAGCAATGGGCAGCCCCTGTGGACACTTTCTCCTTCCCACTGCACCAGGGGCCTCCACTCTGATTTTAGCACTTGTGAAGCTTACACATATAATGGAGATTACATTCCCAGGCCATCCCATGCTTCTGTATAACACCAAAATTTCTTCAGTAACTTATCCTCAGTTTCTTTTCCTGAGACTCTGCCTATGATGTGTGCTGATTCAGCCACTGATTCCCTAGGTCTGATGTTCCCCTTTAGCAAACACTTCTTCAACAGTTTCTGAGTTTCCTCAGCATAAATGTTTTCTGGGGAGGGAAGGCTTTATGTGCCATCTTATGCAGCATATCAATTTTGTCAACTGCAAAGCCTCTAAATATTAGTCCATTTTCATTCCTCCACAAACCCATGGTTTTGTACTGCACATAGAGCACCATGAGCAAAGCACACAACTCACACCCCACCAGCCTGAAAGCTTCACCTCCAGTCAGCACTTCCCAGCCACTTCTCTCCGAGGTCACTTGGGGCAGGTCACTACTAACCATCCCCTTTCAGCTCCTTTGTGAGCTGTATTTCCATGGTCCAATAATAAAGTCATGCTGGAAGTTAACTGCACGCATGCTCAAGGAAGCAGGACGAATTTCAACGCTGGGGTGAGATTTTTTTGTATTTCTGTTCAAAACAGATTAACAGAAGCTAAACAGATACAAACTTGTGTTACACAGGATCTCAGTGGAACCAGAGGCTGGATCAAAGGTCAAATATGTGACATCAGCACTTAAGCTGATGAAGTGATTAAAAACAGTCACAGGCTGTCAGTAACCTGGTACACACAAATTGCATATTGGTAAAGTAATAATAATAATAATAAACTAAAGGCAGACTCTTTCCAGTTGGTGTTTCTCAATACTTTCCATTATAATGTCCATTACTCATGCCTAGTACACTGAAAGTGCTATAGTTTCCTTCAAGTAATTTAGTTTATTTTAAATTTCAAAGTCTCTGTTTCAATCAATTGGATGTATTCAGTTCAGAGTTTTGATATGTCACTATGGATAACTGCATGAATTCTAGAGTCAAGGTCCCATAAACTATTGATCTATCTTTCAAAAATTTTATGTACTGCAGCAAAATAAATGCAGATACATCTCTCTCTTCATAATCTGAAAAACAAGTTTTAGCTTATAAAACCCAGAAGTACAATGTTTGGTTAAAAAGAAGATGCTTATAGCTTGATCTAGGAGACACTGATGCTATCTTGAAGAGCTTGTACTGAAAAGAAACAGGACTCAGTGGAGAATAGGGAGCAGCTACATTGGACAAGTGTCTCTTCTCAAACTACAAATTGATAAAACTACTGCCAAAACCTGTAGGCTGTAGCTATCTAACTTACTACATTTTTAAGTAAAATGTGACACAGCTCATTTGCTTCATTGTTATGTGACACTGAACTCTACAATTAGAACTACGCAGATCTTTCATAATGGAAGTGGAAAACATCTGAAACTGGCAATTTGGGAGCTGAACATGGAAATTAGCAGTCGCATTTTGAGAAAAAGCATTGTGGGACCTGTGAGTCACTCACTGATAACCAAACTGGAGCTTCTGCTTGTCCCCAAGGCAGAATGTTTCCTAAGTTCAAAAAAAAAAAAAAAAAAAAAAAAAAGTGGTTTTAGTCAAATGATACTAGGAGTAGGTAACCCTACTCAAAAGTACAACAGAAAAATATATCTTCATGTAAAGCAGAGAAATGAAGTGAAATACATTTCTTCAATGGAACTGTAGCATTCAGATTTCTAAGGGCCATCTCCTACCCAAAACTGACACTGTATTTTAAAATCTTTTATCTAAATCTCAGGAATAAGTTGATTCAGAATTTCTCGTGTGGTGCTCATGCTTGTTCCCTGCCTCTGTCAGTATTTATAGATCCCTCTCCCATCACCCACACACTCAGATGGAATTCAAGGTGTCTGGCATTGCCAGCATGCTATAATTTTTCTATTTACATGAGTAATCTCAAGTGTCAGAATAAATATTTCAACCGCTAGTGATTATGTAAAAAATACATAAGGGTATTACGGTTTCAGAGGATGCTGTTATTTTAGCAGTCACACAAATCATTAAGTAGTACAGGGTAGACTGAAAATGGCACTCACTGAGAGGGAAATCATGATGCTGTGTATGCTTGTACCTGTTTTACAGATGGCTAAACTGACACAGGCAAGCTAAACTGCCTCCCTCAAAGTCACGCAGTAAGTCAGTGATGGAGTTCTCAGCATTAAACTTAATTTCTATCTTTATGACTTCTCCTGTTTAAACAACTCAAAGAGATCCTAGTGCCAGTGAAAACTGGATTCTCAATGTCTACTGTCTCCTCCCTATGAGAAGACCTTTGAAGATCTTCTAAGATCTCCAGGATTTATTTTGAAGAGCAGGGCTGCATTTACTAGCAAAATTTCTGTTCATCCTTTTCATTCTTCTCTGGACAATACCAAGAGCTTTGAACAAACTCAGGGCACACATTCAGCTAAGAACTTGATGTAACTCCTGTGGCTGGGCTGTGCACCAAAAGGCATCAGATCACCATACAAGTCCTTGTTTTTGGGAATCCTTTAGTTTGAAACCTCACCAACAGGACAGGCTGATGGCCATATCCAGAACACTCCAGAGCCAGAGATTATGGATACTTATCCATATAGGGAAGAGAGGAAGGGAGGAATATGAACACTATTTAAGTTCAATGGCAAAGAAACACAAATCCAAGGAGGCCCCCAAAGTGTTTATGGGAAACTTGGATGAATGTTTCTGATCATGGGCATAATGGAGTAACTCTGTTTTTACACAGCTCAAGACCACCTTTACCTGGTTCTGAAGTCCAAGCACAGCCTCACACTGCCTCTGCTCTACCAAAAGTCATTTACAAGATGACCCAGCAGGAGCGTGGCAGACCTGGAATGAGGTTTGGCTCTACACCTATTTCCTGGCTCATCTACAGGCCAGCAGAAAACTACCTGAAGCAGAGAGATTGTTGCTCACTGAGGCACTGGAAGGGAGAGAAGAGCTCACGTGACACCACCCCTTGTATTCCAAGGGGTAAAGGAAACAGGACTGTATGTGCAGGAAGGGTGATGAAAAGAGTCAGACAATGAAACTTTAAGCCATATCTTTGTGCCTCGGTTCTTTGGCTCCCAGTTGAATGGAGCTCTTTTCTCCCACAGATTATGGTTTTCTCTAGGAATAAGCCTCTAAAAATCCTATCAACAAACTACAACAATCAACAATTAAAGAATAAGCGCACTAGTCATTAGCATAAAAGATTTTCAGAACCACCTGCACTTTGAGCAAGCATGGGAAATTCTCAGAACTGATGCACAGAAAGAGACTGAGACTGAAACTCAACTGTGCTGCCATAGGACCATGAATGGCAACATGTGCTGCTCTTTGCATCTCAAAGTCTCTTACCAAGATATCAGCTCTCCTCTTCTCATCCCCCAGGAGCTATAGTTACTGTATCTTAAAAAATGCCAATGATCTGGGAAGGAATATGGTCCTCCTGGAACTTCAGTGCATAATGCAATTTGGGGTGAGAAATACTTGGGAGGAGGGGCAGGTTTATTACTTTTAAATAGCATCATCTAAAACTATTCTACAGACAGGATCTCAAAAATGAATTAGTGAACACAGTGAACAAGGGAAGCAGTGAAAATCCTCATAAAAATACTGATTTCAGAAACTGGTTTTTTTCCATGAAATGGTTTTGTGAAGTGCTTTTAAAAATACATCTTCATTCAAATTCTTTTCTTTCTCTACAAATAAAACAGAACTGTGAACTGACATTTTGATTTAAAATGTCTTTTTAAGATCAAACTCCTTTTCTAATAAATACTGCATAGAGTTTCCCAGCATCCATTTTGTCAGCTGGAAAATTTATACAGTTATGATTCTATTAGGTTTCTTGCAGTGGACTGGGCATTTAATCAATGAGAGCAAAGAGCATCTAAATAGGGTTAGGCTGCAAATTCCTTTCAGTGCGAAGTTAAATCCCCATTAGCTTTGAGCCATAAGCCTCCATGGGTTTAATATGCAGCTTAAAAGATAACTCTGTGAGGGGTCATGGCTCTTTACTGAGGCACAGAAAGCCTATTTCACAGATCGCCCTGCAATAATAATGTAAATATAATCCCGTTTCAGTGGACACTTTATCCTTCCAGAAAACAAGCAATGTTTTCTGTCCCAGAAAAAAAAAAAAATCACATTAATCTTCATTTTAAGGGTAAAGTAATTCCCTCCTTCATTCAAGCCCTATTACAGAGAACTACTGCATCTGTCCTGGCCCTGTGCTGATGCTGGGGCCAGCAAAGTCCCCCCACCTCTCTGGAGGGCAAGACAGGTTGCTCTCAGCAGCTGCTTTCAGCAAGTGAAGTTGACTCGGAACATCAAAGCACTTGCTAAATGCCAGTTTTGCTAAATGCCAGTTTTGACTGTTTCAGGTTAGGTCAAAGCCAGGTTAAAATAGTACAACCTATTGTTTTTCAAAGTCTGCAAACTGCCTGCCAAGTACTTTTTGGTCAACTAGAACAAGAGGCTGATAGAGGTTGGAAAAGAAACTGGCAATTTCAAGCTGAGCTTCAAAGGGCTGTAATAAAATGCAACCCCCGTTCAAATCTTCGCAGAGAAAACCATTTGTTTAATCAGTGAGAAGAATGCTAATTTGTTTGTACCTCAAATTTATTTGCCATTTGTACTACTGGAGCCCTTACCAAGATTATCGAGGAAGCAGTGCATGACAGCCTCAGATGCTATGCAAACAAAGCAAAAAGCTGGTCCCCTCCCAAAGATCTTAGAAATCAAGTACAGGTTAAAAGACAATAGGGACATGACAAGGAAATAAGCAGGCAGAAGAGCCCATAGTAAAAATCATGCATGTATCTCCCCGTGTTGTTACAGCTGTATTGCATTCCCTGTAACAGAGACAGCAGTAGCAGGTGCTGTTTGTAAAAACACTGAAAACACGTGGGGAAGAAAAGGAAACATGAGTGCGGTGATACAGTTGCTACGATGCCTTTACAATTAATAGCGGCAAGAATTTTCCGTGTTGCTATCACTGCTGCTTGCGAAGTAGGGATTCCATCAAGACATAAACTTTCAGCACCACCTCAGGCATAAAAGGTTTTCACACTGGAGCTGTAGCTTGAATTCTACAGTTGGATATAAATATAGATATAAAAGCAGTTGTCCAAAGCAAGGACAGCTCAAGTGACTGGGAGCAGTTAGCCAGATGAGGATGCCCAGCAGAGACTGTATGGGTGGGCAGGCTGGCCTTGAGGCACATATAATGAAAAGTCCTCAATACACATGCAGATTAACAGCAGCTCTGCTAAACCTCACAGTCTCTGTCTCAGCCTCATATGTTCAGGCCAATTCACACAAAAGGGGAAAAAAATACCACACTTGTATGTCTGTCCTGTAAGACCTGGGAATAATCCTGTTGCAAAAGTAAACAGGCTTGCAAAGCTTGCAGACTGAAAGCAAAGGATAGTACAAGTTTATGCTTTATTAGTGTAACTGGTTTTCTTTATGCTCCAGTGTGGGAGTACCTTTGAAATGAGGAGCTGAAAGCACAGCTTTCTCAGCCAGATCGTCTATGCTTTTACAGAGGCTTGGGGATACACAACAGGGATAACTATCTATTTGAGGCTTGTTTGCTTTATTTAGCTCAAGGGCAGGTCTCTCTTGCTACTTGCAGAGAGCACTATCAGATTATATCAGTGCTGCTGCTTTTTTTTTTTTTTGCCTTTATCTTTTTTTTAACAGCAGCAGCACTGATGGGCACAGAGAGGGAAAGAATGTATCAAGAACAATTTCTGCCTCAAAAGGTCACTTAGAATTTCTGGCAAAGTCACTGGGTTCATCATCAGTGGGAATTAGCTCAGGTCAAATGGTCAAAGCTGAAGGTATGAATAAGAGGCAAAGAATGGGCAGTGGGAGGAAAACTAACCCTGACAGGTAATTGCATGAGAAGCTGTTGAACTCCAATTCAACATGAGATATTCCAAATGGAACCACTGGAAAAGAGCTTTGACTTCAGCTTCAGTGCTGACACCATACCTCAGTGCAGACTGCAAACACCAGCCTGTCTGTGTCCCTACAGTCAGGGTGACTCTTCTCTCATCTTGCACACCAAAGGCTATCAGAATATTATCAACATATATTTATAAAGAGATCAATCACATAAATAAGCTGACCTTTGGGCTTCTTGCTATTGTAGGTGTGTGGTCGAGTTTTTAAAGGACAAGTTTGAAACTCTGGATTTCAGCAAATATCAGAATCTGATAATTCAGTATTTATACCATACTCATCTACAACTCTTTAAAGACCAATTCTGCAATTGTGCCTCTTGTAGAGGCTGTAAGAGGCTGAAGTAAAGTTGGTGACAGATTGAGAGCCTAAAGCAAAACCTTCGAGCAATATAAGACCAATCTGCCTGATTGGTTATTGAATCTAAGAAAAAAAGATGAGGATATGGGAGAGGATTTTAAGCTAGCTGGTGGCAGAGGTATGTCTGTGACATTCACATCTCTTCCAGCAAAGGGAGTGTTAGAAACTTATTCTGGTGGCCCACTAGTTATCCCAAGTTAGGAGTGAGAATAGTGGAGGGCTGTATACACTCTTTGTTCAACAAAGGGTTATTCTGTAGCTCTTTAATTAAATGCATGATAGAGAATGTACAAGCCTATCAAGTGCAAAGAGGGCAGACCAGTCCTGAAGTTCTGAAGCGCCAGTAAATAGAGTACTTCTAGGTCACTTCAGCCTCCTCCAGACTGTTTTTCACTCTATTTATATTGCACTGCCTTGTCTTAGCCCACTGAAGGGACAAATCATCATCACCTTCAGAGGCAGGACTAGGAGACTCGTAGGATTCTTTCAGACTGACAGCACAATCCCCAGATCTCAGTTTAGATTACAAACACTAGATCTGGCTCAACACTCTGAGGTTTTTAAGATTTATGCTTAGCGTGCAGGGACATTAATGATCAATGACCAGAAAGCCCTCTTCAACAAAAGTGTTAATGAGATAATTCAGTAGCAACAGATATACAGCAGAGCAACTATACAGACACAAGCTAATACAGTAATACATAGACATTTATAAATGTACACAGATGTACATGCATCTTTTCAACATGTGCCATGTCCTAGGGTTCTGTTAGGCAACTAGAGATTTCTGGCTCCCCATTTGTCCAGCAGCTGTTACCTGATCACAGTGGTCCTACCCCCTCAACCCCTGGGACCAATTCTAGATTTGTTCCTCTGTCAGAAACTGAGCAGCAGCAACAGTCTCCCCTTCAGCCAGTATGTGCCCCAGCCCCCTCGCTGCCTCCCACCCATGGGCACACACTGCACACCCCTCTCACCCACCCCATTGAGTGCCAATCTCTTCCCTCCCTGCAGAAAACCACCTCACCTTCCCTTTTACCATTTCCGTCCCACAGCAGTAGCCTTTAAACTCTTCTGCTAAGGAGGGGAAGGAGGGCACAGAGGAGGCACAGAGATAACCAGGGCTGCTGAGCCAGGCTGCCCTTGCCTGCTCCCCCTCGCTCCTGCACAAGGCTGCACACAGGCAGCAGCAGCTGATGCCGGACCCCAGCCCCGCTCCCACGCTGGCAAGGCCCTGTGCTGGGGCAGGCGCTGCGAGAAGCTCCCAGGCCGAGCTGTGCAGCTTGGAGAGCTGTCTCCAAAGCACAGCAGCAGGGGCAGGAGCATGCCATGAGCTACGTGTTGCACTATGGTGAATGACACCAACGTGCTCATGTCAGGAATTCTATCCACCACAGAAATATTGTCTCCCTGACAAAATAGCTTTATAACATTCATAGCACTCTCTAACCTGTATTTTCAGGTCACTTCACAGCAGCTCATCACCCACCACAGTCAGTTCAAGTTGTGGCAGTAGGTCTGCAGCACTCCCTACAAAGGGAAGCCTTGGATAAAATGGGAATGAGGTGTCCATGCTGGACCATGGCATGGCCCACCACCACCTCCTGGCAGGCATGGGGAGTTAGAAGAAAGTTAAAGAAAAAATAAATTAAGTTTTGAGAAAAGGATCGTGATTTTAATGGATAAGAAAACTTTATCAAATCAAGGACACTGTATCCTAAAAACAAAAACCCCAACAAAACCAAACAACAAAAACCATCCAAACACAAAACAAACAGAATGGTTATTGGGGCTGTTACTGAGATGTTACCTAACAGGATGAGCAAACTCATTACAGCCTGTCTATCTCCTTGAAATTCTCCACTTTCTTATAGTCTACTGTGCATTAGTTGCAATGGTGAATTCCAGCCATATTCAATACAGGCAGTAATTAAACGGTTATAAAAACGTGGAGTTGGAATGCTGACAAGCTCTATGAGCAGCATTATCAGCAGTGACAGCTAGGGAGTCAATCTGCCGCACTTCTCCAATGGTTTAAATAATGTTTGTCAGGATCCCACAGTCAACACTTTCTCCCCCCTTCTCTTTACATCATGCTGCAGTAATTGTGCAGGTGCCTGCTGTGCTCAGGAGATGGAAAGCTCAAGAAACTCTTCAGGAGAAGTAAAACACCAACAGAAACCCTCAGGCAATTAAGTCACATTCCCCCTTCCAGCAAGACTAACCCAATAGGTCACCAACAGCTCCTCTCCCAGATGCGCATCCCCCACTCCTATGACACCCCAGATCTTGCTATTTCTTACTTGTGAACAGAAATAATTATTTTTTAAAATACGCATTTAGGAGTGTGTGGCTGACATGCACCCATGAGGCTCAAGAGGGAGCCTCATATATTTACCTCAAAATTCGTGACCAGGGTTTTCGTAGTAGATGAGACTCTCTTGAACAATATTGCTGAGGAAAAGATGGCTATGCTATTGCACTGGTCCCACACTTCTTACTAAAAACCATTTCCCAAATCTCCTAAAGTGTTCTTGTAGCACCAGGGCCTCTTCATCCCCCAGGGGAGAGGTGAGGAAAGCAGGTCCAAGCACACAGGGAGCAGGTGGCTCCTTCTGCTGTGTCCACTGGCCCTCATCCCTGTGCTGGAGCAGACCTCTGCTGTAACTGCAGCTGTCTGAAGCCAAGCCTCTGACTCGCACTGTGATGAAAAGCAGGCTCCTTTGTGAGGGCTATCACTTCTAGAAGAACCATTGTTTTTCTTTAAATCCAACAGTTGCTCCTCCAGTGGGAGAAAAGGAAGTGTGTGCACAGGCAGCCCTGCTGCTGGCCGGGCCATCCTGCACGGAGCAAAGCCCCAGCTGCTCACACAATCCTGCCTGTTCCTATCATCTGACAGATACAGAAATATCAGTGCAGAAGCAAAGGCACGTACACTGATTTTTTCCCTACACATTCTCTTGCACAACATGATGTTTACTAGTCTACAGTCCTTCTTCAGCCTCAAACAGGCATTCAATTAAATTGACCTTTCCCTACTATCCTCTGCTTTCAATGTCCTCACAACATTCCTTTTTAAGGACACCCCTTTGTGCTTGTGCTCTGTTTCTGACACAAAACCTACAGGGCTTTCCCAACTGGTAACCACTAAGGAGAAGAACAGAGATAGCTCTATTTTACCATTTGTTTCATACAATTAGGTAAGTCAGGGCTGAGTAATTCCACAAAACTAAGTCTGTGTAATAGCTCATCATCTTTCACTGTTATTCACACCTTTCATTCCTATTTTATTCTCATCAGCAGTTACACACACTTGTCACAACTTCTCCTTAAATGCTGATCTCTTCAATCAAAGCACTGTCTCCTCTGCCTTCCTTCTGCATTGCCCAGCACTGCAGTGACATGATCCTGATGTTTGCTAGAACGAAAAAGTCTGTCTTGCTTTTGGGTTGCTACCACTACAGACATCCAAGCAGTCCCAGCAAAAGCTGGAGAGGCAGGAGGAAGGAAAACACACCTCAAACTTTAGACAATATATTGTACCTCCTTGGAAACAGTGATCAAACACAGCAGAGTAGAGAGACTTTATCTGCAGCCAGCTAAAGGAGATAATCAGAGGCAAACCCTCCTTAGACACCAGAAGATCTACAGAAGAAAACTGGTATGAAATATTTTCTTCTCTTGCAGATTATTTGGTAAAGAGATATAAAAGCTCAGCAAAATGTTTCCTGCATTAGGACATTACAACTCTCACTCTTGACACTGGACTCTGATGTTTACAAGACATCAGTTCCCACCAGAGTCTTATAATATTTCTAGTTGATTAATTAGATTAAGAAATAAATCAACCATGAAACAGGATTCACTGAAAACCAGGCTCTCTTAATTCTGGGGCTGTCAGACTTCATGTTTTTTGCAAATAACCAGAAAGTCCAATTACATGCACAGCAAAGCACCCAGAACATTAGATTCCTCAAAGAATTTACAGAGAGAATCCAAGCCCAAAACAACAGTCTGTCTGAGCAGGAACCTGTTCCCCTGCAATGGGAAGAGCCTGAATGGCAGAAGACACGCAGCTGCCTTCAGCTTGTGTCAAGTCCTCACCAAAAGTACCCATAAACAAAGAGTCATCCCCACTTAGCAATGCTCCAGACTGGGCCAGATGGAGCCCTTGATGGAAGCTGAGTGGAGAACTGAGGCCTGAAGAGCCATAAACCCTTCTTTCTACCCATGTTCTTCAGCTCAGAGGCATGGCACTAGCTGGGCACCATGAGCATCCAGTGCAGCAGCCTGGCCCTACTGAGGATTTGAGTCTCCAATGCCATCAATCCCCTTGCTTAACCAAGCATGGTGACATTGGTCTTTTAAGATGAAAAAGACAAGGAAATCTTCTTGCAGAACAGAAACCAGGCCTGGCTGAGCTCCCAAGACTTCAGGAGATGATTTGTCTCTGCTGCTTTGGCACAGTTAGCTTAGACACATGCTGCTTCTATTCCCTTGGTGATCAAGTTAGCAAAATCAAATGACTAAAAATGAGAAGTCTGGGGGGAGAAGGAGGCCTTTAATGTGATCTAACGCAACTTAAAATCTAAAATGAAAACAGCCAACAGTGTGGCATAATGGGAGGTATCCACTGAGTTAAAATTTCTATGTTAGAAACTGGAAATCTCAATAGCTCACAGAGATGAACAGTCCTCTCAAGAGGGCAATTCATGCAGCAGTTATTGTAAAGTGGGAAGAAATCAGCTTTTGGAGCTGCCAGGTTTTATCCTTTTCTTTGTTAACAAACGTGAAGAGTCTGTATATCATTTTAGCTAGATGTCAAGCACTTAGCTAAAGTTCAGAGGGATGAACTTCACCCTAAAGACCAAGAGACTCCGCTTGATCAATCCATATTTGATTTTGCATCGAATCCAGTATTTTAAATCCAAGGTCATATCATCCAATTATAATTTGTGAATGCTGAAGTGGTACTGCAAAGACCTGGGAGACAGGAAAATAAGGGTAAATTAAATGCTCTGGAGTTTCCATAAGGTTTTTTTGATTACATTACCATACCCAAATCACATGCATATACATTATTCTTTTAACTGCACACCATAATCAGAGATGGCAAGGCAGTTCATTAAGTTTTGCAAGTCCCAACTAATGGATCTTGAAAAAAAAAGGAAGCTCAAATCCATCCATCCCTCCTTTTCCCATTCCTTGCAAAACCTATTCCAAATCAAAGGTATGAATTATCCTGTTTCCAACACGAAGCTTAGATTGACAGAGATAGAAAAGAGACATTCAGGAATTCTTCTGGGAAGGTTTATTTGGATGGCATCTTGCACAGACAGTGAGGAATGGGTGATAAAAAAAGACTGTTCTCAGCAGGTGTGAAATTGAGTAATCTTTTAAAGTAACTGTGTGAGGCAAAACTAAATAGAAATATAAATTTAAAAGATCATGACAATCAAAGAATAAACTAAGTATTGTCCTTTTTCATATAGAGTTACACAACTACACATCCCTGTCACCAAGCAATATATTACACAACTCAATATTCATCTTGACAGTTCAGGAACCAGCTGTCACACACAGCCCCTGCAGCAATGCCTTCTTCTCCCTGGAAATCTCTCATGGAAGCCTGAGGGTTTTCAAATGTCCTGCTCTTTGTCTTCATAAATCCAAGATCATAAGTGAGGCACTAGAAATGTACTATTTACACCTAATAATATATGAGCTGAACAGGCAAAACTCAGCTGCTAGGCATTCTCCCCAGTCCCCTGGGGGATATCAGATTTTCAGCCTCTGACTTCCTTCACTCCACTGCTCTGCTCAGTGATGGTTCCCAATGACATTAACAAGAATTAAAACTAAAGGCCAAGCTGTCAAAACACGATGCAATTGCACACAGTCCTGCAAATTTGACTGTTAATTTCTCTTACTATTACCACCAATATTTATTGTGAAGATTTTTACTGTTGAAACTGAAGAACTCATGTATTTGCATTGAACAGTGAGGACCATTTGTAGGGAAGAATTAAACTCAGAATCTAATACTACCAAAAAACAAGAAAAGGAAAAAAAAGGTTGAAGGAATTAGATAATGTATTACCTATGTTTTAATTAATATTTTCTTCTGTTTGAAAGAATAGAGATATTTTATTTATACAACAAAAATCTGAACTGCACCCCAAACCCTCTTTCACCACTGAATCAACTACTACTTTATTCTATTTTTATGGCAAAATTACAATAATTAGTCTTAACTGGACAGGAGAAACTGAAACTGAACCACTGTATTCCATATTCAAAAACATTTCAGCAACCATAAATTAATTTTCTCTAATGCAAGCACTAATCTGAAACACAATTATTTAGGAATTTAGACTGGATTGGTATTCAAGCATAATGACTAGTACCCTCAAAGCATGGTCAACTCACTCACCCTCTGAAAAACTAAAATGTGCCCACATGGGAACCTTGTTCTGAACACCCACTTTAAACAACTGGCCCCTATGCCCAAGGTCTTTGTCCTGGCTCACTTTACTGCATGTTTTCCAGTCTCATATGCACGGTTTTAAGGTGCAAATTAGAAGTTAAAGCTGTCTGTGGAGGTCTTTCAGGACTTGTTTTCTGCATGTAAGGCACATTAATATGTATTGTTGACCAATAGCTTTTTGGGGACCTTCATTTCCAAATGCTAAAAATGGGTATGTAGAAGGGGAGAGTACAGGACTTGACTTTTCAAATAGTAGAGTTACATGGATGTATAACAACTAAGAAATTCAAAGCTATGGAAAAAAAATACACAGGAAATCAACCTTAAATCAGGCAAGGTAGTGATGCCTTAAGAGGCCTCCTAGAAACAGAGACTAGACAGGGAATAAAGGTAGGTATTTATTTGAAAAGCCTTCAAAGGTACCCCCTGGGGAGCCAGAGTCTTTCACCAAGATGGACCCCAAGATGGATGACAGGTCATGAGTTCTTCACACTTTTATAGGTTTGGTTCATAGGTTCATTTGGTTTATAGGTTTGGTTCATTTGCATTTCAGGGTTAATTCTTCAATTAAAGCTTCAGTTTAATGATGTAGTTCCCCTCAGCATGCCCCCCCTTAGAGGCATTTTGGTTTATACTTTTTGGGCCTAGGACGGTCTGGGTGTCCTTGGAGAGCAGGCCTGGAGAGGCTTTGTTATGTCTACCTGGCATGAGAGAGCAGAAATTAACAGGCTACAAGAAACTTCAGAGTTACACACTAGGCAGTATAGGATTTGAAAAATATAAAAGTTAAAACCTAAGGCACCAGTAGAAATAAAACCAAAAGAAAATCCAAAGTTTTCCAGGTCCCTTACCCAAATACATAAAGAAGTCTAAACTGAAGAAACGTATTTTAGTTTGCATAGAAAATATTTTTTATTTCCTTTGCAATAAAACCAGGACTCTGATCTCTCTGCCACAATCTCAGTCAAGGATGGGTGGTAAAAATAATGGTCAGAAACACAGAGCTCCATGGAATTTATCTGGTAGCTGTAGGGGAGACACTGAGGGGCCAAAAGTTATTTCAACAATGAAGTAAATCCTCTCCATGCCCAGACAGCCCTTCTATTGAGACAGTCTCTTGGTTACAATAGAAACAAGATCACAGTTAATCTCCAACAGAGAGCTACATGCCTTGGCCAAACCACAACGTGTACCCCTTCCTGGTGCTCCCTCCAAAAGCCCTGCTGACAACAGCAGAGCTGACCAAGCAGTAGTTAGGAGGACCCAGTATGGCTGCTAAGGTTTGATCAAAACTAATTCATCCTCTCTGGGCTTTTTAGCCTTTTTGTTCATGGATGCAAATCAGATAGAATCACTAAGGTTGGGAAAGACCTTTCAAGACCATCAAGTCCAAGCTTTGACCAAACACAATCCTGTTAGCTGAACCATGGCACTAAGTGCCATGTCCAGTCATTTCTTGAACATGTCCGGGGATGGTGACTCCATCACCTCCCTGGGCAACCCATTCTAGTGCTTAACCAATCTTTCAGCGAAGAAATTCTTTCTGATTTCCAGCCTGAACCTCCCTGGCACAGCCTGAGGCCATTTGCTCTTGTCCTATTGCTTGTTACCTGGGAGAAGGGACCAATCCCCACCTGGCTACAGCCTCCTTTCTGGTAGTTGTAGAGAGTGATAAGGTCTTCCCTGAGTCTCCTTTTCTCCAGGCTAAACATTCCCAGCTCCCTTAGCTACTCCTCATATGACTTACTCTCTAGAAACTTCACCCCCCTGCTCTGGGCCTGGCTATTTGGCCAGTTTTTAACCCAGCAAAGCATGCACCTGTCCAAGCCATGGGCTGCCAGCCTCTCCAGGAAAATGCTGCGGGAGACAGTATTGAAGGTTTTACTAAAGTCTGGGTAGACAACATCCACATCCTTTTCCTCATCCAGCAGGCGAGTCACCTGGCCATAGAAGATCAGGATCTTCCTTTCCCAAAGCCGTGCTGGATGGGCCGGATCCCCTGGTTGTCCCATATGTGCCATGTGATTGCACTCAAGATGATCTGTTCCTTCCCTGGCTGACAAGCCTGTAGTTCCCTGGATCCTCCTTCCAACCCTTCTTGTAGATGGACATCACAGGCCAACCTTCAGTCATCTGTGGCTTCCTGGTTAGCCAGGACTAAAGATAAATGATGGGGAGTTGCTTGGCAAGCTCTTCTGCCAGCTCCCTCAGTACCCTCAGGTGAATCTGATCCAGTCCTAGATTTGTGAGCATCTAAGTGGCACAGAAGGTCACTAACAACTTCCTCCTGTATTGCAGGGAGTCTATTCTGCTCCCCATCCCTGTCTACCAGCTCAGGAAGCTGGTTTCCCTGAGCATAACAGAAGCAAAGAAGGCATTAAGTACCTCAGTCTTTTTCTCATCCTTGGTGACAATGTTCCCCCTCCATGCTCAGTAAAGAATGGGGGTTTTCTTTGGCCTTCCTTTTGTTGTCAATGTATTTATAAAAACACTCTTTATCTTCTACTGCAGTGGCCAGACTGAGTTCTACATGAGTTTTCACCTTTCTGATTTTCTCTCTATATGACCTAATGACATCCTTGTCTTCTTCCTGAATTGACTGACCCTTCTTCCAAAGGTTATAAACTCTCTTTTTTTTCCCTGAGTTCTAGAGAAAGCTCCCTGTTCAGCCAGGCTGGTCTTCTTTCCTGCCAGCTCATCTTTCAGCACATAGAAACAGCCAGCTTCCATACCTTAAAGATTTCCTTCTTAAAGGATGTCCAGCCTTCCTGGACTCCTTTGTTATTTAGCACTGTTTCCCAAGGGACTCTCTGAACCAGTGTCCTGAACAGTCCAAAGTTCATCCTCTGCAAGTCCAAGACAGAAGTTTTGTTGACCCCCTTCCTTCCTTCACCTCTGTCATTTAGAAAGCAGGTTGTAGTGAGATGGGGGTCAGTCGGAAATGGCCTTAAGTTGCATGTGGAGAGGTTCAGATTAGATATTAGATTTTTTTGTTTGATTTCTCACTGAAAGGTCAGGCATTGGAATGTTGCCCAGGGAGGTGGTGGAGTCACCACCTCTGGAACTGTTCAGGAGGCATCTGGACAAGGCACTTGGGTTGCCAGGTTCAGGGGTGATTATGGTGGTGCTGGGTTGATGGTTGGAGTAGACAAACATTGAAAATCTCTGCCAACCTTGATTCTGTAATTCTGAAAGGCAGTAACATGAAACTGGTGTACACAGAGGAAAAAAACCACTAATCCCAGAGAAAGTCACAAGTACCCATATACATTTCTAATACGAAGAACTTTGTCACAGCCTGAGCTGAAAGTAGAACTTGGCTTAGCTGCCACCAACAAACAAGTCTGCAGGGAAATGCTGCTGTTGCATGCAGGAATTCTTGGGCATACATTTGTAAGCTACTTCTTTACAAGATTAAAGACTTTGAATATCCTCTTGATACAGGCTTTGCTAGTGCATACCATGGGCAGGCTGCTGCCAGGCATGGGTTTGCTTACCAAAATCAGAGACATAAAAACCAGTCTGGACATACACAATCGATTTACAGAAACACTTCCAATCCCAAGAAAAGGCTGAATAAAGCCAGCAAATTCAATTTCTTTTAGGAAGACAAAGTAGTCTTTTTCCCTTTTAAATATTTACACTAATATTCTGTGGTTACCAGCAAATTACCAAAAGAAAAGCTTTGCCTTCTACCAATTTCCGCCCTTTTCATGTTTCATGCATATTTCTTTGAAAACATCTTCTCTGACTGGCCGTAAGATGCTCAGTTTTTGATGAAAGTAGTGATAAATGAATCCAAAGAATCTACATTTACCTTCTACGAAGAATCTACATTTACCTTGGACTCATTTTGAAAGCCTTCAGAAGAATTTAATTAATCACTGAACAAAAGCTATGAAGCTGTAGAGGTTGGAAGGGATCTCTGGAGGTTGCCCGGTCCAGCCCCTGCTCAGAGCAGGACCAACCTCTGGTTAAGAGCCAGCTGCGCAGGGCCTTGCCCAGGCAAGTTCTGAATTCCTTCAGGGATGGTGATTACATAGACTTTCAGGGCTGTCCCAGTGTTTGACCTCACATTCTGAAGAATTTCTGCCCTATATTGAATTGGAATTTCCCTTGCTTCAACCTGCAAAATTAAAAAAATATCAACTATGGCTATCTGAAGCCTTAAGAACTGCAAGTGTTGGCAAATTCCAACTCCTCAGCACCAAGACAGGAAAGTGGAAGAAAAAATGTATGCATCAACTAAGTTTAGTAGAGACACACACACACGGTCATTCCCTCTTTTCCCAAAGCTGGTCCAGGTATTTAGGCCGAGGGCCCAAGGAGATTTTGACCATGGCTCCAACCTGGAGCCTAGGTCAGTGCCATGAGGAGCATCTGTTTTGTTTGTATTTGTATCCAATTCTACCACTAATCAACTCTTTAGGAAATTTTCAAGTTTCACACACTGTGGATTTTGAAGATTAAAGGCTCAAAATATGTTGCCTGGATACAATTGGTTAGATAAGATTTCTGAAGAGAAGATTATGCAAAGAGAATTACCAGACGCAGTGAAAATGCTCAGGAAATATTTCTGAATTGCTTGCACCGTTAAATTTGTCCCTGATGTTTCTCTTTCCATCTGCAGAACTATTTCTTTTTTTAAAAAGTCAGACTTAAAAAGAAAGCAAATAAACCCTGGTCAAGAGCACAACAGACAGAACAAATGTTTGAGTTGGTATGAACATGTTCAAAAGTTTTGTTGAATTATGCAGGCTGCAAGCCTGTACGTCAGAGGTACAACTTGATGGTAATTTCTGATATATTGACTCAAGTAAAACATGACATATATGTATATTTAAATCTCAGGACAGTACCAATTGACAATACCATTTCTTAAAAATAAAGGAAATGTTTGTCTTCATTGCAGTAAGCACAAAAATAAGCAAGAAAGCAACATTAAAAGACAGTATTAGAAGCTATATCCCAAAGAAGGGAGAACGTCAAATATATAAACTGTATATGCCAATTTGTATAAATCAGATGTAGACAGTTGGTCCCTTTCCTTATCTTCATCAGGAAGTTCTAGCACAAGTTGTGTATCACACGTTTAGGTTGCATATGATAGGATCTTACTTTTTTCTTTCAGTTGTCTCTGATAGAGATCAGTCAGACCAAGGGTCATTTTTAGAATAACCTTTAATAGATCAGTCAGCTCTGTCATCCTATTTGCCTATTGAAGCAAAAATGACAACTACATTCACCTACAAAACAAAAAATTAAAAGCCAAAAGCTGCCTGTCCAGTTCTTACTCAGTTCAGTGGCGGCCACAGTCTCTTTTCCATACCAGCATAGGGATGTTCCCTCTTCCACAGGAAAGTCACTTGCTGGTTTATGCACATCCTGCCATTTGTTTCATCAGGAGACTCCAACAGTACTAGCACAACACTACCAAGCTGGTTTTGGTCTGCAAAGGTATCACTGTCTAAGTCTAGATTCTTCTTCTGATTAAGATGTGCATGTAAAAAAACGTGATTATAAATGCTGACAAGTCAACAAGTTCAACCCTAAGGTGAAACTGAAGTACAGAAGAATGTGCAAAATAAACTGACACACTGAAGACCTTTCTTGAAAATTTTACAACCAAGAAATGAAAGTGACATGAAAATCTTCCAGAAAACTTCTTAGTTTTTGATATAAGGCAAATACGAACAGCAGAACACATTCTTTAGGATGAAAAACATGCAAAATGTTGGCTTTTGGTGGACAAATTCTTGAGATCTCCTGAACTGCTCTTCCTGATATCAACTTAATTACATTTATCTTGATGTATCTTTACCTCAAGACAAATTAACAAAGTAGATTACAAGAAGGACAACTGAATATTTTGGGGTCAAGACTGTTAGGAGAGAGGAACCATGGATTTTGGACTTGTTGTTCTAATCCTCATGAATAATAAACCTTGGGATATCAGATTATTGAGCACTCAAAAAAGTTATGGTAGGTCTAGAACAATCATTAGGTGGTAGTATGACGAAAGTACTAAACTGAATAAGGATAAAACTGCCAAAACATGCAGTGAATCTATTCAGGTAAAGTTCTTCTGAGAACATACATTTCATCAGCATGAAGGGAAAAGCAGGAAAGTGGGAGAAATAAGCATGCCCAAGTGATACAGGCAAAACATGACTTCCACGTGACATTTCTTTGTTTCTCAGTCACATTAACAACTGCATTTCGTCATCCACTGAAACCTACAAATTTTCAGGGCACAGCTGGGATTTTGAAAACCTATGGCCACCACAGACACTCTGACTTTGTGATTACTGTTCATCATGCCCTTCTGGCCTCACACTGCTCACAAAACAATGCCTGTAATGCAGCCTGCAGGAATTGGACCCGATAGCTTTATGCTCTTAATATTAGCAGCTCATGAAAAACCCTGAAAAAGACCCCAAAATCCAACACAGTTTTATCTGCAGCCAAGACAAGAGTAGAATTGTCTGGTACTTGAGACAGGAAGACCGCATAAAAAATGAATAAAACATTAAATACACAGCAGGTAATCAAATGACTAAAGCAGTTTTGAAGGGCTTTATTATTATTATCATTATTATTATTTTTGGCAGGTGGTACCAAAGTAGTCTATCTGCTCCTAAACTTTCCTCAGTTGGAAATACAACATGCAGTTCTTGTGCCGCAAGGCTGAATTAAACTACATTTTAAATTCTACACTCTAAATTCTATTCAGGTGAAAACTTCCTACAAAACTTTACAGGCAAAAGGAAAGAATACTTAGTTCTTATTAATTTTCATATTTCCAGTTCTGTCTTCAAAAAGGAAATGCTAAAAAGCCTATGATCTGTCAACCCACTCCAGTTCTAAGTGGTTCACCTGATCTCTGTTTTTTCAATATAAAGCCACTGACGAATGCAGCAGACAGAGTGAGACCTCTTACCTTTTGGGAGGGCAGAACTTGTTACCAAGGATCCTACCTTTCCATGTACAAAAGGCCAGGGCAGAAAATGCAGCAAGCCTGTAATTTTAATTTTTTTTCTGAAACACTTAAAAGACTTTAAGTGCTAGAGGGTATGCTTTCAAAATGCTTATGTAACCTGTTACACTTTGACAACAGGGCTTTTCTCTGCTCCAAATAATCCAGCAAGCAGTCTAGGGGCCAGGAGCTGGTACAGGCAGCAGACAGGCTGCAAACAGGACTGGAAGAGGAACTCAACATCTGGGTGCCTCTTGTATTCAAAAGACAGGAAAAAAGCAGCATGTCTGCAACTGGCGGGAAAAAATGCATCAGATTCAAACCCACAGTGTGGTCTTCTCCAAAAATCCCAAGAAACAAAAAAACCCCATTGTGTGACACAGTCCACAACTGCCTCTAACCTAGCACAGCATATTTGACCATAACTTTAAGCACTCCTTAGTCTAAGACTTGAGTTTTGGTACTGTCCCACTGATGCCTTCTGTGCTCAGCAGGATGATATTTTTTCATTAGCTTTCACATCCTCAATAAATAGCTGCATCTCCCTACTAATCTAACCAGCACTTCAGGAAGCCTTCTCAGCACACACAGAGAAGCCATTCCTAAAACGGGATTCAATGAACATTTCTCTCTAGAAGTGTAAAAGAGGAGAAATCCCTCAGGGAGAAGAAAGAAAACCCAAAACCCTGAGACAAATCAGAAAAGTATCATAAATGAGCATGTCCTGTAACATGAGTATTTATCTACTGAGAACTACAAGGAGAGCCAACAAGCTATTAATTTGCGAAGGTCACTGAACAACCATCAGATAACAGGATTCAGTCATTACTGACATGAACTGAATTTCAAACACCAGTGGAAGGCCCTATTTTTGTATTCGCAGTTTCATGAACAAGCCACCAAATGCTGTCAAGGCTGCTGGCGTACCAGGAACTGAACAGGTTAGGGAACACGAAGTCTGCAGTATGCTAAAGGGAAAAATCTAAAGACTGTACCATGTCAGTCCCAGGTGAATGTTTTTGGGGTGAAAGTTTTCATCTTCCTGGACAGTCAAATCAGAACTGTTTGCCAGCACAGACACTCAAGCACCTTTTAATCCAAGTCCTCTGCTCAACCAGGCTTTGCACTCATCCTCACAAGTCTTCTGGGAATGAGGCTGGGGCAATGCACCATTCTGAGAACACTCAAATATCTTTATTTTGACAGACACCCCCAAAACAGCCACAGTCACTAGCACAGTAGAACTCCCATGAAGAAAAAACTAATTGCCAGTTGCGAGTAAAAGCAAGATTAGATGGATTCATATAGACAGAAATGCAAGTGGAATGGAGTTGTGAGTTTTACCTTATGCAGTGCCTAAGATGCATTTAATGAATGCATTTACCTGCAGCAACTGCAGAAAGTCTAGGGGCAAGGATTTGAGTGCTTATTTTCAAGTTTTTTTCAATAGCACTGCTACCAGGAAAAGGGCTGTTTTAAGGAGATGCAATTTTCAAACCATTACTTTGAGATCACTAGAAAGGGAAAAGGGGGGGAGAAAAACCAAACCAGACATATCTCCACCACTGGCATTCAGTCTGCCCAGTAATAAACTCATGTGCCTTGAACAGAAAAGGAAGCATCTGGTTCTTCTGCAAAGTCCCAGGCACTGCAAGCAGGTATGTGCTGCATGCATCAGGCTAAAGAGAAGAAGGGTGACTGCCTCACAGTTTGCAGGCACTGCACCATCTGTGGCCTTACCTGCTCCAGTAAAAGCTGCAGCTGGAGCACTGGCTGCTGTGTGGGCTCCTGATGTCTGTGACTTCAAGGGCAAAGACAAAATGAGGATTAAAAAATAAAAATTGTGGAGCTAACACACAGTATGTTAGCACATACTGTTTCAGTTCCCCTTCCCCCTCTGCCTCACTGGTATTGTTTATTTAGACTATGGGCACTTTGACAAAGGGACACTTCTCCCTATATTTGGATGTTGACACACCAAATTTCACCATGCACCATAACCCAACCAGGGCAGGCTGTGCTGTCAGACAAGGTCAGATGCTTGTCAATGGATAAGCCAGTGAGACTCTACAAAGGGTTTACTCATTAATTAAGAGATGTTACAAAACAAACCAGTACAGGCCAGGGAGAGCTTGCAAATAATTAAGTACAGTTTGTTCACAAGTTTAAAGATTATTTCACTCAACTGGCTGAGAAGATGGGAAGAGGTTGGCTGGTGCAATGAAGGCAGTGGGAAGCCTTGATTTAAATAAACATAACATTTTTTATCCTATTTTGCATTTTTTCATAAAGTTAAATCTTAAATTTAGAACTTTCTTAAAGAAAGTTATCTAACAGTGAGGATGAATTATTAAAATATATTTGCATGCAGCTATATACTGTGACATTTGGTACCTATCTCTTTGTCAGCAGATAAATAGATACAGCATAAATATTCTAATTACTAAAATTAATTATTTGTATCACTCTTGGCTTGGATGACATTGAGGACCCAGAGACAAGAAAAAAATCCTGTTCCAATTAAAGAACACTTTCACCTGGGCCTCCACAGAGGCTGCCCTGGTTCTCCCCTTCAACTCCCTCCAGTTAGATTAATTTAAAAACTTAATTTATTGGAGGTTTGAAGTAAACACTCTTAAAGCCGTTGGACTTGGGGTTGTAGCTGGAAATCAGCTGGAAGGTTAAAGCAGACAGCAGCCCTCACAACCTGGCCACCAGCTCAGAGGGTTTCCATGTCTGCCGAAGGACTTCACCTCATCTCAGATCTAACTCTATCCTTGTCCCTCTAGAAATTCAGACACAGAAGGTGAAATTGTGCCATGCAACTCAATGAATCAAGAGCAGTTTCTTCTTGGTGTAATTTAGGTGTTCAAATACAGCTGAAGGACAAATGAGCTGCCACATGACCAGGGAAAGGGTCTGTGTCACAGTTTAAGGATCTGGTCAGAGGCAAAAGGGCTGAGTTGGGGAATCACTGACAGAAGTACTTCAGGGAGTCTCAGAGAAATGATAAAACTTCCCCATGTGCTTTATGCCATGGCCACTGAAGTTATTCCAGGGTTGAAGTGAAAAAAATTTTTTATTTGTAGCCTGTCTATCAAACAGAGCTGGCAGCAATTCTTCACAAGACAGTTAAATTCACTCATCAACCTTAATCCCTCTGCTTTCGCTCTGCTGCGGACTCTGTGGTTTCAGTTCTTTGTGGAGATTCTATCAGTCTCCCAGTCCTATGCCAGACAAGAAGTCTTCCAAGGTTACTTTAAACCAATCTGGACAGTCATCAGGATACTCCCATAAGGCATTACTGATGAGATTAACATTAACTGTTACAAGTCAGTGAAGAAATCTAAAGGTGACAGTGAAAGAGGCTCAGGGAACATCAAAATCGGGGACTGCAAGAAAGAGAAATACATTGACAATACACGTACATCTCCAATACAGCCTTCGCTGTTGGTCACTCCATCTCAAGAAGGATTTAGAAAAACAAGAGAGGGCAGTGAGGATTAAAAAGATGGCTGTAAGTACCAGCTTCCAGACATATCAGAAGACTGAAGATACCAAGACATGTTCAAAAAAATCTATTTGATGATAGAAATGACAGAGAAAATAACAACTATTCATCATTTTTTCCTACCAGAGAACTAATGATCATGCTGTAAAATTACCAGCTAGACATCTTAAAAGAGAAGTATTTCTTCCATGTAATACATTTGCATGCTGCAAGATACTGCAGGAATAGCTTTGGGTATTCCAGAGCTTAAAAAATACTTCAAACAAATCCATGGGGGTTAGGTCAGTGATGGGTATGATGTGCAGTGGCTGGAGTCCAGCAGCGCAATGCCTGGATCCAGCAGTCCAGAGCAGAAGGGGATACAAAGGGAATAGCACCTCACCCTCAGGCAGATTTTTATACATTCCCCACCATGGTGGTTTTGGCTGGAATAGAGTTAATTTTCTCCAGAGGAACTATGAGGACTGTGTTTTAGGTTTTTGCTGAAAACAGTGTTGATGACACAGGGATGTTTTTGTCATTGCTGAGCAGGGCTTACACAGAGTCAAGGCCTTTTCTGCCCCTCACACCTCCCCACCCGTGAGAAGGGTGGGGGTGCACAAGGAGCTGGGAGGGGACACAGCCAGGACAGCTGACCCCAACCGACCCAAGGGACATCCTGTAGCATGTGGCATCACACGCAGTATATACAGCTGGGGGGAAAAAGGAGGAAGGGGGAGACATTCAGAATGATGGCATTTGTCTTCCCAAGTCACCACTATGCATGATGGAGACCTGCTTTGCTCAGGATGGAGGAACACCTGACTGTCCATGGGAAGTGGTGAATTAATTCCTTGTTTTGTTTTGCTTTGCTTGCATGTGTGGCTTTTGCTTTACCTATTAAACTGTCTTTGTCTCAACCCATGAGTTTACTCAATTTACTCTTCTGATTCTCTCCCCCATCCCATAGGGATAAGTGAGCACTGTGTGAGAATGAGCTGCTGGCTGGGATTAGACCATGACACCCCTAAATGCCAGGTCACTGGCCAGTGTAAGAGTGAATCCTGGGGCAGCAGGCATCCAGCCATATCCATACAGATGTTTACATACAGGCACAGGATCAAACCTACACAGTTTATCAAAGGGTGGTCCCAGCCCAGGGGGAGCTGCAGAATGAGGACATCTTCACCACAGCTTTGGAAAGTAGCTCATGAGCAGCAGCCCTGTCTGCTTCCTACACATTGCCAATACAAATCCTTCAGAGAGCATTCCAGTGGCTGGAGGTGTGCTCACCACCCTATCCCAGGCCAGGGGTGAAGCCTTCACTCACTGATGCACTCCAGGGATGCTCACCAGCTGCTCGCCCTATAGAAAGGTGTGATTCCAACAGCCAGCAAAGTTGCAGGAGATCTCTCTTCTCCCAAGGATCCACACTTTGGTAGCGGCCTGACCCAGGCACCATTTTCTGGATTCACACCAGGAAAGCTCCTCAACCTCCATCATCCAGCTCCACACAGAACAGCAGCTTGAACACAGCAGTCAAGTCCTCCTCCTTCCCAGCCAAGGTAGGAAGAAAAAGAGTTAAAGACGGGAGGGCATGGTGAGAGGAGGGACTCACAAAGCCTGGCTGGAAAAAGAGTAAAGACTTGCTGTGATAACTTGGGGAAACAGGATGTTGCAAGGAGCCAAATGCCCACGCTGTTCCCACACCCTGATGAGATGCTGTCCAGACTCCCCACCCCCCGGAGGTTTGTCTTTATTTTTAACAAGTGCAAAAAAATCCCCAAGGCAACACTGTACTGACAAATATAAATGACTCTCAGTAAGCCCCAAGACTAATTTTCTCTCTAGCTCTCCTCCTCTCAGAGGTAATCTCATACCTTCACAATAACAAGATCAAGACAAAATACATCTCGGGCCTGTCTGCTGGGGGGTCAACAAAACACTTTCCATCTCCCAGAAGCATTGAAAACTATTGCAAGGCAGAACATTTTTCTCTTAGTTCTCCTACAGCTCTAAATAAGCCTTTGTTACTTCAAGCGGTAAAAAAGTACTGAAAAAAATCAATCAAATTGGCCCTGCTATTAGTATTCTCCTAGCCACTATAATAGTGATTGAAATACCAATACCCTTAGTAGTCCCACATAAAAATGGGCTACTTTCAAACAACTTTCTCTTGAATAAATAGAGGAAGTTTGCAAAACTTGCTTCAGTTTAAGAACTGCACAAATAAGGGAACAGTCTCACTAGGTCTTTGAGTTACAAGTTCAGAGCACTGAATCTGCCAAGAGTGTCCCATTCCAAGAGTCTATTAGGAAGCCACAAAAAAATGTACAAAATCCTACTCACCAACAAAGGTACCCACCTGAAGAACAAACAGGTTTTACACAAGCAAAATCTTACTCATCTCCTAACCATTCAAACAACAACCAAAATGTTTAAAAACGTGTAGGCACAAATCCAATTCCATACAGTACTTATGTTTGCATATTTGTAACAAGAATGAAATTGTCCAAATGAATTTTTCTTCTGAAGATTTGTCCAAAGAAACCTGAAGTCAACGAAAAGATTCCTTTCTACTTAGCAACTTAAGAAGGCTTTGGATTAGGTTCCAATATGTGATGGAGACTCAAGAAAACACATATGGTCTCCTTCATTTTTAATCTCCTACAGACATAGCACATTCAAAGGAATCTAACTGATCTTCTGCTAATGATGCAATAAAAAAAATCATTCTTACAGCAAATAGAGTACATTAACACTAACCATATTTAAAGATCCCATTGAAATGAACCATATTTGTTCCCTTGCCATTTAAGAAAGAATAGTTTCAATATTAAAAACAGTGGATGCAAGGCTTTGCCAGAACAACTTCTTCAGACTTCATTTCTTGCTTTCATTTTCCACTATTTGTTCTCCCCCAATGTGCTTTAGTCCCATTAAAATTGGACATTTTTGAAAGCGACTGCTGATTTTAAAAGTGGGAAAATTTCTGTTGCTCATCTTCAAAGACATTAAGCTATGCACAGAAATGCACAAACACCTGTATGCACGACTTCAGCCTTCAATTAATACTGACTTTGTCATATGCTGCTTTAATGGAGGCATTCTCCCCATTGTTTTCAGCAGCCAAGACACTCAGGGGAAGAAAAATACCACTGCTCTGAATAAGAGGACAGCTATCTCAGCCAGCCTGTAAAAGACCCAATCCCTAAACACAGACTGCATCCATAATTGCACTTTCTGTAGGTTTGCAAAACGGAGAGATAACTACGTATTTACTGTGAAGCAAACACAGAACAGAAATAGCAAGAAGATTCATAACTTAAACTGTAGGGCCAAAATAACAGGTGTTTTTACTTCTGAGTAAAAAACCCAAAGCCAACAGCTCCAGCACATTTGTGCAAGCAGCTTCCCCACACTCCAGCAGCTGCGTAATCACGTCTGAGGGTGGAAGAGGCAACGAGGGCTTGTGGCAATGAGGACACTGCACCAGGTGACACACAGGAGGAGGGACCAGAAAAAAATATACAAGGAATGGTGACCCAGAAGACACAGAAGTAGAGAGAAAAAGCAAACAGAGAATTGTTGGGCTCCTTGTCAACATGGATGAAGGTTCACTTCATAGAATACTTCTATGTATTCATTACTTCAGGTGCAGACAGACCACATGAAGACAACAGTGTGCTAAGCTGACCACATGCCCTCACCGCCAAATTCTCCAGGCATCAGCCTCAAACTTCCTGCAAAGAACATGTTTTGGTTCCTCTTTGTTTTCTACACTATTTCCTCTTCACTCTCTCTGCTGTTTTGGTTTGTGAAGCCAAAACCTCTGATGAAGCACCAGATTAAAAAGAAGGCACATTACAAAAGCATTCTTTATTCCTGCATTTGAACAAAGCTGACATTTCACATACATTCATAATACCCATCAGCTAAAAGGGTTTACAGGACAGACATACTCCCCCTGGGCTATCATTTCTGTAATGGATTCTTTACTAAATCTGTGTGCCAGTAAAGGATGGGTTGTAGATATTTAAACAGCAAAGATAATTAACTAAACAGAACTACTTCCTTTGAAACTTTAATAGATGGTAAAAATTTCCATTTATCTATTTTTATGTGTGAACTGGAAACATATGTGAAACTCAGCATTCTTCTGTCACGGAAATTAAGAATAGTATTTTCAAGCTATATCATCAGGAATATCCTGAAGTGAAGTGAGGGCTGTTAGCTTCACTGCTATGGCAGGTCCCTGGGATTAGATGACAGATGACTCTTCATCTCCAACTTTTATTGTGTTTGGAGATGTGTTTTTTACTTTTTCAGAAATGCATCTTTGTATGAAGGATACATTTACCACCTCTCCACTTGCACCTCCATTTCAGGAGATTTGTAGCCTTATCAGCAAAAGTAAACATCAGTACTTACAAAGACTTCAATACTGAACACATTTATTAGCATTTCTGCTAAGTTTGCTCGCCCCAAATTTAAAAGGTTAAATTGCTATGGCACGTGAAACCACACTTCCTGATGCCCATGCTGCTCCTCAAGGACCATTACTGGTTTACAGAGGGCTCACATTTTTGCCAATTTAAGACAGACTAATATTTTAGTTCCTTTCCAGATTCAGTATGCTTAATTTCAATATAAAGTAAAAATTTGAGTCAGCCTCACATTTTGCACCTCCTGCTGTCTTTGTTTTTTTCAAGAAAGATACCAAATTATTGCTGGTTTAATTCTCCAAGCCAGGCCCCTAGAAACTCAGATAAAGGCCTGTGCCATGCAAAGAGCAGTCAGGGACACACAGCTGGGGGCGGAAGGAGATCAGTGCAACAGTAGCAACCATTTGAGAAGTTTCAAGAGCAATGCAACCACACCTCAAGTTCTAACAGGTGCATTAACTCACACCAGATCAATACACTGAAGTCTTTAGAGCATGCAAAATTGTATTTCCACATTGCAGCACTCAGTCTTCTGGAAGAGCCATGCCAAGGACCTGGAAAGCAGCCTCGTGCTAAGAAGTAAGTTGTAACTCCTGAATAAGGAACTTCAAAGCCATCCTGAGGGCATGAGGCAGTCGGTCTTGCAACCAAACCCAAGGGTCACTACCCTTTTGCACAATCCAAGCAGTGAGTAAAGTTCCCAAGATCATTTCAGAGCTTTCCAAACCTACTAATCCCATTTTTTTTCTAGGTTTCTTTTTGTTGTGTTTTGTGGGGTTTTTTTCACAGATCTTTGGAACCTTCACAATTTCCTAATTTAGCTACTAAAGATAAGCGTCTTTCAAATCTGGGGACGCTTCCTGATTTTTTCGTTGTTAAAAAAATATTTTTTCAAGAAAGGAAGTCTTTAAACATTAAAACACCTGGTATTATGGGTAGTGTTGCCAGATTAATTTAGTATGTTGGAAGAGCATGCAATACAGCAAACTACTGGTGAAGGTGCAAAGAACCAGAACATTCAGGTTGGAGTCACCAAAACTCAGAAATAAGAATGCATAAGCAACAGAAGTGACAAGTAACAAGTTTTAAAAATCGAATTTGTTACTAATTTGATTAGATACAAATGGACAGGGGCTGAATACAGAAGGAAATAGTGTTGTAAAAAAACCTTACATAAATAAACTAGAGCATTGGGAAAGGCTGCAGAACTCAAAAAACAACTCCAACAGCTTTGAAATGGGTAGAAAAGTCAGTGTATTTAAATGGCCTCCAGGCACAGTAAATACAGCTCGGCTGGGTATAGCACAGGACAAGTCATCCAGAACTGACATCCATGAAAACACTAAAAAAAAAAAAATCACAGGATTCCCACACTTAAAAGTGTGGCCAGCTTCACAGTGTGAACCAAATTTAGCATGCCCAGAAACATAACGAACCCCCAGTTTTTAAGACATGTCTATGTATGGCTAGTGAGAACATGAAACAAGGGGATTACTGGCAAATAAACCCATTCAAGAATAAGATGCATTTTTGTTCCCTAAGCAAGGTGTATGCAAGTAAAGTTGCATACAGTCTTCCCTCCTGTGTTGATGCAAATCAACACTTAAACATACCCAACTCCAGAGGCTCAGCTGAGTCTGTGCTTTGCTCCTGGGCACAAGGCTCAGTTGTCTCTCTTCCTGCCCATTGAAGGTTCTTGAGGGTGTCTGAATTTCTACATCTTGCTCCTCACTCCAACTGTAAGGTCATTGCTCTTGCTATCAAATCAACACAGCCTTTGTTCAGGACAGGTACTTTTAACTGCAGAATTTCCCACTCCAACACACAATCCAGGGGACATTCTGTATAAAAGATTTATATCCATCCTTTGTACAGCAACACAAGGTTATACAAAAGCTGGGATATGCAGAATACAAAGCAGGTGAGAAGAACACTTCAACTCCTAAGGTGACACAATTAACACTGATAAGTCAAGGTTATCACTCAGAAGTCTAGCGCTCCAAAAAAATAAAGGTGGCATTTTTCTCAGCTGCAGCACAACTTGCAACACTAAGAGAGATCCTGGCCCTGCTCCATCAATGAGTATTTGAAGTTGGTTTCACTGAGGCTGGATTTCATCCACTGCATGTTGAAAGTAACAAGACAAGCCTCGGCATGATGAGTGCAGTTTCACAATGGCTTTACATGGATCTCAAATATGAGAGTCCCACAAAAGGGACCTCCAATGACTCAAACTTCTCATGGCCTTGCTGCCACCCAGAGAGCTGACCTGGGGACCTAGAACACACAACATGCAGCACAGCCACAGGAAAGCAGTTGGCAGAGCTCAGGTGGAGACGCAGGAATGAGCTGCCAAGGCCAGGAGGATGGCAGGAAAGTTCTGAACAGCTCAGCTGCAGTTTCACAACACATTGGCTTCAGTGACAAAACCATCCTGCTGGGTTCTTCCTCCAGCATCAGCACTTCTGCCTTGTGCTGGAGTTCACGACTCCCTTCTGCAGACACAACTGCTTTCCAGTCTGCTCTGTAAGCTCCATCGTGGAGAAAGGAAGCATTTGAGATGACATCTTTTCTGGAGCATACATTTAACCCATGTAAGTTTAATCTGTTTCTGGCACAGCATCACACACTCACTTCAGTGCAGCTGAAGCACTGCAGCACAGGGATGGGCTTTGCTCATGCAAGTCTCTTGCCAAGGCCAACACACAACACAATTACATGCTAATATTCTCTAACAGTATGTATGCTTTTTTCATATTATTATTGTAATAAAGATATATAGAACTTTATTCTCTTTGGATTATATCCTGCCTTACACAAAATTCCAGTTCTGGAGAACCATGTAACTGAATGAGTACTGAGAGATACAGAACTGTCCTTGGGTTGCAAAGGAAAAACTTGGAAAACACCATAAGGGAGGGAATATACGTCACACAGCTTTAATCACTCAAGATGTGTAACTGGCAGCCAAGCCAGTATCCCTGTAGTAAGTGAGGAAGGAGAATGGCATTTCCTAAACATCACTCAGTCTTTCTCTGTGCTGCTGATCCTGAGAGATGAGATGCTTAGCACAGCCTAAATACCTAATGCAAGAAGAATCCTCTCTAAAGGTCTGAACACACCTGAGGAAGGGGAAAACAAAACCAGAATCACAAGCACCTTTCTCTGCCTATTACCTCTAATGCTCAGAATTAGAAATTAAGATTTTGGGGGTGGCAAAGGTCACTACACAAACAGTAAAAAAAATCACAGTATAAAGGAAACACTCAAAGACACAAGTTATTTAATTATTTATAAAATATTTATTTTATAAATAAAAGGAATAAAAGAAAGGAGGAAAAGGGAGAATGATTTATCCTTTCAACCAAAAGCCTAAAGCAATTACATAACATTCCTTTAAAAGCAAAGGCTGTATACCATACATTACCCCTCAAATTAAAGTCTACCCAGAAGCTTGGGCTGCAGTCTGGCTGCCCAACAAGGTCTGAAACTACCCAGGAGACAGACTTCCAGGAAGTTGTGCTACAGGGGTGGTATCAGTGGGGCATTTTCCCTCCTGCCCCACAGGATATAAAAACACCAGTGGATAAGGATAGCATCCCAGCCACAATCCAGCCTTGTACTGTGCTGGCTCAGTGATCCTCTGTCCCAGAGGGAAGACCATGCCAGGAGCCCACACACCAAGGCATCAAGATCTGTTGGTACCTCTACAGCATGAACAACAAAAACCATGACCCAAAAGCAAATATGCCACACCAGGCCTAAAAAGACAGGTTTCACTTGGCTTTATTTGCTGAAGCCCAGCCCAGCCCAGCCCAAAACCACAGAGAAGCAGAGAAGGATCAGCATAAGGGAGCTAGAGGAACAAAGAATGGATCGTGGCTCCAGCACAAACTTCTTCAGCACTCAGTTACTGGACGTTAATAATACTGCCTACCCTGGGAGCCAGATGCTGGGCCCACCCCTCACAGTCCATCACCCCTGCTGCAAATAAAAACACAGACATTTGGAGGTGACGCACACATTTTCTGTAGAATCCAGCTTCATGGCTACCCACATCCCAAGCCTGCCTCCATGTCATGCACTGTGTTAGAAGGAACTGGAACACAACTAGTGAACACAGAAATCAGACCACGCTCCCTACATGACAGGTAGGGTGTGAAAAGCATTGGCCCTGGTGATGGGAGCACTCCACAGTTTGCTACAGAGGCTCAGCCCCATTAACCTCAGCAGCTTACAAAGTGCCAGGCTGAGTGGCAAGGACAGGCAGCGGGAATCCCAACCTGTGCAGCATCTGAGCAGTGCTCTGGATAGCAATGGCTTTTAAGCATCTTCCTCTTCCTTCTCTTCCTCTGATGCATTACTGAGATAAAGCCAAAGGAGCCACGCAAATGACACTGGCAAGGCTGAAACTACAGTCCCACACACTCCACCTCTCTGCTGCTGATGGTAAAAGGTGCTGCAAGCTGCATCATACTCAGGAAGAATGGTGAATAGGTCTTGGGCTGGGGGAAGTAACTCAAGTCTGAGTTTACTTAAGAATAGTAAAAATACCAAGCACTTGAATAGTATCAGTGTAAGGCATCACATAAATTAAAAGGGCAGAATTAGACTCTTCACATCATTCCAGATCTCCTCTGAAATTCACAAAGGCATACCATCTGAAGTAACAATGGCAGAGTTTGGTACTGGCTTTTTTAAGTTTTAAGTTGCTCCCACAGGAGGCATTCTCACTGAACACTTGAAGATTTAAGTTGCCAAGAAAAGAAACAACCAGCAGCGGCTTTGCTGGGCACCAATGCACCTCTGCACCACTCAGAGCACCAGGGCAGTAAAACAGCTCCAAGCCTCTAACCAGAGCAGCAAACTTCTGCAGACCAAGCTGAGGAGTCTTGTGACACAGCTGAAGTACGTAATGGCCGATATTAAACTTTGGCTTGTAAAGATTTGAGCTGTTTCACTGCCTGCTTGACAGTTCTCTCTGTAGCAGCATTTTAACGGGGACACAGAGGAGCCACTTGTCTCTCTTCCGCTGCCCAACAAGCTGCAAACAGCTGGTTGTGCTGGCCAGAACACATTTTGCCCATTCCCTCAGAAAGAAGAGGGATGTTTGTGCTGGGGACACAAAGGCCGATCTGTTCGGAGCTGGCCGCAGCACTAGCTGACACAGGCTGGCGTCGAAGGGGGAAGGGTACAAACACAAGGCTTGTCCCATTTCCCCAAAGACTGTTCCTAGCAAATGTCATTATTTCAAAACATTGCACTTTGAGAATACTTGTGCGAAGTGCTCATGGAAATCTCAGCTGTGTAAATTGGAGTTTAATTTGTATATTCAACATTGCCACTCTTTAAAACGAATCTAAACATGGCTACATGTTTCCTAGCAGAAAAAGCTATGATCTGCAAAACGCTGCTTCTCTCCTTGGAAATTGCTACCATTTGCTTGTTTGTTTTGGTGCAGTGTAGGGAGAGAGGGAGAGATGATAATAAAAACATGAACACTTTTTCTCCTCACCTTGAACGGGGACAGGCTCAACAGCCAGCAGCTTTATATAGTACAATCAGCACTTGCATGCCCACTGGAGAAAGAAAACAAAGTCATGGCTCTTCTTCTTGCATAGCCATACCCAAATTTAGCTTTAATGAAATCAATATGAAAGACATTATATATGCAAAGGTCATCCTCATCTATGTAGTTACAGGATCAGGACATGGATAGAGGAACCTATACAAACTAAACCTCAGCCAACACATACACTGCAGAGCAGGTCACGGCATTCTGCCCAGCCGTGCTGCCTGCCCACCCTGCTTCAGCCTACAAAGCAGAGTATGTTCACTTTTGCTTTGCAGGGACTCCCTCATTTTCAGGAAGTACCTGTGCGTAGAAACCATGGATCCAGCCACAGCACAAAGCAGCTGGAAGGAAAGCTGGTCTGAGACGGGCTGACAGTGCCTCCCAGGTTCCATCCCCTTCACTAGCTACTATACTAAACCCACTGACTATACTAAACAAGGACATGATGGAAGGTGGTTCTGGGACAGAAGCATGTCCAAAGAAAGGCAAAGGAGCTGGTAAAGGATCTGAAGCAGGAGTCTTATGATGAGCAACTGAGGGAGCCGGGGGTGCTTAGCCTGGAGAAAAGGAGGCTGAGGGGAGACCTTATTTCTCTCTACAGCTCCCTAAAAGGAGTTGCAGCAAGATAGGGGATGATCTATTATCCCAAGTAACAAGTGAGAGGACAAAAAGAGGTGGCTTGAAGTTGTGCCAGGAGAGGTTTAGATTGGATAGTATGAAAAATTTCTCCACAGCAAGGGGGTTATCAAGCATTGGAACAGGCTGCCAGGCAAGTGGTGGAGTCACCATCCCTGGCCATATTTAAAGATGCGTGGATGTGGAATGTAGGGACATGGCTTAGTGGTGAATATTGCATCGCTAGGTTAACAGCTGAACTTGATGATCTTAAGGGTCTTTTCTAACCTGAACAGTTCTGTGACTCTGTAAACTACTCCCATCCCCAGAGCAAGCAGACAAACAAGACCCCTTTTCTACAGCCTCCTTGGCCATGGCGGCTCATACATAAGTGTCCTTCAGCAGGACTATTCAGAGGGCTTAAGCTGTACCACAGGGACCTTTCCACCAGAACTGATCCCCAAAGGAGTCAATGCCAGGGGCACTGTAGCTGAAGTGCTGTTGAATCAGATTTACTTTTTGTTACTCTATCATTTATAAAGGAAATAACATTCTAAACATATAGCATTATTATTGCAGAGCTGTGTCTCACTTGACTTCTCAGAATCACTTATTATACTTTAACTGGGTACTCTCTGGGAAATACTGTAAGAGTTTTCTTTGCATCACTCTCCAAAGCTATGATTACAGGTTTAACATTACAACTTAGCTTCAACCCTCCATGTTTTCTAATGACGCCTAAATTTAAAAGAAAAAAACTCACAAGGTAATTGTGTTGCATTCCATGCCTGGAGACCTCAGGGCTTCTGAGCTAACCCAAATTCCCCTTAGACCTCAGACACAAAATACAGCAGACTTGCAGCTGCAAACTTCTCGTGAGGATACCAATTCTGTCACTTTTCAATCACTGTAAACTGTGGTCACAACTTTGCACCTCTTTAGAGACAAGGAAAACCATCAGGCCTGGCTGTTAGCCAGGTAGCCATCAGCAGCTGATGGAGCCTGACCGGAAGCAGAGCTCATCCCCAGCAGGAATCTGCCAGCGCTCAGATACACAAAGCAGCCAGCCAGGATAAAGTCAGCAAGCCAAGGTTTGATTATGCAATTACTTGTTCAGCTACAACTGCAGGTTTTCCTGCATAATCAGGCTGATAAACATCAAATTTTTTCTGGTGTTGCCTCTAATCCTAAATGATGTAGTCAGAAGTCAGAAAGAAGGCAAATGATATCCAGAAAACCCAGTGGGGAGAGAAGCATTGTGTTGTTGGGTAAGGGGCAAGCCATGCAGACACTTTGGGTTTGGGGTACTCTGCAAACCCAGAACACCTCTGATGACTGTCACAGTCTAGCACTATACACTGCAATGGCACCAAGGCAGTAACAAACTCAAATTTCTCCTGGAAAATTATCTATGCATGGACAGTTCTTTAAAGAGGGTTTTTTAAAGACAGTTCTTTAAAGAGATTTACAAATCTCCTGTTAAAATGGAAAGGGGTCAATTTTCTGCTGGATGCAGCTTTTTGGGAAAAACATAACTTCATAAACCAGCCTCCACCTGAAACTACATTTTTGTTGTCTCCACAAACAGTGACTGCTTTCTGCTCCAATGAAACATTATTTTTAGTGCGTTTCTGCTCTTGAAGAGCTTAGCTGTGAACAAGAATGAAGACCTGAAATGTCCTTTGAAAAGCTGTCCATACAGTATCTGTCACCCCAGAATTCAAGAGAAACCAGGGAGGTTTGTAGCAGAAACATTTTGATACTTTCTAATTTGATACAAGTACCCACAACTTGAGAACAGATGTGACTGTGCAGAGTTATTCAACCTTCGTGATTAGCACAGAACCGAAGATAAACAACAATTGTTTAATCAATTATTATTGCACAAAATGACTGAACTCGGAGACAGAACTGCTGCCACATCTATTTTACAAAGCTTTTGCTCAGCGGTCTTTGAGGGAGAGGGAAGGGAGGAAGGACGAGCCAACAGGGTTGGGGAGGCAGAGCATGGAGCAAGGTTTGCTAAGCACACTAAAGCACCACAGTAACGGAGACTCCATGGAAAGCTTGGAGCAGATCTTGCCAGCCATGCAGAAAGCCAGCCAAGGGAGTCACCCAGTCAGGACCAAAGATCTGTCTGCACTATTTTAAAGGGGAATTAATACAGTAGGTGTTGGGGAAAGGATAAAGCTGTATCAGCACCTTTTTTTTCCCCCATCAGTGATTTATGCCATTATTGCTTGCTAAAAAATACCCTAATCCCATGGAAATTAATGGGAAAATCCATGCCATCTTGAAGAGGAGGTGGCTTTCACTCTCCCACCTCTTGCTCCACGTTCACTCTCTTTCCTGGCACTCTCTGGCAGAGGGCAGGTTGTCCCCACCAGCCTGGCCATCACCAGCTCACCACCAGAGACTCAGCCACAGACAACGAGACAGGAACAGCAGGGTCTGGGCGGGGAACACAGACCCTGAGAAAAACCAAAATTGGAGGTGCAGCCTCCTGTAAAGCATTTCAGCAAATGAATCAACCCTAAGACTCCTTCAGTTGCAGGTATAAACAAGACTCTATTTATTTCTGTTTCCAAAGAACAATTAACTTAATCTACACATAACTGACAACAAACAAGTTCTGTCTTAGATATGAGCAAGTGCATGTACAACATGCATGCAAGCTGTGTGTGCCCACTTGCACCTTGTGTCTATGTAACACTGCGGACAGACATTTATAGCTGTGCCCCCACCAGGGCTAGGTCAGCTCTGGAATTTAACAGCTACACTTTAAGGCATTCCTAAACCAACATCAGCCAATGCAATAGTGAACAGAAAGAAAGCAGAGAGGAAATAAAGAAACTAAATAATATCTTGCATATTCCCCCATAGAAATAACCTTCTAGCCTTTATGGTTTCCTGAACACTTCTTCATTCCTTCACATACAGAGTGCTACATGAAGTCTTTAATACAGCAAAAGCTAAAAAGGTAGTGAAGCCAACCTAATTTACAGCTGCATTGAGAAGATATTAAAATTACACCTAGAAGAGCTATTTTATGCAAGTTTTAGAGATTTGAGGAGTCTCTTCATTTCCTCCTGTATTCAAGGTTTCCACTGTGAGTTTCAGAGAAACAAGGAAGCATTCCCCCAGAAGTATGACTAACTGAAAAGATCAAATGTAAATGTCTTACAGGAATCCATATAATGTATCACTTGTGACTTCTCTACTGGAAGCGTATCTGTCTTGGCTCATACCAAATATACATCCTTATCCACTTCATACAGTGTGCATATTGATAGAAAAGTAATAGAACAAAGTGATTAAGGAGAACAGCATATCTCAATTTTCCAAAGAACTGAATAAATACGTGCACTTACTCAAACGAACTATTTATTTTAACAAAATGGGAACAAAGTACTACATTGAGTTGGTCAAAACTTTTTGGCTATGAAAATTTCCTGTGATAAACATGATGTGACTGCAAAGATTTTCTATGAGGAGATGGTACATTGGGTAGCTCTCTGCTATTCCACACAGAAAATTCTACTTATAAAAAGTTTAAATGCAAGTTCAAATCAGCCTTTTGAAAGAAATTTGCTTAATTTTTAGATATAAAATGCCATTTCAAAGTAAAACATCATAAAAATTCCCACAGAAACCTGTGTGTTTTCAAGTTAGCCCTTCCTTTCCTCCCTCAAAAACCAGAAGGTATTTGCTCCTCAGTCTTTTGTTAAGAGAGTGAACCCTGAAACTTCTCTAAGGTCTTAATACTATTTATGCACATAGACAAAAAGCTCTGGCAGTACTTTGAACAAGAACTCAAGCATTAAATACTAACATTTCTCAGTATGCCTAGAAGAAAAGCTCAATACATATATAAAACAAGATGAACACAGAATGATCCTAGCAATGAAGTCCTTACACTGGCAAAGCCCAGAATCAATTTTGGGTTATTTTTATTGGGTGTAATTTATAGTATGTTCAGACTCACTATTTATTTCCTCAAAACTTCATAAACAAAGTGCTGCTCTTTTGATAGTCTAACCCACACGTTTATTAAAATAGATATAACAGAGTGAAAGGGAAACATAAAACTAACAGAGGATCATTTTTAGTTTCAGGGATATTTTACATGCCATCTCTTAGAACTTCAATTTATGGCTCTCCTTAATGGAGGCTTTCAGGGTTGATTTTAATGGGTTAAGTGGAAATTCAACTGGTTTGTTACTGCAATGCTTTCTTTATAACCTGTCCTCACACATCACCTAGGTCTGGTTTATTTATACAGGCAGCTGTTCGCTGAATGACAGCGAACTTAAAACTAGCTGCTTTCACTTGCATTCTTCCTGTATTAAACTGTTATTTGCTTTTATGGCCTTTTTTGGCCTGACACTTCTCCACCATTTCACAAACATAAAAAAGACTGAAGTTACCACGACGTTTTCTACCTCTTTCAAGGCAGGAATAGAGATTTCCTCCCCAGAGCTAGATGAGAGCTGTGTCTTAAAAAACATCCCAAGTGCATCAGCCTGCAACCTAACCACTACTCCTGCAAAGAAAAGGGTAACAAAAGCCACGACAGCAACAGTGGCTTCAAGCTTATTAGCTAAAGCATCTGCAGCACCTTTTGGGCTTTCATCAGGTTTAAGTGTTGCTTGTGTCACTCCTCACCACTGTGCTCAGGACTTCAAAAATTTGGGCTATGTTAACTGTTTGACTGGCCATTTACCTGAGCTTCTAAAATCTAGATGAATTTAATTTGGGCAAAACACAGTAATAACACCTGGAGCTCTTAAAGAAGAGCCTGTTGTCATCATCACTGAAGTTATTCCAGTTTGAAGCTTGCTTCCCTTCTCTTGGAGTAAGCACATCTTCCTGACTTTAATATGACAGAGCTCACAAACAGCCACATCCCCAGCTCTGGAAAAGTCTTCCCAGCGGTGAGATACAGAGTCAGAATCACAGAACTGTTAAGGCTGGAAGAGACCACTGGTGGGGTCATCTGGTCCAACCTTCCTCCTTAAGCAGGATCTTCCCAGAGCACATTGCACAGGGTTACATCCGGACTGTTCCTGAATATCTCCAGTGAGGGAGACTCTACAACCTTGCCAGTGTTGAGCTGGAACAGCCCACCATGACATGCTAAAAACAGAGACACCCAATAGACAACAGGCATCAGGTCAGCCTCTCCAGACCTGGCAAAGCCCCAGCAGCCTAAAGTTTCCATACTGGCCCTAAGCACACATGAAGGTCAAGCACCAGACAAGGAATACCTGTTGATGGGTATTCATTACAGAAGTATGTATATAAATACATCTTATGGTCTGTGTCTGTGTCTCTCTGCCCAAGTATGTATTTATGTGGTAGGAATCCTGCTGGGTCTCTACAGACACTTCTCCATCCCAGCCACCCATCACTCATGGGGGAGGAAGCTGGGTATGAGGAAAGTTCTATCACTGCATGAGACAGGACAAGTAGGTTAAAAGGGACAGGTAGTTACCAGGAAGAATGTGTTCTTTGGAAAATAATTGTAATTTAGAAACCTTTTTCTGTTCACAGCATCCTCCACAAAAAAACCCCATCGAAATAAACAAAAATCAAAAAAACCCACACAAACAAACAAACCAACCAAATAATAATCCCCCAAACCAGACAAAATAAATCAAACAAAAAAACTCACGAAGAAATCAAGCAGCAGGTACTCAAGGCAAAGCCTGCTCACTTTATTCCTGAAAAATACTTCTGAACATCCAATAATTAAATACCTTGTTTGGCTTCACATCAGCAAGAGCAGGATCCTTCTGGCTTCTACCTGGGAAGAGTAAGACCAAAGGGAATCTGCCTGCTATAAGAGAAGTCCCATCTGCCACGACAATCCTGCCACTCCCTCTACTAGCTTTGTCTTTCCAGGCTGTTTCATGGGGACTAAAGCCCAAAGCCCAGGATAAACAGATTAAACTTTCACTGTCTCAGTTAAAACTATTAGCTTAAAGCAGCCTCATAAGATACATGCTGGATAACTCTAAACCTCTCCAGCATCTTCACACAGCTGTCTCTTGCTCCTCTTGCAGAATCAAAGCCAACGGCAGTTTAAACACGTCAGTATAGTAAATCATCTTGGAAATAGCTATTCTTGAAATAATTCAGACTAAAGTGGAGATATGTTATTTCCATGGTGTAGCTTTCCATGCTCTCTCATAACTTCTTGATTATGTTAAATTAAGCCAAAATAGGTACTGCACCAGCCGTATATGCCTATGGCAAAAGGAACATAAAGCTTAACTAATGGTCCCATTTCTCTGAAATGCCACATGAGGCTGATAAATATTCCCAAGAGGTCATGTTATCTGTTGAAGCCAATCAGGTAAGTTGTGTCTCCTTTGCCAGAATCTGATCCTGGCTTTTTACATTTTATTTTTTTGTTATATTTCTAGCTTTCCGACACTTGGGAAAAAATTCTGTTTCTCAGGTACTTACACCATACCATTTTTCAGTCTGCCATTAAAGTGACCAGAAGCTGTTCATACAGATGCACACACACACATTACTCACCTGTGTGCTGCCTTGAAGTTGCCTCACTGTTCAAATACATGTCATTGTCAGAAGGAAATATCCCAGAGCAGAGAGGAATAAACAGCCACAGCTTTAGTTCTGGTGACTTCTAGAGCTGAGCCAACAAGCACAGCTTACAACAGTTCAGCAAAAACCTGTGTACCATTTTTAGAAGGAGTGTGCCGTATGTTAATTATTTCTAATCAGAGACAGTTTTTCCACATCTACTTTTCTGGCTCACTTCCTTACGATTAAAAACTCCATTTTACCCAACAGTACAATACAGATGTGCTGCTTTGGCAGTGACCTACTTTGTTGTGCCCTTCACATATGTGCAGCAAAGCCATAACCAGTTCAGTAGTTCAAGCTCTAGACAGACAAAATTAAAGCCAGACTGAACAGAAGTATACAGTAGCAGCAGTCAGAAACCCGTACCTGCCAAAGAGTTATGTGGAAATTATGTCCTTTAATTGAATTTATGTGAAGGAACAAACTTAACCTAAGAGCAAGGCAATATCTAGTGTTGAAGCAATCTGATGAACTAGTCACAGCTGATTAAACCTTTTTTAAGCAAGTTTGTTAACTTACGTTCTGGAAAAAATTATGTTTTGATTGCTAACTGAATGATGAACAAACCAATTCTGTCTTTTCCCAACTTCCCCTGCAAGCAAACTTTTGTGTCCTAGTTCATTACTCAGTGTTGCTGAACTCTGAGATGTTGCAAGGTGCTGGATGTCATAATTTCAATTAATCCTCTCTCCCAGAAGCGTAAGGTAAAGAAGGCTGAGCTATTAACCATCTTTCAAAGCCCAGAGATATGTCTCATAGAGCAGCTTTCCTGGTCCTGCAAAATAGCAGCTGACACAGTTATTTAAGAGCATGAAGGAGGCTCACAACACACCTTCCAACACGTAGCATGAATGACAAGCAGCACTCCATGCTTTCTACATACTTCATAGTCTCTCACAGACTTCTCAAGCCCAAATCTGCCATGTCTCACCTTGAACATCTTCAAACTGCCTCCTTGCTAGCAGTGACACTCCTCAAGGCATGTACCAAATGCTGCCACTCGCCTGATGTTCCTTCCCATCTCTACAACAAACTTTGTGCCTCTGCCAAAACAAGACAATTTATTCCTCCTATTCTGAGCCCTAGCTCTTTCCCAATCTGCCATAACAGTACAGTGCTCTCCCTGATTGCTCCAAGAACAGATGTCCTGGCAAAGACCCTTAGCACAGGCACACCTTATGCGGGCAGAAGTATTCTTCTCTGCTCGATAGTTTAAGGTTTGAAGAGGTGACACAGTTGAGCCAAGTGAAGCCCACCTCACAGCAGCTACAGCTGCTGTAGGGACACCATCGTGGGGCTGGAAGGGGCTAAAAGAAGACCCTGGCTCACCTCCCCCCACCATGTCAAGGTCAGCAAAGCTGTGTTCTATGGGCTGCTCAGAAACTCTATATGATAAGCAGCTAAAAGAATTTTTGCACATTCTAGAAATACTGCTACCACCCCTTCTTCACCAAGTATTTTTCTGAGATGCTTGTAGAGTTGTTTCAGACTTGGAAAACCAGAGTCTTCCATGCTGTACTGGGACAGCTTTGTTCCCATCACATTTTGTTCACTTATGCTATTGGTCTCTTGAACCACTGTTTCCTTCAATTTCCCTTCTACTAAAGTAGCTGTATCAATTCTAACAAGTAGCCATGGCAACATAATCTTGCAGAATAAAGGAAAAAATAATCCTATGATCAGAAATCTAAATTAGAGAAATGGAATGGAAATAATGTGTTCTTAAAGCCTGGAAGCAGAGTGACTACTGGTACAGGTTACAAACAGATGGAGCAAACTCTCCAATACTTACAAACTCTGAATCAACACAAATAGATGCTATACTTACAGCCAAATTTACAGATAAATTACTAGCAGGGCAAGTTCCACACCATGTATTATAAAAACAGTGAGATTAAGAGACTAAAAAAAAGCTAAAAATCGTTTCCAGCTTATACCTAAAACCATCCATCTATTGGGATCAGCACCTGAGCTGGGCTGTCCCAAATCCAAACTGTTTGAATTACAGACACTCCTCATCAGCTCCCTCAGAACAGACATGCAGTGAGTATTTCTGACCCAAACCCAGTGGGCAGCAGGGGTGGAAAGAGGCCAGTGCCATTTCACATCACCTGTGTGAAAATGCCTTCCTGGGAGGGTGGAATTGGCCTTCAGTGAACAGGCACCTGCCCTAGCAAAATTAAGATACAAACATTGTTTTATTAACCATAGCAGAAGCCTTCAGCTTTCAGTTTTACTCTCACGGTTTAAAGATTCTTCAAAGAGTTATATCAAGATTTCAATTTAATTTTCACAAAGAAATTACTACTGGGATTTTAAAACATGTTTTTTTCTTTTCTAATGATACTTGTATAATCTCTATGTGCAATTGAATCCCAGGTCTCTAGACATATTTAATCTTCTAAGCATCCTTAAGGAGATGGTAGTCAATTGCTTCTATAGGGCTTAGTATATGATTTCCAGGGTGTGTGGGTTGACAGGGCACCCTGCACTGGGTCCAAATAAACTCACCAATGTGTTGCCCACAACTGCCCTATTTTCCTCAGTGTAACTGAGAAAGAGGACTCATACAAGAATTACTGCAAAGAGGATGTACTGATTTTTATCTGTGAAAGGTGATACAGGCTGTCTGGACTGCTAAATTAGCGTGTAATCTAATCAATGAAAAACACATCAAGTGTTGCCACTCAACCTTCCCCATCAGCTGCAGGCATCTGAAATAATCAAAACTGAGATTCTCAGGAATTGCTTAGACATGGAACTCTTAGAGTAAGATTACCTGCACCTTTCCCTTTCAATTTCACTTTCAAACTTTTGTGTGCCATGACATGAGTCATGAAACGTACAGCTTCTAAATACAAAGCATTTCCCTAACTGCATATTTGCTGGCACAAAAAAAAACCCCCAACCTCCTCCCTGCCCCCCTCAAAAAAAGATAAAGTGTTTTGTCCATTCATATACCGGAAGTGTAAAGAATAGCTATGCATACAATTTGCAATCACTGAGATTTACAGCCCTGACCTGACTGTAGTAAGTAGTTATGCCACATACACACTTATTAAGTGCCCTGTGCCTCATTTTTCCTCTATACTTGCAGGAGACACACTTTTTGGATACATACTGTATTTTGTTATCCCTCAGAAATCTCCTGTTATCACTACTTTACTGAGAGAAACATGAAAACAAAGATAAGATTGAAAATTACTGCCAACAAGAAGCCCATACCTAATTTTACACTATTTCAACATGTAATTTACACAGATAGGATTGCTTTGCTTCACCTAGAGAAAATTTTAAAAGGGTAGGAAGGGGAGAATCCTTACAATTCTTACAGAAATACTGTTTGGAAAATAATACACGTTACTACAGTACACACTGCTTCGTGCTTATTCTTACATTGCTTTAAAGCTGTGTATTAGTCTCAAGGGAGCCACAGAAGATGACTATAGTCTACTGTCCATATGCTGAAATTCACTGTGTAGGGGGCTGCCTCACTGTGGGAAATTTATACAAACCCAGGAAGGCTGCCAAAGCCACTTCTCCATGGACCTTGCAATTGTGTTAACTGGGAATCATTCAAAACCAATAAAACTCTAACAGCACTAAGAAGATGCTCCTTTTCCCACTACCTACCTTCCACCACCATCATCACTAGCTCACATTAAACAAGTAAGGGAAAAATACCCTGCAGACAGATAGCAAAAGTCACTAATGCAGTTTTTTTTTTCTTCACATCCCAATACAGCATCATGCAGGGGGGTCCTGTTTGACATTAGCACAGGCTACTTCAATTTTTCATTTTTTTCACTGAACACATAGGGAATACAAGTAAAGCACAACCAGCTTGGTTACAGAGCATGCCAAGTGACTGCTCTTATCCAGGATGCTTTGATAAAAACAAACACCTTTTGTGTCTTGAGAGTCACTTGAATGTAATGTGCTTTACACAGCATGAGAGGGGCTGCTTGTTTTTCCAAAGTGCTTATTTAAGAAGCCCAAATTTAACACAACCACAGGGAAATTATATGTACAAACAATAGCTATCAGGATAATTTTAGCTTCCTTCCACACCTGCAAATATGTATTGTACAAGGAGGCTGCCTTGTCTCTCACATAGGGAAATTCTCTCTGCTCGTGAACGCTGGTGAGAAGCCCCATCCTGCTGTTCTGAACAACTGAGAAGCCACCCAGGGATGACAAGCCCAACATCAGGGCCACCCCCACCCCTGCTCCCTCTACCTGCTTTGCTCCCCACACTCACACCGTGATAGAAAGCTCACAGGAAATTAAACCCTGCAGGCAGAAGTGGTCCATCCCTGCAGATGAGGAGACAGAATGATTTCTATGGTCTCAAGTCCTTCCTCACCATCACCTCCATCTCCTCTTGAATCTTCTGCCTTACAGCTCCCCCTATGCAGTATCACCTGTCGCCTTGTTTCCTTTACATTTATCAAATTCTACTGGATTTAAGGCACCCTGGCCAGCTCCACAGACCACACCTGTAAGAAGGAACTTCAGCTTAGTAGGTGAATTATACAAGTGAAGACTGATGTCCTTCAGAGATGGAAAATGAGAAGACAGAACAACCCAGCACGGCTATTAAATTTGTTAAAATAGCACCTCTCCTACTGAGCTTTACAGCTGTGCCCCCCCACACCCACACAGCTACTGCAGCTACGCCACCCCTAACCCTTCAGCGAATCTCTTTCCACCAGCTCAGAGACAGTGATCAATGCAGCAAAAGGGGCAAGTGTTAAAATGAAGCACTGCATGATCCCTTCTCTTCACAGACCTTCCTCCTCTGGGCACCCACCCGGGTGCCAGCCCTGCCTCCTACACAGGGTGAAGAGGCCAGGGGAGGGATTTTCCGCTCCCTTCCTCCCTTCACAGGAATGCAGGAGAGACTACAGTTTAGTGCTGAGCTGGTAAATGCCTCATTTCACTGAGCAAGCAGTTTTAGGCAGGACACTATATAACAAGCAGGCTCTGGCACTCTGATGTTGGGAGTATTGAGCCGTATCTTCCCTGCCATAACCTCTAGGAAATACTCAATAGTAAGACCCTTTCCAGGAATGCACAATGCATTGGGCAATACTCAGAGCCCTGCTGCACCATAAAAGGTGTTTCTTGTGCTTTACACCTTACCATGCCCTTGCAAATTCGGCTTTCCTGGGCTGGAAGTCACAAACAAATCTCCCTCAAAATGTAAATCTTACATTTTGACCCTGGAAACACATGCTGGCTTTGTTCTGTGAGTTGGAGAAAGAGTCCAGAGAGAAGCTGTGCAAGGGTCTTGCCCTGCCCCACCACTGACTGCTTTTTGTCATATGTAGCTCTCTAAGAAGTCAGGAAATGGCAAATACCTATTGTCTGGAAAGAAAGGAAAATCAAGTGTTGCCCTTCTATACTTTAAAGGGTAAAAAGAACTTTTGGATTTTCCTTCCTTTAGTAATAAAAATACCATTTTAGACTGCTGCTGAAGAATGAGCTTCAAAGTGGGCAATAGAATCACAGAGAATTGTTTTAAGCTGCCTATTTACATAAGCCATTCATGTAGAGTGGGTCCCCGCTGAAGGGAGCAGCCCTCCCGGGCAATGCTGGAGCCAACGCTTGGTTTGGTTACTCTGCTGAAATAGCAAGAGAAAGGCAGGACAAAATACTGAGTGCAGTGTCAGAATATTCTAACTTTACATAGGGATGACTATTGAAATAGACTCTCGTTTTACAAATTACAAATTCAACTGCAGAAACAGCTACTGAGGCACCTCAGCATGGAGCAAAGAAATGCAAGGTAGCTGTGATGTCAGGAGTGAAGGAGGGTGCTTAGAGTCCCCACCGAAACCGCTTCATCTTCACTCCTAGCCAGGAAGAAAACCGAGGGGTTTTAAAGGCTCGTGCAGCAGCACCGTGGCTCAGGTGCTGTTGCTGCAGGCACTACACAGAGGGAGGGAGGCTGTTGCAAGCACTATATACATTACTCATTAGGTCACAGCACAGCTCAGCCATTACCTGGCCTGCACCCCGGAAAGCCCTTAAACTCCATAAAAAAATCAGTGATAAAAATTAGATGCAACAGTCTCACTTCAGACTGCCCGGAGAAGTTCATACTAATGCTTCAGAGGTATATCTGTAATCAAGTCAGCTGCAGTGAGGGAAGACAAGATGCACTTCGGTCCTGCACGTATTGCAGGGCACAGAGGGAGAGGAGACACAACCGTCCTCAGTTTCTTAAATCCTCATGGAGCACTAACTCCTCCAGTTTTCACTGTCACGTGGACAACAAGAGTTTCTCAGCACACACTACTGCGGAATACATTTTCTCACCTTCTCTCCCTTTCAAACTTTTTCTATAACTTTATGCCATAGTTGGTTGCTCACGGCTGATCCTTGGCTGCACCTCCCAGCCGGCAGCAGCACCTCCTTTGCTCCTCAAAATAACCACCAAAAAGACACACGTGAAGGTGCGGTACCGAGAGGGCTACAGGTACAGTGACGTGGGAGTGCCCGTGGCTCGCAGGAAAGCGATGGCACAGGGGAAGGCAGCGCTGCAGCATGCCTCAGATGCCATTGACCTCCGGTTAAATTAACTTCTGGGCAAATATGTAATCACTTTATCAAACACACGCCAAGGGCATTTCTGAAGCTGTTCATTCTCTCAGGTGGAGCGAGTTAATTAGTCCTTGTGAGAAGACAGGGACTGAACGCCTGTGCACTCCTCTCTCCTCATGAACTCGCGGTCTGGGGGAACCTGGCTCTGCTTCTACTTGTTCCCCCCAACATCCGTCCCGTTCGGGGGAGACACCCTCCCTCTACGTCTCCTCCACGCACACCAGCGTCTGCTCCTTTCTCTGGGCTCAATTTCTAAGGCTAGTTTTTACGAAACTGTTTCAGTCACCTTTGAGAAAGGAAAAGGCGCTGCTTTGCAGGGATGGCCAATGAGTCCGTGAGGCACCGCCAGCTTCATTTAAACCCTTCTGCCCCCACCCCCCATCCCTGGTCGGGAGTAGGGTGGTGGAAGGAGGAACTGAAGAAACGGTGGTGTCGGGCGTTTCGAGATGACGAGGGCAAAGTCACCCAAGCCATTCCTCTAATGCCAGGAGAGGAGGGGGGGGGGGGGGGGGTCCTTTACCGCTTTAACCCATCCTCTCACAGTACCAAACTCTCCCCACTTTCCTTGGGCTGAAAAGATGCAAATACGTCCTGACGGCAGATCCAGAAGACCCCTCACCCTGGAGGAGGCTCGGTCAGGCTCCCACCGGGAGCCTCAGCCCAGGAGCGGACCCCTGCGGAGGCTCCACCGACCGCGCACGGACGGGGCTGTGGGGAGACAGAAGGGCCGAAAGTTCAAGCCCGTCTCCCCGGCATCCCGCTTGCCCCTTCCTGAGGGGCTGTGTCCACAACACATGCCGTCAGGCGTCCCGGCGCGGGGTACGGGGTGTGAACTCTGTCCGCTGGAAAGACGCCCGGAGGAGCAGCACGGGACGCGCGGGGTCACCCCTCGCCTCCAGCTGCGCTCCGCCGCCTCTCGGGCTGCCGAGCCGCCCCGCCCCACAGCCCCCCGCTCCGGGGCGCGCACAGCCGGACCTCCCCCTACCTTCCAGCAGCACCTCCTTGCCGGCCCGTTTGAGCGCCTGCACCGCCTCGTCGTGAGTGGCATCCCGCAGGTCGGTGCCGTTCACGGCCAGGATGGCATCACCCACGTAGAGGGCCTGGGTCTGGTCGGCCGCCAGCCCCTTGAAGATTTTGCTGATGAGGATGGGCATCTTGTTCTCCTTGCCCCCCTTGATGCTGATGCCCAGTCCGCCCAGCTCCTGCTTCAGCACCTTCACGCACCGCTTCTTGTTGGAGATGGCCTCGGGCACCTGCTCGGGGGGGTCGGTGAAGGCGGTGCGCACCGCCGCCGGCCCCCCGCCGCCCTCGGCCCCGCGGCACGCCGTCCCATCGCCGCCCAGCCCGTTGTGGGCCGCGCCGTCGGGGCGCTCCTCGCCGCTCAGCACCAGCGCCTCGCCGCCCAAGTTGGCCAGCACTTTGTGCCAGCGCTCCCGCACCAAAACTTCCAGCCAGCCGCTGCGCTGCGCCCGGCCGCCCCCGCCGCCGCCCGCCGCCGCTACCGCCATCTTAGGAGCATGCTGGAAGCGCCGAGTGACGGCACCCCCGGCACGGCACAGCGCGGCGGCACCGGACTTCAGCCGGGGGGCGGCAGCTCCCGGCGCGGCGGGGTGGGGCGAGGAGCCGCGGCCGCCCCCCCGGGGCCGCGCCGGGGCGGGCGCACCTGGCGGCACCGCCCGCGGGCGGAGTGGGACGGGGGTGTCCCGCCCCTCCCGCGGGGACACGGCGCGGGACGCCCCTCGCTGAGCCGCGGCTCCCCTCGAGCCCGGGCTGCGACGGCATCTGGCGGTGCCAGCCCCGGCAGCTGCCGTCTGCAGCGGGGTGTAGCGGGGAGCTGAAGGAAACCAACGGCAGGGAAGAGAAGGAAAACCCAGCTCTGTTTTTTTTTTTTTTCCCAGGGATTTTTTCTATAATGTGAATTAAAACTAACGGGTGGCCCCAAGGTACTTACAGTTCAGCTGTATGGAAGTAGAATACGAGTTATTTCACGACTTTGTAGGATGGAGGTATTAAGTGCTTGTAACGGATACTTTTGCACATTTTGTAATTGTTTTCTATGCCATTTGGTTACAAATTTTAAAGGCTTGTGGAGGCTACATTTCCCATTTTGCAGTTTTTCCCATGCTCCCTTCCCCCCGAGGAAACAATGGGTGCCTGACAAGGGGCATGAAGCTCCAGCTCGGGCATCAGAGGAGGCAACGCTTTCACATTGCCTTTTGGAGGTGTCCCCAGCAGGCCTGGAGGTGCTGCCCCACAGCATGTACAGACACAAAGCACCTCCAGGACTGCCTTTGTTTCTGCTCCTTGCAGAGCAGCTCTGCCTCCTTCCTAAGCTGGAATGAAAGCTCCAGTGGTTCCGGACCGTTTGGTGTATGTATGCACAACACTTTGTGGAGGCTGGGATAGCTGTAGAAGTTATTAAGTCCCAATCATTTCAGACATGTGAGTCATGTGGGCCCCTAAGTGCCGCATCTTGTTCCTTTTTAAAGTGATGCCATTCATTTCTGACACTGGGGGTTTGCTTCCAGCTACACCTACATGTCCCAGGTTAATGTGGGCTGGGCAACTTGGGACTCACCTCCTCAGCGTGGGGTGGGACCTACACATGGGATCATCCTCAGACAAGTTTGTCTTGGTCTAGTAGGTCTCTCAGACCATGCTGCTTGCACTAAGCTACATTAAGCTACACTTTCCCTTCCCTCCAAAAGGCAGCAGAAGGAGGCCTCAACCCTGGTTCATCTGCAGCCTCACCCAGGCTGCACTCAGGTCCCTCCTCCCCAGTAGGAATGCAGCCCTGCACCTACAGAGAGTGGGAATCCACAGGCAATGGGTTATTTAAGGATAATGGGTGGGTGGAGAAAAAGCAGACGGAAGAGAGATCTCTTCATTTCTCATGTTAATCAATGCAAGGTAAAAAGCTATAATTAAGTTTTCAGGGCTGTGAATCCAGAGTGAAAAGAAGCATGTCCCGCTAAACCTGAACAAGGTACCTAATCCATATACAGGAGTAGGCTGCAACACACCCTTTTCTCCAGCTGATTCCTGCCTTGCTGATTTCGGTAGCTCAGGTACAATACCCTGGATGTTTGGGTTGGTGGGTTTTTGTAGGTCCCATTCCCAGGTACAAAGCATAGTTAATGAATGTGCTCCTTCAGTTCCAGCAGCTTCAGGTAGGTGAGAGAAGGATGGAAGGGAAAGGATGGGCTTGCAAAAATCAGGTATCACAGTGCCAGTTGTCATAGTGCTCACATTCCTGTGTAGCTTCAAGCCCAAGTGACCATGCCAAGTTATAAAATCAGACATCTGTTTCCCAAGCGATCAGCTCTTACCAATTATTTCATGTTTCTTCTTCATGAATTAATAAAGGATCAGTGCTGCTGCTAATGGAAATGTATCTTTTTAAAGTAGTTTCAGAAAATTTACAAGGAAGAGATATACAGGTGGTTTCTGTCCTGTTGTGCAAAAGTAATAGAGAAAGGAAAGTAAATGTTTAATGCCTCACACTTCTTCAACACGCTGTGTGTTTGGGCCACGTTTGCTGAGTGTGTCTGGTGCTCCAGTGGGATTCCCATGGAACTCGCTCATTTAGACACTTGCACTTTATGCTTCTGAGAGCTGTGCTTGTTCCAGCTATTTTCCTTTCCCATTCCAACAGAGGTAAATAATAAAGTTTTCCAGGGCCAGCATCTGAGATATGGATCCCTGGTACAAAAAAGACTTTATAGCAACCTTCACTGCTTCTTTCTTCCCCTTTCTGCCCACCTTGGATCTGTAAAGAAAACTGAGGTGGTGTTTTAGTCTTGAAAATAAAGTTAAAGATAGTGTAAGAGATGCTAAGGCAGAGGCCCAAGGCAAGCAGTGTCCCAGATTGTCTTTTCTCTTGGAGACACTGCAGTTGATACCTGATGTCTGTGTTCCCTGTCCTGGGAGCGCAGGCTTGTAATTGGGTTTCTGTACCCTGAGTCTTTTTGTACCCCAAGAGCAACTTTAGGCTGCTGAATTGAGGATGAGAAAGAAAAGGTGTCTTGAGACTTCTCTGCTTGTACCCCTGCCAACATTATTGTCCTCAGTCCTGCCTCAGGTCTGCCAATCACACCTCCAGGGGTAGTATCTGAAATTTGGGTTTATGCAGCAGGACCAGAAACAGAAGATAAAAAAGGTGTTTTATTTGGGTGTTCAGCTGTTGAATGCTCAGTTTTGCCAATGTCAGCTGCTGGTCCCTAATGGTTTCCAGGGCATAGTAGAAAGCAAATTCCTAATTTCAACTACAAACTTTTCCTGACAGTGTTGTTTCTGACATGATCTGTAAATACCCACACTGCAGTTGCAGGGTTCAGTGTGACTCTCTGCAAGGAAGCTGGGATGTGTGGTGGGATGGGCAAAGAACTCAATACTTCCAAGCTTCCATCTCTAATCACCAGAAAGGCTTTCAGCACAGACAAAGCTTAGCAAAACTCTCTCTCCATCAGCTGTCCTTCTGAAAGAGTTTGCTGTGAAAAAAGGAGTCTTTCAAACAAGCCAAATAATAATTTTTCGATTTTTGTATTTTAGCAGTGCTTAAATGCTTGAATTAGATTAGTGTCCCTTTCACTCCTGCTGTATAAACAAATTGCTAGGCAAGATAATGCTAATAGCTGCTGTTGACCTGCAGGGGCCTATGGGCTCAGCTAAAGTCAAGGGCCTAAATGGAAGAAGCAGTTCAGTGAACTGGAAAAAGTCAGGGTATTGAAAAACACAGAAGCTGCTTCCCAGGACAAGGAGCACCAAAGCATGTCCAGGTCATAAAGTGCAGCAAGAACTGCCTGGGTGTCCAAGCAAGATCAAGGGATTTGGGGTCTGTGCGTGCAAGAACAAAAATACAAGAAAAACTGTGCAGAAAGGGTTGTGGGTATGGCACTGGGGATGTTCTTGAGGCTCAGCTTCACTACAGAGGCTACGGGAGACAGAATGAGGACACTGCCTGTTATTGGGGGGTTTGCCCCCTCTTTTAAGGCAAAGAGGTCAGTGTTCACATCTTATGTAAATAAACTGTCCTTCTGATAGCAAAATCATTGCAAGGCCACATAGGCAAGCTCACCACTCAGACAGGGGAACATAGCTCCCACTCCCCTCACAGACAGAGAAGGTAAGGACACAAGAGAACCTTTCCACAGCTCTGGCTTCTTTATGACTGTCTGTGCTTTTCTATAGCAGAGGTGTAATTTTTGAAGGACTTTTGGGACATGCTCAAACCCTTATAGTATCTCATTCTTCTTCCTTTTTTGCATTATCAGTGTTACAACAGCTCAAAGACAGCTCAGCCAAAACTCCTTTAGATTGGAAACAACAGGACTGTGATCCTTGAACATGTTTCAGATGGTGGAGGTTGGACAAAGTCAGGTCTGGATAATGACATTCCCATCTTGTTACCCTGACACCGACCAGCTCAGCAGACGGATCTGGATAGGAAGGAAGTCCAGTGTCGGACGGCCAATGCTGGAAACCCGACAAGTAATGAGAAAGTTGGAAGGGAGTTCAGCTCCTTCAGTGATCCCAGACACTGCAGCAGCCAAGTTTAAGTTCCTTTCTGAGGAATATGCCTGAACTACTCATTCCCCCATGGCAGCCCCTCCTATGTCTATGCCTGATGGGATGCAGCAGGGCAAGCTCCAGTGCTGATGCAGATGTCCCTGTTTCATGGTGGGGGGACATCACACATGGCCTGTGTCACGCCTTCCAACAGGCGTTGCTGGTGGAGGGCAGGCAGCCCACCTAATCCCCAGGAGTAATCCTCCCTTCCTCAGTGCTGAGGGAGCCTGCTTGCTTTAAAGTCAGCATTCAGTAATCATTGCTCATTGGTGCTGGTGGGGGTTATGAAGATGTCAAGAATGCCTGAAGATCTTTATAACCTGGAGGTTGCATTATGGTTTGTTTTCCAAATTACAAGAGCATTTGTTTTTCTTTTCCTAGTTTGAAGTTATCCAGGTTTTTCCACACATCATGGCATTTGAAAATAAAATGAATGCATAACTGTTTTCCAGCAAATGCTTTATGCATTCAGTCTTTCAAAGCAGAAAGCTACTTGTGTGTACATGAACGAAGTATGTGTGTGAAATCTGTATGTGCACCTACCTGAGTCACATGTTAACTAGGCAAACTGAGCAAATGTTCCCACAGCCATGGAGTTATGGGCCAGGATGCAAATGAACGTCTCCCTTCTGCAAATACAGCTCTGGCACAAGTTAATGCAGAAGCGGGTGCCAGAAGTGTTCAGGTCTCTTGTGCACACAGATCTGAGTCTAGTTCCTTCTACCATTAAAATTACTTTAAAATAGACAGGATCAAGCTCAGAACTCTAGAAACTTTTGCCTTGACTTTAAGAAATGTTATGAAAGAACTAAATTCAAAAGACTCTGAAAATAAAGTTTCATAGCTACATCGTTTACACTATAGCAGAGTTTTTCCTGGTTTTATGTCCTTCACTTGCTTTGCAGATCTCTTTCAGTGCATTAGTTTCTTAACTTTTTCATTCCAAGTTACTTTGATCCTGCAGTTTCTTGAATTAGTTTCTTAGCTCTTGCATACTGATCTCCCTTCACTCTGCAAGCTAAGGACAGGATGTTTTAAAAGCCAAGATCAGAGGTTTGCATTGCAGTAATTCTTGAACATATAATAAATAATCAAAAAGGTGCTGGAACTCCAGATATCATGCAACATGTATGAGCTCTGGTTTTCATTTTCATCAGAAACAGGTTAATCTGGCTGGGTGTCAAAACCACAAAAGCATTTTTTACCATCTTGTTCTTTCCTGGTCTTAACCTAGTGTTTTTTTAATGTTGTAGAAGTGAGATGTTCCGTGTGGTACAACCTTGTGATCCTGACCTGACAGCCCAATGATTTCATGTCCATGTCCTCAACCTGACCAATCCTGTACGTTTCTGCAAGTCTCACTTGGTGGTGCCCCACCTTCCACTCCTCTCCTGCCATGGTGCCTGTGAAACACACTGTCCACAAGGTCTTTGGACTTTTCCTGCCCTGGGATCCCCTGTGATATTTACTTCTCCTGCAGTATTCACCAGACATCTGTGCCTGAAGCCTGCTGCCCACAGAAGGAGAGAGCCTGGCTGCTGTGCAGGTGCCAGAAGTGTTTGTTTCCTTTGTGGAAAGTAGTTCAGCTAGGAAAGCTAGTTTGCTCCAGCGGTACCCTGTCACAGGTGAAATAAGGTCACTGTCCCCCTTTCCATGCAACTCCCAAGGCTGTAAATCAACCTATTACAGTGGTGAGAAACAGAGATGGTTTGTTCGGACGGAAGGGAAATGAAGAGAGGAGTCTGCAATTTGGAAACAGGCTGTTCTCCAAGATTGGTCCTGCAGAGATGATGCTGAGCTCACACTGTGACTTCAGCAGAAGTTTGTCTCCAAGGGGCATCCCCAAGCCCAAGAGAGGAAAGTGTCATGGCCCTCCTGGTTACCAAAGAAGAGCTCTCTAGGAGCCCTCCAGGACCTCAGCAAGGCTCCCCTACCTGCCTGTCCTCGTGGGAGTAGCAATTTGATACTCCAAGTAGGAGAGATTCTCTGTGCTGCAGAAGCACCTGGCTTTCTCACTGCCATCACCAGAGATGGCAAGGAGCTCAGGCAGCCCCTTCAAGCCCTGCACCGTGGCAGTGAGTGTGAGCTGCAAACCAGAAACTGGGGTCTTGCTCCCTCCCATGGCAGGGCAGACTTGTTCAGAGGGGAAGTAGTGGATTTCCCAAGAAACACCTTGTGCTGCACAGAAAGCCTGCTTCACCAAGGGACAAGAGAGTACTGAACTGTCAGTGGAATGCTCACCTCCAGGTCTTCTGTAATACTGTTATATTATTTTGCATGTGTGTGTGGCATTGCCTTTGTTTGTTTGTTTCAGTTTTGAGCTCTGCAATGGCTTAGTTGCATCTCTTGCTTCAGGTGATATCTGTGCTAGTTGTCTTCTCACAGCATTGTAAATCAGGTGTAAGTCTAGGGAGGGCAAGGGAACACTGATCTCAGAGAAATGAGAATCAGCCTCACTATATTTTTCATTCTTGGATGGTTCTCTTGTGCTCTAGAAATAAGACACAAAGGATCTAAAGTTAATCAAGATGGGAAGGAACCATCACATTTGGGGGATTAATGACAGACCAAATTATAAGGCAGGTCTAGGAGGAAAATGTTGGAAGTGTGTTCTTATTTTAGTGTAATCTGACTGAGTTAGCTTTCCATTGTCAGGAATCACCTGAAAGAAATGTAGGGGCAGACTCAAGCAAGGCAGGGCAGGAGCAGATCCTTTACACACATTTGCTGCCATGACTGTAAAGTGGACCACAGTTCTTTGTAAAACCAGATACTTCTATTGGAGGTAAACCCACCATATTTACAAATCACAGACAAAGTTGCTTCAAGTTCCATTTTAAGAATCTGTGAAGGTATTTGACACTGAAAACTAAGTGGCACTGCTTATGTGACATTTAAGCATCCTTTGTTAATCCCACCTGGTGTACAGTGCATTCTAGGACAGATGTTTGAGCCCTTTTCCCATCCTTCTGAAAGATTCATCAAGAAAGGTTTTTGGTTGGTTGGTTGTGGATTGTCTTTATGTCGGTATTTTCCTGTGTATAAGCCCTGGCCTGCAAGCTCCGACAGCCACTGTTGATGGACAAATCCTTGTTTTTTATCCTAGCTCTCTATCCATTAACGGATACAATAATACTGAATTTCTTTTTAAAGTACCTTAACTTTCTTTAATGGAAATTATCATATGAGCTACACAATGGCACTTCTCAATATTCAGGATGAAATTAAAGGGTGAAAAAGTCACAGAGGATGCAGGAACCTCTAGATGTAGTATCTTCTTCACCACCCAGTACTGCCAAACCACATCCCCTTTACGTCTTCCACACTGTGCACACTCTCAGTGGTGTGATGAGGGAACAGACTGCCCTGCCCCACCCTACCCTACCCTACCCTACCCCACCCTATCCATACTGTGGACCCGTCACTGTGGCCACTGCCACTGCTTCTGCCCAAAGAGTCTAGCTAGCTGGAAAGCTCTTGGTGGTTGGAGCTTTTTAGTACATGACTAATAGATGTGACATACTAACCAGATTTATTTTTGTATTTTTAACCCAGAACTAATATCTACTCCAGAATTAAAACCCATATTTAGTTTGGAACACATTGACTAATCTTCTGGAATAGACTGAATCCTTTTTAAAATTGGTATTATTATGAAAGCGAATTTTTTGCATCTTTTTATGAGGAGTTTGGTCTTTTGGTAGGTGATATTGGTTAGACTGTGCTGAAACACACTTAATGGAAAACTTAATTTCAAAGACTGGGTGGGTTTTGAAATATTGGGGTTTTATTTAGCATGTATATAGTATAAATTAAAAATAGGTTGTTAAAATGAAGGTAGTAACAGAAATTGCACAATGTGTTTAACAATTGGTGGGATAGTCAGCACAGTTATTTAGCCAAGTATACTTCCTCTGGGAATCTGGTTCTACCACATATAATTAGACGAAAAACAGTGGGGAGAAGGGGGTGATTTTAGCAAAATATGCTTTTTTATGCTAATGCAAATACAGAATATCTTTCTCACTAGATTTGAACTGAGACAAATAAGCATGAGCCTCTGAAATCCAGCACCAAGAACACACAGGAGGGTAACTCTGAACTGCTTCCCAGTTGCCTACAGCAACTCTGATTTTTTCTGGGTGGCAATCCATTATTAAAACATAACAGTAAAAGCAAGATTGCTGTACATTTACTATAAAAGTAAAAATGAATTCATGATAACAGTGATAAGCTTGTATAATTGTAGTATATACTTGGCCAGAGAACACAAAATTCCTAAAGATAGTGCTGTTTTGAGCCTACAGGAATGAATTTATTTTTTTAATCCAGACTCTTTCATGTTGTTTTAAGGCTGGGTTAGAATAAATGTAGGGAATTGCAACAAGCAGAGCTGGGAGCAGTGTGGAAAAACAACTCTAGCCTCATGGAAGAGCCCATGTGGTGATCAATACCACTAGTCCAAGGCAGTGGAGGGTGAGTCCTGAGGTTTAGTGTTAGGGCCTGGAGAAGCACTTGAATGGGGACATGCACCACATTCTGCAGAGTGAAGATCCACTTGTTGGTCAATAGTCAAATGTCTGACTCCTGCTAGTCTTTCAAGCTCTCCCCTGCTCAGTCTGAGGGTGACAGCTACAGCTTACTGAAAACCAACATTATTTGGTGGCAGAATTTTTTTTTTTTTAGCATTTTGTTCATACAATACTGCATTCCAGTTCCGTTCACTGCCAGGAAAATCTCTGGGCCCCCTGTTGTGGCAGCAGTTGTGAAATCAGTGTGAACATTTATAGATCTAAACAGCTGTAAATGCTCTCTTACAAACCAGACACCCCCAGCTCCTAAAGACCCAAGACTCACATAATTTTGCATGCCCTTCTGCAGACAGGCCAGCAGCTTTGTGCGTTCATGTCTCACTGACATTTGCAGGGCTCCCATGGTCCCTGGGGCAGTAATGGACCAGAAGGTCTGGATGGGGATAACCGTAGAGCTCTAAGGCTTCAAGCCTTGAACATCTGCACAACAAATGTGAGACATCTGTTGTCTCATGGAGAGTGTTTGTTTCCTTAAGAAAATCTCTATCTTACTGGGCTCTTGGCTTAGGGTAATGCTCGCGTGGGAAATCACGTCTCTTGGATGGGATGTGTGGCCCACTATCCACATGGCAAATGAAGTGGTTGTTGTGAGGGTCCCTGCAACAGTGTCTTCTCCTGGATCAGGTCTTCTTCCTGAGTCACCATCCTGCTCAGTTCCTTTAGTCCAGTTGTATTGCAGTCCTATACAATCTACTACAGATTTTCTTAAACCATAAGCAAAACATCCCCTGTTTACCTTTACTGTGTGCAGAAGGCTGTTCTGCATGACCTTTTCTGCTACTGCAGGAAAAATTTCTAGTGAGTAGTTAGAAGTATCTCATCAATGTGTAAGTTTGTCAGTTCTGCAGCAGGTACTGCTTGGGGAAGTCCCTAGCACAGCCAAATTTGCCATCCCATATAAGAACACATCAACACATTCAATAGTGTCTATAAAATGATCTAGGTACAGCAGCATCTGCCAGGGGGAATCTCTGGGTCTGTTCAAAATTCCCATAAGTAATCCCATCTAATTCCTCCTGAAGGAATTAGCCAAAGACTTTACTGTGAGGATGTCCAGGAGCTCAGGCAATCACCTGGTCTGAGATCAGTCCCTTGTGTCACCTCTGCAGAGACTACCTGAGACCTCTGGGACCACCCAGGGAACCAAGGTCTAAATGTGCAGGGTGTGCACCCAGATGCAGCCCTGACACCAGCAGCACCATAGTAGTAGCCATAGGACACACTTGAATGTCTATAACTTAAATTCCATTGCTCACAAGCACATAGGGCTTCTGGCTCCATTGCAGGAGGTCTGGAAATCTGGCATTTTAAATTGCTTCCAAGTCACAAATGAAACCCTAGGACAAGAACCAGAGATTCTGGAAGTGAGACTCTGTCTCTGCACTCTCTTTTAGGTCAGTTTTAGTGGCAAACTCAAGACAAAAATCTCTGTTTCCATCATTTTGCTGCAAGAGTTTCTTGGGGGTTGTTTTTAAGACAACCCATTCAGTGTGTTTAAGAATGAGTTAGGAAAGGCAGGGAGACTATAAATGCATCTGTCCTGGTCACTGTACCACTTTTCAATTCTCTTTGAAGTCCAACTTTGGTTGTGATGAACTGCCCTTGCATCTGGGCTCAGTGCATTAACATGTTTGAATAAGAAATGTGCCAGCTTTTGTTGAAACTCAGTAATTAAGAAACACGGAGGATTTATGCTTCTCTTCTGATCCTTGGAATTAGTCTTAGAAGGTTTTCCCCAGTAGAAAAAGAAAATTCAAGGTTCATACTAATTTTCTTGAAATAATACTTTGACTTCCGAGGGGCTTTGAAGGGAACACCACTGTCCAACAGATGAGTGTAGCAAAAGGCAGTATAAAATCTTAAATAAAGAAAATTCCCTTTCTGTGCTTTCCTGGCCTACAACACCATAATTTTTTTCCCCATACATCTTTGTATACAGCAGGTTTCCCTGTGTTGCCCATGATCACTTATTCATTAAAATTGCCTAAGTGCTGAGATACAGACTGGATGAATGGATGACAAGGGGGGTGGAAAATTAGATTATTAGTGATCCATAACCTGGAATATCTGTCAGCCAGTTACTAGTGGTGTATCTCAAGCATTGATGTTGAAGCCAACGTTGTTTAATGTCTTTATTAATGGCACGTGGGGATAAAGTGCACTCTCAGTGAGTTTGTGGACAAGCAGTCAATAACCTGGAGAGCAGGGCTGCTATTCAGAGGGAGCTGGACAGGCTGGAGAGGTGAGCTGACAGGTGCTCGTGAGGTTCAGCAAATGTCAGTGCACTTTCCTGCAACTGGACCAGAATAACCCACTGCACCGGGACAGGCTGGGGGCCGACTAGGGAGAAGCTTTGCAGGAAAGACCTGGGAGTCTAGCTGGAGTGTGTCCTTGTAACAATGTCATCATGGGCTGTGTTACCAAAACAGTAGCCAGCAGGAGGAAAGTGATTTCTAGCCTCTTTAATTAGCATCTTTAACACTGCATCTGGAGCATTGTGACCAGTTTTGGGCTCCCCAGAGCAAGCAAAACATTAACAAACCAGAGTAAATTCCACAGAGATTCACTGAGATGGTCAGGGGCTGAAGCATTTGTTGTAAGGAGGAGAAAATGAGAGAGTTGGGCTTGTTCAGCCTGGAGAAGGCTCAGGGAGTTCTTAATGCAGTTTACAGCCCCCTGATAGGAGGATGTAGAGTAGACACATACAGACTCCTCTTGGGGTGCCCATGGAAGTGATGGGCACAACTTGAAATGTGGGAAATGGATGTAAGGATTCCTAAGGGGCAGGGTGGAAACCCAGCAAGGATGGTCAAATATTTAAACAGTGATCCAGAAAGATTGTGAATCTACATCCTTGTAGATACTGTAGATATCAACTGGACAGAGCCCTGAGCGAGCTGCACTGGCCCTAGCCCTGCTCTGAACAGAAGGCTGGACTAGACACCTCCAGCAGTTCTGTGATTTTGTGACTCTGACTTAGCTGAAGGGAAGATAGAGCCAGGAAAGACCTGTGCTTTCCTAGCCATGTCAGCTTGTTCTCTGCAGACAGCAGGACAGCAGAGCACACTCCAGTGCACTTCCGCTGTGTCTCTCCTATTTTTAGCAAATACTGGAAAATGAGTAAGTGATAGATACAACCACACTGATTGCCTGTCAACGCTGTTTAGTGACGTGGATCTAACTGACGTCCCACTGAAGTGCATTGTAAGATTCCCACTCATGTAATGGGATTTGATAAGGGTCCCATAAAAACAGTAGGATTAAAAAAAGCTGCAGCATTAGAGGCAGAAGCCATAGTAGCTCATACAGAACTTTCTCCTGACCTTTCCCAGCGTTCCATCAGATACACACACACTTGTTCCCACACACATGCAACCTTCTTTGTGGTATCTGTAGTTCTGTACTGTAAATCCTACAGTGCTAAAATTAATTAAAAGGGAGATGCATATGTACTGTCAATAAGAGAATGAGACTCTGTTCATTGCAGACAAAAATGTTTTAAATCTTCAAGAACACCATGGGAAAGCTGGAAGGTTGAGGCTATAAAAGATACGAAGTGATTAAAGAATATTGGTTGTGTCAACCTGTGTTGTTTCATGATACTCCTAATTCAGAACAGAGTGTAGTTAGTCAGGTGTGATTAACTTCTTCAGGGATCTGACAGGTTACTATGTTTGGTAGCAAGAACCAACTAACCAATCAGCAGAAACGTGCCATTACCTGAAAGAATGTGATCCTTTGATTCTCCTCTGCTGTGTCTTTTGTTCCTTGAGTAGAAGAGTAATATAAAGGGCTTTGCACAGAATAACATAAAGAAGAATTATGCCTTACATTACATTCTTGGCAGGAAAAGGACAGCTTGGGGAAGGGTTTCATTAATGCCCTGATCTCTGCAGGAAGCCTGGCGGGGAGGAAGGGAAGATCAGCGAATACAATCAGACATTTGTTAGGTGAAATGGGACCTATGAGCGTATGAGAGGCTGCGCGTTCATTCAGACAATGCAGTAAAATAAACAGAGTGTGACAGCAAGAGATGAATGGTAAGTTAATTATATTCACATTTACAAGATTTCAATGGCAGTATTTTCTGAAAAATGGTCCCTATTGATGCTACAAGTGCTTACACATTGTGCCTGCTGCTTGCTGAACAGACACGACACTATTCGAGCAGCTGTATTCTCTAATTGGAAAAGGGAAGTTTCCAAAAATGATGAAAGGCTTTATCTCATCCATGATGCAACTGTTTGGAATCTAACTCATTTTGGTGCCTGATTTTTTTTTCGTCCTAATTGGCATCTCTTAGATTTTTTCTGTCAAGTGGCAGAGCAACCAGAGGCCAACCTTTATTAACTTCAAATTTAATACTTCAGTATTTTATCACTAGTGCTTATCAGAATAACAAAATAAACAGTAGTTTTGTCTACATTAGAAGGAGTTTGCTGTTTTGAGCAGGCCATTTAGATATACATCTCCTTTGCCTTTATAAACTGTGTCTCCACTAAGAGGATTTGCATGTCTACATGGTTCAACTGATTAGCAAACTTCCCCTGGTGCATACAAGGTCCCTGTACACTTTCTTATTCTAAGACAGTACTTGGCCATAATGAAATACTTGGGAAATAAGGAAGGGGAGTGAGAAGAACAAAAAAAAGAAGTCCAATCTCCCGTGAAATAACTTATTACTTGTGTTATTAAAGGACATTCTATACAAATATAGAATGCTGTTTGGGGGTATGAATTCTTCATGCTTTTAAACAACATAGTTCTTGCCAGCAAAAACTTTAGCCATAAACATGACAAACCTCTGTCTTGAACTCTGAGCCAAGTTTAACACACCTCTCTGTCTTAAAGGCCAATTTTTACACCATTTGACAAGAAAAGCAAATTCACATTACCTCCTGTGTGTTTGCTTGCTTGCTATCTGTACACCAAGTTGCCTGATTTTCTCCACATTTTATGCAAAAATCGGCCCCTCCCTGGCCACAGGGACAGCAGGCTGCTGTAAGCAGGTCCAGGTGCTGGCTGACATCTGGAAAAACACTGGGTCATTTCTAGTCTGGGATCTAAAAATCACCAATCAGAGCTCCAGTCTCTTCCCTCATCTCTTCATTTTGGTACAGCTCAGCCCTCCTTGATTTTGAAAACATTGCCTCTAATATTTTGGATCCCCAGGGTTTTACACAAGGTCCCTGGAATTTGGTCCTATTGGCAGAACTGTGCTGATGGTTTAACCCTTGAAGGACTCAGCAGGGAAGGACAGGAAAGGATTTTCTTGACTATGGAAACATTGTTCTTGAATTACTTCAAATCAATGGAAATTTTCCACTGTCCCTTCCAGTTGATCACATGCATTTCTTCTGTCTGTATCTTAAACATTTACATCGTTGTGATGGTCCACTCCTGTTCTGAATAACACTTTATCTTTTAATGTCTTCTCCTTGAGCAGTGTCCACCTGTGCAGTTCCTCTGGAAAAGCATTATAGCAATAACAAAATGGAGGGCAAGGGTCCAGGAGGCATGTCATGTTGCTGCTGATGAAAACCTAAAAATTAAGAGGAATAACTCCCATTTTCCACCTTCACTGTGACTTTAACCAGTAATATATCTTTAATCAGTAATATATTTTATACTGCTTTAGATTTTCAACACAATGAACAGAGGATTCTCACAACAACAACCATGAGGATTAGTTACAGAGATATTATTATCTCTGAACTAGATGGAAAGAAATGATCTTGTAGCCAGAGGACACTTCTACAAACCAAAAAGATATTGCTTTGATTCAGAGAGGTCTGAGACTGTGGAGTAGTAATTTAATTTCCATGCTTCAATTTCTCCATCGTATTGAAACAGGAACACTGATATTCATCTGCCATGGAGGGGCATTCTGATGAGGATGAGCAGGGTAGTGCAGGGCTTTTACAGTGGGGAGCATGGGCATGAAATAAAATTAAAATTTAAGAAATGAAGAAAAATGACAGGTGCAGAAAGGCTGAGCAGCTTGCTAAGGTCTGTGCAGTGAAGCATCTGTGGAGGCAGGATCAAGAAGTAGGAGCTGTCAGCTGCTGTTTCTATAGCAAGCAGCTTCTGGCTGGGACCATGGGCTCCAGAGAAAAAAAGTAGAGGGCTTTTTTTCCCCTGGTTTATTGTTTTCTGGTTATTGTTACAGATTGTGCTGTACCTAGCAGCTCAGCCCTGGGCACTGTGGCTGGTGACATTTTGCAGTGGTGGATGCCATGGTTAGTGAAATGCCTTTTAGTGAAGTGAAAGGAGTATTGCTTGACCTTTTTTTGCTGAGACATCTGTCCCAGACTACTGTGTATGTTAGTCAAAGGACAGTCACATGCTTCTTTTCCCCTTTTTCATACTTTTACAGGTCAGAAAATCCTGCAACCTCCAAGTGATTAAAAGCATTTAATTAAATGCTTTGAAGGGGTTGTTTCTCGCATTATTAAACCAGGAAAGGCTCTAACTTTCACAAGAAGTTGAAGAGAAGGGAAAGACAAAGATGGGACAGAGGAGGTTACCAGTGGTCTTCCACAAGCAGATGTCCTGCGGGAATGTGGAGGTGCTGGGCTGGAGTCAGTGCCTCCCCAAACTCCACTTGCAGCCCCAGCTCTGAGCCTTGGTTTTGCAGCTGGTGCACTGGGTTCAGTGTTAAATCAGGTCAAGGCCAACCACATCCCCTGATGCTGAAGGCAGTAGGCTCTGCTTCTGCTGCTTGCAATAGATGAAAGTTTTTGGTGAAACATCCCCTTGCTTTTTTTTAAACTTTTCCCCTTTTTTTTCTTCCATTTCAGATCAGCATCCACTGCTCAGTTCAGTCATGTTCCCTTTTCTTTCTCTTTAGAAAAAAAGGCATTGGTCATATGTATCTCCTATAATGATTTCAGGGGGTTTAAGGATACTGGCTCAGTTGGAGTTTTGTACAGAGTTTTGTATTGCAGTTTATGCTGCAATAGCCTTAAACTGCTCCAGTATCTGTGCTGGATATATTCTCATTTTTTCTCAAAAATTCCAGTTTGGATTGAACTCCTCCATGTAAGTGCTGTCCTGATTTCCCGTACGAGGGATACAAGTTTAACCACTGGCATTTTTGCCATTTCTCAGTAGGCTTTTGGAAGCCTGTCTTTGGCCAGGGTTAATTGGGAGGCTCCAGGTGGCTGCTCTCACTCAGACCACCTACTTTTCATGGCCATTTCTGTGAAGAGACTTTTGTGTGTGGACGGGTGCATGACAAAGCCTGCAGCCTGAGCTCACAGACAGGACTTGTTTAATCATGGCTCTTATTCATTTTGGTGACAAAAATCAAATCTGTTTTGAATAGAAATAGTAAAAGTTTGCAGATTTTAAGTTTTCCAGTCAGGAAAAGGAATCAATATCATGTATCTTAGTGGACCAAGGACAGAGCTTGAATACCAGAAATAAATGTTCAGTCTGCAAGCAGCTCACAGGTTGAATGTGCTCAAACAAATTGTCTCGGTTTTGGAGACAAAACTTCAGGAGGAAACACTCTGGAGTGAGTGTCTCCTCCAAAGGGAAAAGGGCCTCCCCTTTTCCTCCACGTAAGACAAGTGGGTCACAGCAGCGAAAGTGGAAAAAACCAAACTGTTTATTAACACCAAACAAAATAGGGTAGAACAGGAAAAAAACCCCTCAAAATACAACAAACTCCCAGAGAGGGAACAGACACGCAGGCTCGGACCAGCCGGGGCCACCCCCGCAGGCTCCCCGGACCGGCGAGGAGGGAAGGGAGGCAGTGAGGCAAGAGGAAGGAAGGGGAAAAAGGACAAGAAAAACCAATAGAACCTTTTCCCAGCTAGCTGGAACACACAGGAAACCCAGAAAAGCAGCACAGTGCTCCCAGCGCTCCCTCCCGAGCCCCACCGAGCTCCCCAAGCCCCCGAGCCGCTGGGCTGAGCCGCTGAACCGCCCCGCACTCGGGTCCTGCGGCTCCGGCCCCGCCCCCGGGTCCATCCTAAAGGCACAGCGTCCTTGGGCATTGAGCGGATGGTTAAGGAATGAAGGGACTTCATAACATCACCCCAGGACACAAATTTTCTTAGTCAAGCTATTTGAATAGTCTTTGGTAGAAAACAAATATAAATACCGCTGCCTGTTTCCAGAAAAGAAATCTGTCTAAACTTTCCTGCTTAGTTTTTTATTGTGAGGTGGTCACCTGGAGATACTTTTCCTTAATTTCCAGATTGTTTTCTTTATGAAAAATATATGCTTTATTGGTCACTTCAAATGTACATCAGACCAGAGATTGTTCAAATGACCTTTTAAGGCTTCTAGAAGATATTCTGAAGATATAATGTGACAGCTAGTGAATCTCATATGTTCTGTGAGAACCGGGAAAAAAATTAGTTTTTCTCCCAAAGGCTTATACACAGCTAATACTGATTTTTCAAAGGTTTGCTCTGAATTTGTTTGAACCATGTTTTTTCAGACTGAAGAGTAGAAAGACAGTAATAGGAATGAAATAACACTAGTAATTTAATATCAGTTCTTTTCTTTTTTCTCCTTCACCTCATTATGCAAAGCCTGATAATTGCAGAAATATATTCAGTACCCAATGGGTATCTGTGCAAGATCTAGGATATGGAGGGGCTGCATAGGAATATTGACAGTGGTTGTGAATTTCCAAACTCTTTTATGTCTCAGAGTTTTCACTTCCAAACAAAGACAAGTTATTCACTCCTCCACAAGTGTTTCAATAAATCACTTCATTAATGAGAGGATTTGCAATTAAGCTCATGCTAAAGCACTCATTAACCATATCACCTTTATCTCTTTAATTACAGGAATGGGAGATGACTATCAACTGTATGAGTTAATCATTGAAAAGTGCCTGTCATTAATTCCTCCCTCTTTGGGAGCTAAAGCTTGCACGGGGTCTTTACTCAGCTGAAACCCTCAGTGAGGACAACATGGACTTTGCCAGACAGGGTTGAGTGGGAGCGGGTGGGTGTTTTGCCTGAGTTAAGAAATAAATGCATTTTGTCACGGTTCAAAGTTTTCACTTCCCCTCAACACTGTACAAAATCCCATCAGTCAGACCTTGCTACTGCAGGGAGATTTTGCAGTGTGGCCATTGAAATTGTCCGAATGAGCACTAGATTATAACCCTACAGGGCAATTTCCATGGGCAAAATGTCCCTTCTGTCATGCAGTCAGCAGCAGACCTTCCTTCCTTTTCACCCTCTCCACTGAAGATCCCCTCTGCGTAGGAGAGTCCACCTTGGAAAACGGGTTTGACTTTCAGCTCCCCTGTTCTGTTTATTACCCCCTACTTGTTGTCCAGGTTGGCAGCGATGAGGTTGATGAGAGAAGTACCAGGATAGCCCCAGGAACTTCAAGGCCCTGGGTTGCCTGGTTGGACAAACAGGTAGTGTTCTTAATTCCTTTGGTAAGCAGTAATGAATGCCAAAAAAACCTGGAAAACCCAAGACTGGCACCATTGGTGGAATTTTGGGGTTTGCAATGATAGGGTGATCTATATGGCATCAGGCATGCTGGAGACAGATGGGGGTCACCTGTCTAATTGGGGCAAATGGATTCTAGCCCCATGGCTTGACAGGGCTGGTTGAGAGACTTTAAACTAAATTTGAGGGGGGAAGGGGATCAGACAGGATCACTAGAGATAATTCTAGAGAAGAGGACAGGAATGAAAGCAAGGCTAGGGCTGCTCTGTCTCAAAGAGAGGGATAAATCCTGAACAGGCACCTTGCTGTGATCAGGACTGTGCCCAGAAACCTTCATGCAGCCTAGTTATTGATCACACTTGTGGAGGAGTGAATAACTTGTCTTTGCTTTGGAAGTAAAAACTCTGAGACATAAAAGAACTTGAAAATTCACAACCACTGTCAATATTCCATGGCCCCTCCTTGGCAACAACGTGGTTGTCACCAGCTGAGAGGGTGGAGCGATGTGGTAGGGCTACTTCCACAGTTCAACCACTTGAAAGAGGCTACCCTGAAGAAACTGCTAATAGTAGGGGGTTTGTAACTTCAGTAGACTAAGATTATTGGTTTTGAGGTCCTTAGAAGTCAGAGAAACTGCTGTGAGACATTGCATGGGGACACATGGCAGTACTGTTGCAGGACAAGGATAGTGTGATTGTTCATTCCTTTCTCACTAACACAGGACAAGGCCGTAATTTTCTATTTTAAGGCAAATGGCAGACGCTGTTATTATCACATCAGCAGATTGTTCAGTTATTACTGTTTGCATTGCAGGAGCATCCGGAGGCCCAAACTATGTTGAAACTCCTATTTGCTATGTACAGGATGTACTTTTAGGGAGCCTGTTCCTGCCTTGAAGAGCTTCTGAGCAGACAAAGCTGATCGTACTTCACTGCCACAATGAAAAAATGTGTGGTGTACCCAAAGTTGTAACTCAGGAAGTCCTTGATGAAGCTGTCAATTTTTTTAAGTACAGTCTCATTACTCAAGCAAGGTGGAGACACTCAGATCTAATCAGATGTTTTGGTTTTGAGTCTAGGAAGAAAATATGGCACATGCTCAAAACAATCTACATTAAATGGGGCAGTGGCAGCGTCAGTTTCACTTGATAAGAAAGCAGACTGCTCACGAGAGGCTTAAGGATTTTGGTACCCTTCTTTGCTAATGATCCCTTTAATTACTTACTGTAAGTCATCTGGAATGAAAACACCACCATACTCTTGTAAAGAAGAAGGGCTTTGTAATGCTGTGTAATATGTATGGATTTAGGGCCCTGTGGATTAAATTTGGCAATTTCAAGCATGCAAAGTTACTAATCCACACTTTGTCTATAAAAAATAAAAAGAAGCAGTGAGGCAGGCTGATGCCCTGAAGATGGCTGGGGAATTCCACACGTCTGTCTTCTGCAACTCCCATCCAGGGAGCAAACATTATCATCCATGTCGCAATAGGTACAGGAAGACCAAATAGACACCCTTGCAGCAAAGCAGAGGTGGTTTTAGCAGCTCCTTTTCGATGTTTTCATCTCAGTTATTTTTCTTGACACTTCTGTTCTTCCAGTTTCCTAGTGTTTTAAAGTATGTATTTGTCACATTTAATTCTGTTTTCCTGTAATAGCTTCATTCACAGTGAATTCTCTTGGAGAACAGCCCAGAGATTTTTCTGTTTCTTCTTCTGCCTTTATTTTCCCTGCATCTGTTATTACATCATTTATATGGATTACATCCACATTATTTTAGCTTTTATCTCAAACTTACAATGCCATAGTCAGGCTGTCAAAATGGCTAAATCCTGAGGATTTTATTCCGGTAGAATTTGCACTAAATTGTCTGTGATTGCGTCAGTAAGTTGAATATCGTAGTATTTCCAGTAGGGGGGACAAAATAATATAGGTATGGGAATGAGGCATGAGTAAAAAATTAATTTAAGAGGCTGGTAAATTGAATCATATTTTGCAATTTTCACAGGGTCAATGACAAGCTGTTAGAAATAAAAGGATCTTGAATTTGGGTTCTTTTATGAACCTTTGACCACACTTTTTGTTCCATAATTTTAATGGTTATTGTTAATTTTTTTAAAATACTGAATTTGATACATTCTGTATTTTTTCCCTGCATCTCAATGATAGATCCTGGAATCTTGTATCAAATATTTACTTGGCTAAAGTTTCCTGTTTGTACTTCACTTGGCTTTTAAAGATAACTGGACTCCACCCTTCTGTATTTGTTCTGTCTTGCTCTCTGCCTCTGCCTCCCCCACATCCATCACTGGGGCTTGCTTAGCCCTAAATTCCACCCAGCACTCAGTGCTTAGGGTTTGGTGAATTTGGGTACCAAAATACAAGAAAGAGTCAGGAGGATTAATACTAGATTTACAGAACCCTTGTAAGTTTTTGAAAACGGTGACTTTTTTTCTCCTCCATTCCCCCATCTTTCTCTCTCTTCTTCATCATTCACAATACCTCTCTGAGTGGGTATTCATTGTCTAACTTAATTCAGCAAATTGAGATCAAATTAAGGATATTCATAGCCCTGCAACCCAGAATTAATTAAATGGAATAAAGGCAATTACAGATTTAATTTTTCTTGCTCAATATCCACCTATCTCCCTGTTTTCATGTGTGATTAACCTATCAAACATTTCAATTTCTTTCTCAGACCTCTCCCCTCAGACCGAGCTGGAATTATCGGTAGCAAAGTTTGTCAGAGGATGAATTACACAGGTGTTGGTGCCAGACTCTTCACAGTACCTTTATTCAAAAGTCACATTTCATAAAATAATTTAGGTCTCACATTGGTGTTTATCTGATAACCAGGATGCAGATAGGTTTCATGGGTAATGTGACTGTTGTGTGACATCCTATTTTTCTGGTGAGCTCTCTGCCCACCTGGCTGCTATGAGTTACAGGGGACACCGCCTCTTCCAGTGTCCGGCTTTTAGAACAGTGCAGTGACTGCCAGCTTTGTATCCATTCAGACTGAGAAATGGCAGAACAACACCCAGTGGTGCTTTTTAGGAGAAATTCCTGGTTGATGATGAGAGCAGGCTGGCCAGGACAGTGAAATCCCATCCATGTGCAGACTTAAGAGGAGATACCAGCTGGGCCTTTGGGAATAGTGCTCTGGATCCCATCTCTGAATTTCTCTTCACATCTCATTCCTGTAGACTCAGTTATTGAACTTGGTCCTACCAAGGTCCTAAGAAGATGGATTATTTGTAAAAGCAGTTACAAATTACAGGAGATTTAAAAAGTTTTATGAACATCTATGGGAAAGTGCATCACATCAATGGTGTTTGAAGTGATGAAAAAATGAACATCAGCATTCAGGGTTGATTTACTGTCCATACACAAGTAGGTGTTAGTGACAACATTAAAAGACCCTGGCTTGGTCAAGATTTGGTGGAGTAGAAAATCCTTTAAGACTTAGGGTCAAATACAGCCCATATTGGCACACCAGGTGATCCCACTCCATGTCAAGGATATGAAATACCTGGATTTTTAAGGTATCTCAGCATTGATAGGGGATATGTGCTGTCAAATAACTTCTGGGGGGCACTCATATTCTCAGAGAGAGGAGTTGAGGAGAATTCCAAATTTCAGATTTGCCTGCCAGAAACAATGTTTCCCTAAACATGTCCCACACTAAGCAAATCTCCTGCTGCTGGGATGGTGCTGTTCTAGTGGCTCCTTGGATAAAACAAAGAAATAGAAAGTAAAGGAAAAAAGGAGAGTTATACCTTTTCCTGTTCTTTTTGGAGAGGAATGGTGAGATGATAGGTAAGATTTGAAAGGAAGTCTTGCCCACACCTCATTGCTTTTGGGACACAGGCACATGATCCCTTGCAGCTTGGTACCACTTCTCTGCTGAGCAGGGGACGAGCTGCAGAACGGGACTAGGTGCTGCCAAGAGCTTTCCTGTCTGGCACTGCAATTAGTTGTGTAATTTGTGGCTGTTTGCACAAGCACACTCTACCCACTGGTCTCTGCTCACTCATTGTTAATGGACGTCATCAGACAGGGCTATTTCCCATCATGTGTCATCTTTGCTGTCCCTCTGATTCATATTTCTTCCACTGTGTCTGCAGCCACTGTATGACTCTGCAACACCAAGGGCAGTCATTTCCTTTGGTACCAGAGGAATCTACTCCAGTGAGCAGCTGGGCTGAATTATCAGCCTGGGGAGTTTCAAATAGATTATAGTTGAGTTTCAAAATCCAGGGGCCTCATTTCTCACACAGTTAGACTATTCCGATACTTGTTCAGATGGTAATTTCAGGGTGACATGTCTGACCACTTGAATGAGAACAAGACTGTTACATTCACTTTATACCAATAAATAAAATCTTCCATTAGTAGTTGAGTGAGTTACAGAAACAGATGATTAAAAGCACATCATTCATACCCATATAGGAAACCTAGGCTTTGGTGCTTAAAATTATGACCCATTTAAAAACTTTGGTAATTTGCTGTCTAGACTTTTGGAAAATTGTGGGCCAGGGTACCATAAGTAGAGATAGATCCCATCGGGGTCTTGGGTTCAAATGCTATTTCATATTAACATACACAAACTCCCATTTTCTACCTCTTAAAGGTTCGTGTTTATGATTCCTGCCATGTTTGTTGGTGATAAATTATAACAAAAATAGCCTATGAGTTTATATTTAGGTACTTCTGTAAAGGCTAAATTTGTCTCTGGCAGGTTACTTTATTTGGCCATTTGGCCCTGAGAAGCACATCTCTCGTGCTTTCCCAGCAACTCTATGTTTTAGTTCTTACAGGAAAGGAAAGAGTTAAAATCTCCTCCATACAGGAGAGGATATAAGGAGAAGTAATTTGCATATTTGACTCACTTTTCCTGGAAAGGAACAGGAAAGAGTAATAAATTCTCAGTAGGAGTCAAGGAACCTTAAGATATCATATAATCAGGAACAGATCATACCATCAGCGGATGCTCAAATCTTTTGCACCCAGTTAATAGTCAGGCAAACTGAAGCAGAGCTGGGGGGTGAAAGACAGCCAGTACCCAAGTTTTCCAATCCTTTCCTTCTGTGCTATCACTATATTAGTGGTTTTGCTCTGAGAAATTAATATATTCTCCATTTGAGGCATTTCATACAATAAAATATAAAAAATTCTATAGTTGTAAAGGGTCATCTAGGTGAAAAATGAAAGGATGTTTAAATATGCAGATAGATATTAAGTAATACTAGGAAAAAAATCTATAGAAAGTCTTTCCTGTTTTAAAGATTTGGTATCCTTAGGCACATTACTATGATATTCACAAAAAACAAGTTTGAAATTAGTGGGCACAAGATTCTTGAAAAATTGTCCTACTCCTCAAAGCCGTCCAGCAACATCCCTATAGAGTGTAAGGGTGGCCTGCTGCATGGCTGAGGAAAGATTGGTGCTGACAGCACAGAAATTTCAGCACATGAGTACCTGCTCCAGATGCTCTTCCTTCATTGTTCAACACCCTGAGCCTTTGCACATTGTCATATTCACTGGAGTGGTCCTAAACCAGAGCAAACAACTGACATAACCAGCTGGATGAGCCCAATAAAGACAATGGTGCACTCCAAGTTAAACTAGCAATAATTAAGCTGAGTGTCAGCCTTAGATGTGTGTGTTTCAAATAGGTTGAGCTGCTCTTCCTCTTGCTGAGGTTCATCATGAAGTGGCTTTTGAAGGGCTGGGTGAATTTATGGCATGGATCCATCCCAAGGTGCTTAGGGAAGGTCAGCCTTCAGGGCCTGCATGTGCTGGGCTAATTTTTTATCACTATAAATGAGTGACTTGACACTACTGTGGCTATAGAGCAGGAGCTTTGGATCCTGATTTGCTTTTTTATGCTGAAAGAGCCTTTTCTGGCTGCCTCAGCAAATGCCTATGATACAGCCAACAAGGGTGCTGCTTCTCTGTCTCTGAGATCACCAAGTTTCAAATGGCTGATTGCCCCTAGCACTATAGTTTTCATCCAGATCATTTGTCCCTGAAAGAGGTTTAATTTATTGGAATTAATTTCATACAGCTGCTGGAATACATCAAAGTGCAGCAAGAGGGAGTTGAGCAAACTCAGCCCCCACGGTGCCTGTCGGGAGGGAAGCTGCCATCTGTCTCCCTGACAAGCTGCATTAAGTTTTTTTTCCACTAAGAAATCTGTGCTTTTTGTTTCAGTCTCAGACACTGTTCCTCAAAGATGCTCTCTTTAGGCAGGCAGTTTCTGATGACAGTGGCTCCTGGTATAATCACCACTGGTAAAAATACAGTAAAGCTTTAGCTTGGATTTAAAGTTCACCTCTGTAGTTGGTGGGGAGGAAACCTGCTGCTAGCAGATAGCAGGTGGGATTAAGTGGCTGCATTAAAGGCTTCAGGCACACTCTGCTAGGACAAAGCATTGTGGGTTCAGATCTCCACTCATGCAGTCATTTTCTCCAGGGCAAAATTCTGTACATAACACTGCCTAATGGGAGACAGACATTCTTCAACTGAGACATTCAGCAAGATACAAGGTGACAGAGAATCTCACTTCCAGCAGTACCTTTACACTGTTCTCTCAGCATTTGTGCATTTGTTGATTTTGTCTTTTCTGATCTAACCAGAAATTAAAGTTGTGCTAGTTCAGCTCTAATCAGTGCAAACACATGTAACTGCAGAGGTGGGAGCCCTGTGCATGCACTGAGTTGTGAGGTACATGGTGCCTGAGCTCAGGAAGGCTCCAGATCCAATGGTGAGGTCAGATGAACAGTCTGGAAGCGTGATGGTGCTGCCTGTGTGCTGTGCTCTGCTGAGTGACAACATGACACAGCTAAGCCACTGCAGAATAAAGTGTCTTTGCTGAAGGCTTTGCTGGGACCAGCAGCTCCAAAGATGGGAAACACAGAAGTTGTTCAGCAGTGTACTGTCTGAGCAGCAGTGACTGCTTGGCCATACCACAGTGAAATACATTAGATTAAGGTCTCTTCCAACCCAAGCCATTCTGCAGTTCTGTGAAATAGAAATAGATATATTTCTATTTTCACAGTTGCAGAGCTGTTTTCAAGGGTTGGGCTTTAACTGGTACAATGTTAGGGATGGGAAATCCTAGAGGCTTTAGACATCTGTGAGAAGTGGGAAAATTTTTACTCGTGTTTATGTAGAGCTCAGCACAGGGGATCCTGACCTAATGGGAATATCTAGATACCACTGCAATATAAAGGGTAAGTGATAGAAATGCAATATCCTACCAAGATTAATAGTAATGGAGTAGAAGGAAAATGACTACTTCAATGATATGATAATAGCACTTTGTGACATACAGGCATTGTAGCTCAATAAATAAGTAGTCACTTGTAAAACAGAGTAATCAGGAATGAGAGTGCTCATTCTAGTGTGCTTTCACAGTCATCTTTGATCACTACAAAGTGCATTTGGGATGCAACCAGCAGAAGGAGAAGGTTCAGCACATCCTTAGATTGTGACAGCGCTTCTCTGTGTTTCTCTGCTTTCCTTGTTGAGACGCAAGTCCTGTATGTGCATTTCAGGGCACATCCATAGAACTGAGATTAGAAAGTTAGGAGTGTATGTTTTTCTCTGCAAAATGGAATCAAGAGCATAATAGCATAGGAAAGGGAGGGACCTTGTGTGCTCCTGGACAAGTCCTTTTCAGGATGTCATTTAATGTAATCCCGTCCTTAATGGATCAAGTCCTGTCTTGGGATTTTCATCTCTGTCTTCCCTTTTTGGGGTTGTTTCGGATCCCTACTTCCTTAATGAGTGGAATCCTTCATCTAAGTTCCAGCCTAAATCTATTAATGGACAGATAGCTCATAACCATTTCCTCTCCTGCCAACATATTATTTTAATTAAATAGGTTTTTCCCTCCACTGGCAATTGACTTGCTGATGTATTTATACAGCACAATCATGTAATATCTGTCTCTATTTGACCAAGCTTTTCTAGGTCCCTTGGTACTGTTAAATTTTGGTTACCAAATACATAAAATAGCTGAAGATCCTATAAGGGAAGACATCGCTCAGCTCACTAATAGCCATGGGAACACCTGATGAGCTGGGACATGGAAAGGAGGACACAGCTCACACACCCATCTACTGAGCCTCCATGGGTACTCAAAAATACACCACAACCTTGGGATGTGGGTTTGGAGACAAAAAATCCTATGACAGTGGCTGGAAAGAAACTTCCACCACTGGAGAAATAGGACTTTTGTAAAGCACTCCCAGAGAGGATAGATATCCTACATTATGTTCCCTTCCTGGGAATGTGGTTTACCTCATATCTGCAGATTTGTATTTGTCACCGTGCAGCCTGTCTGAAGGGAGATACTCTTGTGCAGCATCCTGCCTTCCCAGGTCTGCATGTAAGATGCCAAGGCTTATTAAATGGATATTTCTTGGATGGTGGCTTTTCCTGTATTGTGCGGCTGGCTGGTATGTACAGATAAGGTAATCACCACTGCCTCTGCAAGGAAAAACAAAACTGCTGCAAAGCAGGAAGGCTGGAAATCTACTTTCTATTCTTGGTCATTTTTGTTGGTATAGTGGCTGATTCACTTGCTGTTGGCTGCCTTTGGCAGAAAGGTCAGTGCTGGAACTTCTCACACCAAATCCCTCAGTTACCAGAGTGCCCCTCTGATTGGCCCAAATACTGGAGCTAAAGTAAACTCTGTAAAAAAAAAAAAAAAAAAAGAGTAAAAATAATACCCATCTGAGCAGATTTTGTACAAGTAAATCCATCCACCTTTCATTTTTTCATAATCCTTTCCCTACCTGTAATCCATTATTTTTCAGAAATGAAACTTGTTGTTTGCTTGCTGAGGACAATGCTCTGCTAAGGAAGGTCAACTGAGCTGAGAAGCTGGTGCTGTGTACTGAATTTTGCACTCAAAATTGTGCAGAATATGTCCCACTCTCCTGAAACACTGGCACAAAATCTTCCGGGTGTCACAGAGATTTCAGGTTCCCAGTTGCACAGATGGGAGAGGAATGAGCACTGCGGAACAGTGAAACAACGAGAACATACCTTTATTCTGAAGTTTTCTTTATCATTAAGGCTGTAGCTTTAAGCAAATCAGCATGTTTTGATCATGTTGTTTGTCTCTGTTGCTCTGCTGAGCCACACCAACCCTTCAGTTTTCCTCCCAAAGGCTCCCATATACAAAGTTTTTCTGTACCTCACCCACAAGGCATGACTTTTTCTGGATAAGAGCAGCTGTTGCTTTCCTGCACCAAATGCTTTGTGCAGTCATCCGTGAGAAGAAATGCTGAAAACTCTGTGACCCTCAGGAGTTTCCATCTGTAGCTGGCTCATCTTTAGAACATTCCTCTTCTTCTTCACCATTGCACATGAAGCATATGAGAAAATAGTGGAAGCACTGAACAGATGTTCATCAGCCTACCATCAGTATCCAGTGCTTCTGGCTGTGGAGGAGGAGGCAGGTGGTTTGCATGTGGTGTTTACATCATTCTTTCAGGGATGCATCCATTGTCACTGTGGAGGATGTGTTTTGGGGTGCTCTGTAAGGCAGCAAGATATGGCATTTAATAGTCAAAGTACAGGCTGTAACTCCATGTGAGCAGGTATTCCCACATCAGGCTGAATTATACTTTGAAATACTTTGATTGGTTCCTACAGGGATTGCACCCAGGACCAGTTCAGTCTCCAGCAAAGCAAGCCCAGCCAAGGGAAATGGTGGCAGGCATGAGACAAGGAATGTGGGAAGGAACAGCTGTCCCACCAGCACCCCTACACAGCAGGCAAAGGGGGCCAGCTTTGGTGGGAGGCATGTGGGGCAGTGGGGCTGGCTCCTGATGGAGGGACTGGATGAGGAAGAGCTACTGGGGAGGAGGGAAGGATGGACCTGTCCCAGGGGGCACCTCAAACCACTCCAGCTTTGCAATACCCAGCAGAGCTACTTTCTCCATAGTTTCCCTTTCCCTTCAGAGCCTGGGAATTGGAGGGCTTTCCTGAGGATATGGACTGTATATATTTATTCTTATGGCTGGGAAAAATCAACTATTGATACATGGCTGGAAAGCTCTGATTGTCCCTGTGCAGCCAGAAGAAGGGTTTATTATGGTATCTTCTTTGAGAAAGGGTGGGGCCCTTAGGAGAGAAGGCAATATGACATATCTTTGCAATGACCATGACATGGTTTTTCTGTTCTTATGCTTTTGTCAGCCCAATCATCCAAATATCAGCATGTGCATAGCCAGATTTTCCCAAGACCAGCAGAACTAATGGCAAAACATTTTCTAAGGGTTTGTCTTCTGAGGCTGAAGTTCTTTGGGAATTACCCAGTTTCTGAAAGTAACTGAGGTCACAGTATTGTCTTTCCCTTGGTTCGGTATTAATGAGGTCTCTCCCCTCTATCTGATTACTTACTACTTTTACAGAACTTGTCAGAAGTTTAATAATATTGAGACCTTTATCCCTCTATTAAATTTGACTGCTGTGAGCCAAAGGATTCAAAAACTATTTGGGAGGATCTGACTGTTCAACAAACACAAATTTATGACATAATTCAGCTGGATATTGGGCCAAAAATGCACTGAGGAATGATGAAACATTTAGCCAACTCACTAATGATGTTCGTAATCACGGTTGTTCTCAGGTGGGATCTTTTGCATGAAAATTGCCTCAGAAAGGCAGAAAATACTTGAAAACCCTGTGCCTAAATGTAAAAACGATGTTTACTGTTCAGTCACCATTCCTGGCTTTGCTGCAAAACAAACTTCTTTCCAACCCTGTGTCAATTTGCCTTTCCCAGCACATGCCAGTTTTTCTGGTCAGATCAGGAACTCTCTGAGCAGGAACTGTCTGTTGCTCTGTGCTTGTACAGCCTCTTATAATGAGAATTCCTTCTTGGTTCAAGCTGCTAAGCATTCTTATATCCCAGTAATATATACTAATAAATAATGAAAGTGGAGCAGAGAAACTAGCAAGAGAGCTGAAGCTTGTATAGTTGGATAAATGGCATTTGACTTCACTTCTAAGCACGTCTGGAAAGCAAATGAAAATTTTTGTTAGTTGCCAAGACCTGTGTCATGCCCATCACTGACACTTAAAGCGGTACAGCGCTCTCTTCCAGAGCCTGTGGCGTTACTTCAGACATGTATCACATTATGTACTATGATAGATAGCCTTTGGTCCATTCTCTGATCGTGATGGATAAGCAAAAGAAAAAGTGATCTGAAATAAATTGTTTTTAAAATATATTTATTTCTTCTGGGGTTTGCTAGTCCCTGCATGCCATGTAGGATCAGAGGAGTTAGCTTGACTTCTCCTTCCTTGCAAAGATGACTTCCCCAATTTTGTGTCACATTTTTTTAACTACATTTTTACCCCAGGTTTCAAATGGTGTCACCACTCCTCTGTGGAAAATATTTTTCCATGCCATCATCTACTCATCCCTTTTTTTTGCTTATGTGTTTGCTATCGTAAGTTTTCCTTTTTTTTCTGTGGGCTCCTTCTGTTAATGGAAGTTCTGTAATGCAAGAAGAATGAGGATTCTCTGTGTGTGTGTGTCTGGGGGCTTGTATGGTGGGGGAGGTACATGGCAAAGTGCAGGGCCAGGTTGCTTGGGTTCAAGTACAGAAATGCTATAGGAAGAACAGGGAGTGTTTGTGCTACACTGAGCTTCGTATCCCTGATCAGAGCAATAGAGGCTTGAACTGCTTCACATCGCAGCTGGTTTGTGCCACAAACATTCTCAGCTGGCTCGTGCCCCCTTACATGGGCTGTCTCTGGCAGTTGGGGGTTTAAAACATAAGTGCTGAAAAGAAGAATGATAAAAAGTGTTTGGAAAAAAACTGTCTCATTAAGGAGGGGTCCACCCTCCAAAGATGGGGAACACTGGGTCAGCAGCTCTCTCGAGCCAGGAGCATTTCTGAGGCTTCAACAATTACAACAAAAACCAGGCAGCTTTGAGATGTCTTTTACCTCTCTACAGATTGTCTGTACGTGGTAACATCTGCTATCCTGTGTTTTTGCACGGCTAGTTAAATGACTGTTTAATAATCAACCTTTAAATATATCATATAATGAAGTCAGATATCTTTATTTTATTTTTCCTTAGTAGATTAAGCTTTTTCATGCAGCTATAAAATTGTCCATTTTTAAATAACTGCAACTTTGCAAATCTTTTTCTCATGCAAAGATTCAATTTTATTACATATATTTTAGTAGGCTTTTCTACTTTCATTTAATATCCTGTTGATCTATTTTAAAACATTTCCTAAGGCTGAACACAAAGGCTAATACTTTACAATGCTCCTTCACTATTCCCAGTGAATGAACATCTTACCACGCAAGGCAATGCTCAGTATCATCAGATCCTCTGCCTTGCTGGCAGAGGCCGCCTGTCTCCTGTGCGTGTCTGCCGGACCCTCAGATGCCTCAGATGGCAGGACAGCACCTCCTGCCCACCCTTTCTGGGGATGGCCTTCACCCTCACCTTTGTCTCATCCTGTAGCATTTTGGGCAGGAGCAGCTGAAGTCATGGCAGGTCAGTCTGGGGAGGATCAGCACCAGGAAACACTGGTTTGTTGCCGGTTAATGTCCCTCCCATGAGAGTGACTCTGCACTGGGCTGTTCCCAACATGACCCCATGACACTTCATATAAAGTGGAGATATTAATACATTTAATTTGCATCTGGGTATCAAAATAAAGGTTAGTTCTTCTCCATAGTTTAAGACAGTGTTCTCATATGGACTCTGGTGTTTAACAGCACTGCCTTAATAACGGGATAGTAAATTCTGCTCTCTACACACATAGTTCACTCTCTATGCATGCAACTACAGCTACATGATGGCTGATTTTATAGGGGAAATGGTCCCAGAAGGTTTATTCACACAGTTTACTAAAGAACTTTAAAGTTTGCCAGTTGATGTCGAAACTCTCTTTGCAGCATTCCTTCAAACAGTGTGAAACCTCAGGACAAGGAGATCCTCTCAGCCCCACCAGGGGTTCTCAGCACTGGACACCTCCATCCTGTGGGGTGTGTCACACAGAAAGAGGGACACTGTGCAGGTGTGAGTCTTTGCTTTCATGGGAAATGCTGCCTTTTCTATTTCTTGGCTCTGTTTCTCTGACTGCTGCTTTCCCATCAGTACAGCAGGCAACGTGGCACCCACTTGTATCTCTCAGCAATGGCAGGACACTGGATAAATGCTTGTACAAAGGCTTTTGGGATCTCTGTTTCATGTATCCTCTCTAAGGGCTGAAGCCTCTGGTAGCTGTGAGGGCAGGGTATGGATCTGGTGGGGTTCCAGAAGGGCATGGAGGCCCTTATCATCCTCCTTGAGCACCAAGCTCCATGCCAGAACAGAGCTGCTTTGTCTTCTGTTTCCCAGCTTCTCCTATGACTGTTGATTTTACACTTTTTCTTCTATATAGATGTATATGTTTCTATCTATATATCTATATATCTTTAAAAGGTTCATCACATAGGCTTGTCTTCAGAAGTCAGTTTCTCTTGATACAACATATTCCAGTGAGTTGTCTGATAATCAGGACAAGAATGTAATTGGCACATTTCTGCTTCAGGTGGGGCAATTAAGAAAATTTGGTTTTGAGAGCAGACACTGTTTTGACAAAGAAGAGTTGCTAAGACTCTGCCAGTCTGGAGAAAAAAAAGAGACACTATTGCTAAATTATGTAACTTCTGAAGAAGAGAGAGAAGTCTTTTGTGTTCCTAGTTGGTGCTCTAGTCTTACAGTCAAAAGAGCTGAAGCACAGTAATGAAAAAGATCATGTTGAAAATACCTTGTCTCATTCAATTCTCCTGCCTTGTCTTTCCAACCTGTGCTGAATAAAAATGTTCTTTGCTTCTGGACAGATTATCAAATTTAAAGTGTATTAGCAGGCACCAGCTGTGTGGTGTAATTATTTGGCTGAATCTTCCGATGTTGGAAGAGAAAATCTGAGTTAATGGCTCAGATTCTCTCCTGTCTGGTTCTCTAATATCCCCTACTTTGCACCTGGTGCATCTACACAGTGCAGGGATAAAGCAGCAGGAGGGCAGAGTGGGACTATTGGAGACATACGGCACAGAGGGACAGGCAACTACATGTGCTGTAAGAGCTTTGTAGCAAAATATTAACCACTCTTTTAATAGCCCCAAGTGAGGAAGGAAGATCTCAGCTGTATTTCTTTCCAGATGGCTGTAATGTTGTCACAGTAGTCAGGTAGGGCTGGTTTAGCTATCAAAAGACAGATGTCTGAAGTCATTGGAGGTTCCCAAGTGGTGAAGTTGTGTTCCTTGGACAATTTTCTGAGAGTGCCACAGTGCAGCCCTTGCCAGACTGCTGACCCCAGGGCCGGAGCAGGTGGACAAGGGAGCAAGCTTGTTTGGGATCAGCATGGTTTTGTGGGTTTTTTGGTTAGCTTATTTGCCTTCCTTGAGTTAAATGGTCAATGGCAAAATATGTTGGATTTTTAAATCAGTAATTCTTAGTGGTGGAGAATAATTGAGAGCAGTGAGAGGGGTTCAGTGTATAAAGCAGTGGATGCTGAAGCTTTTCATCTGCACTTCTTGTGGTTCTGGGCTTTTGCCTGGGACTAGGCTCAGTCTTGTGGTCTGGCCTGACTGGTGTCCTCTGTGCAGGAATTGGTTCTGCCTGCAGAGCTGGTCACACCTCCCACCTCCATGAGGGCCTGGAGAACTCTGGTGTATGTGTGGTTTAACCTGTCCTGGAAGGAGTCTTGTTCATGTGCACCAAAACAACTGAGCCACAGGCAGTAAATAGGGGTGATTGAAAAGTTTGCTTTCCACCTACATGACAGACATGAACCAAAATCCTAAAGTGAGAAGGGGCATTTGAAGGTAGTTCCTTATCTATCTCCAGTAACTTGAATGCTCTTCAAATTTTGACTGGTTACATGATATTTTAGATAATCTGTTTATCTCCCTATAAATTTAGAGACAGATGTTCTCTGCTGAAAAGGACAGTATGGACACCTCTGGACTGTTTACGTTTTGAGGCACACTCTGACTGACAGGTGCCAAGTGGGCTCTGCACATGTGCATGAGCAAACCCAGCCTGGCAGAATCACACAATTATTTTATAATAGCATATTCTGAATTCTGTTTAGTTGCCAATCTGACCCCATTCTTTGGTGGCACTTCTTTTTCCTCTTAAAGGGTTTTTTCTCTAGTCATGGGGGATGGAAATTTACCAAGCTGAAGCCTTGGAGAAGATCTCTGTTCTACCACTGGGGCCTTTGGGCAGGAAATTACAGAATAGGATGAGACTGGATACAGAATTGCACAAGTTGGCAACTTTTGTGTGCATATATTACAGGGATACCAGAGCAGTGTTTACAAGTATTGAAAAAGCCAAAAGGTTTTGACATACCAGCTCTTGACCTTCAAATATAAGCCTTTAGGAGCAGGGTACAGCATGTACACAGGCAGAGCTATTTTAATAATAATTTCCTTTTTTGTGCTCTTGCCCACCTTTCCCTCACTTCTCTTGGTGAGAAAGGGTTTCAGTAGTAATAATTAGAAAAGCAATAGCTCCTCTGGTACTCTGAACAGTAAGAAAATATCCAAACCCATACAGAGTACTGGATCAAGTTATTGCATGTGAAATGTTGTGCAAGTGCTACTTGCAGTCTGTTATTCCTGGCAAAAATATTTCGACAGTTAATAATGTAAAGAGTGGGCAAACCCTAAATCTGATATGAAATTTATTTGTTCTGCTGCACCATTTGGAAAAGGGCCAGCATGTTAAATTGGAAATTCTGGTATGAAGTTACCATGATACATCCATTTTGACTATGTGTTGTAAATATCTACTGCTTGATTAAAAGAGCAGAGCACTCAGCAGAGCACCTGTAGCTTTCTGTCACAAAAGAGAGGGCATCTGGAAATTCCAGGGTAAATTACATATGAAGAAAGCCAAAGGAGATTTTGTAAATAGTTCATTGATGTCAAATTGAGAAGAATCCAATAAAAAATGCACAGTCTGATCTACTTCTTGTTCCACATGTTCTGCATCATTACCGAGAGAATGCCAAATATCCTTGTTCAGCAAATACGGAATTCTTGTTATAAGCTTTGTACATCAAACACATGTAAGAACACATTTCTGACCAGGTTAAGGGAGAGATTAATCAGAATCCTTCTTGCACCGAGATTAGAATCAGAGCTGCTAGTCCATTTATTAATTCTCAGGGAGTCTCCCATTTTGTCCCAGACTTTTCACATTAGGTACATATCACCCTTTTTTTGTCTGGGTCAAAAAAACCTCATATCCTGTCTCAGTCAGAAAGCAACTTTGCTGGAAGTATTAACTATATGCAAGGATAGCACTGGAGGTAAACTTTGGTCAGCCTAACTAAAAAATGTTAGGTATTAGGAAAGAAAGCAATTCCTAGATGGGGGCTTATTTCATTAAGACTGTCCTGTGCACATGGAATTAAAGTAGTTGGGGTTTTTTTGTGTAGTTATCATGACCACAGCCATGAATATGAGGAAGAGCTCATAGGACTCTGTGTTCTAAAACAGGGATGCACTTAAAGGCTTTCCAGTTTTTTTCAATCTTGCAGTGTAATAAACTGGGAAAGAAATTGCAGCCTTACGTCTAGTGCAAGGTCCTGAGTGATGGGATATCTGTATTTATTCCTGGCTCTGACACTGACTCTTGTGCTCTTACATGAGTCATTGCTTTACCTCTGAATCAGATGGCAATGAGAAAAACCAATTTTATCTACATAAAAAAGATGCAGTGATTTCACAAGGTTTAATTCTGCTTTTAAAACAGGTTTTGAAATATTCTGGTAAAATATTGCAAGGAGATATTGTTGTGCTTTAAAAGAAAAACAAACCCTACAAGAGTCATAGTTGTACTTATTACACAAAGTAACTCAGATATTGTGAAAAATCAACATTTCAGCTACAAATCACTGATCTAAGAGACTTTTAACTATAACTTAGTATGGAATTCTATGTACATTTTACAGTGTTTTGAAAATGCATTTCTTTAGGTCACATGTTTATGAACGCTGATGATGGGTAAAGACAAATTTAAGCAGGGTTAAACACTGTTACTGAACACCAGTCTTCAGTTACTAAAAATAATGGTTTGGGTATCACCCTTTTGAATGCTTTAAGCTGTAATGCAGAGCAGGCAATAACCACTTTACATGTGTCCTGTTTTCTAATGTGCTTTCTGCTTGTGAGCACTGCTGGCTGCTGAACCAGGTGGGTCTGCTGTCTGAGTACAGGGGGTCTCCCACTTGTGTGCGTTTATACCTGTGTACACTTGTGTGTATTTATACCTGTGTGCTGGACAAACTCCACATGAATGCAGTTCATCTGCTGCTTTCCTGGCACTGTATAATCTTTACAGACAAGGTAACAACTTGGTTACAAGAAGTTAGGTAATTGAAAACCATGTTTGTACTGTGCCTTTTTGAAGAGACAATGTGCTAGAATACACACATCCCGGTATCCTGACTACCACCTCAGGGGGTTCAATTTTTGGACATTTCAGTCCATTTACTCTAACTGGGAGCCAGTGCTGAAAACAAGGAACAGTTTCTATCTTTTTTTCCCCTCTCCTTCTTCCCTGTTAATGTTCAATGACTTGGTTAGAAAACATTCAAATACAAAGACAAAATGAGCCTAAATTAACTTTTAAAAAATCCACAAGAACAAATATTATGGTACTGTTATAGTGGTTCTTTTCAGAAGCTATTAGTTTGGAACACCGTTCTGGAGACAGCCAGGGAGGGACTTCCTCAAAGCTCTCCATTGCACAATATTTTCCATATGATGTATATGACTCTGGAACGAGAAGGACTCATAAATCTTTAACAAATTGAATCCTACACAAGATTCACAGGATGCTTGAGAGAAGCACTAAATGAGACTAGCTTATAAACCTGACCTAAATAACCAACAGTGAACCTTAGAGTAGGCAGAAAGTGTCAGGGGGGTAACAAAGTAGGCAGAAGTGCTTGCAAACTTATTCTAAATACCAATCAATTCCACTTCTTCTAATAGCCTTCTGAATCTATCAGCATGGGCCAGGGAAATCTGTCTTTACCACACATTTATTCCAGTAGGGTTCTGAACCTTAGTCAAAATAGTAGGAGCTGAAGACAAAATCGGAAGTGGAAGAAAACTCTGAACTAAAATTGTGGTCTCAAAACTGACCTGTTGTATTTTCAGTTTGGTACTGGCAAATGTAATATCACTTGTACCATGTTCTTTCTATAAAAAGAGAAGGAGAGCTGGAAGTGGCTGTGGCAGGCACTGCCTATGTGGGAATGACCCTGCATCCAAACTCCAGAGGACACTAAGAGTGGCAAAACCTGGCATAACAATCACTTTGAGATGTTCACGGAACAAGCTGTTACTTCTGCTCTTTTTCTATTATGGCTCCTCTGGTTTTTAACAGAAGGAGTGTCTTGAGTGTAATATAACCCTGTGCAGGCATTGGGCAGAGATGTGTGCCACTGCATAACCCCACACTGGAGACAACAGCTGGGAGAAGTGACAGCCTTGGCTTGCCTGTCTCCCAGGGACACAAGGACATCCAAGGGAGCCCTCAGACTGCCTCGTGCAGGTGGATCAGATGAGTGGTCAAGGGAACTGTTTACTGTCTCTCCCCTCATGACTGAGGAAATCTCTAATTTAAATTTGACATTCTATTTTAAGTGGCCAAATCCCTCTGTAGCCATATAGTCAATCCACTTCAGTGCATAACTACATGGTTTTTTTTCTTTCAGTGGGACATTAATAAGCATTTAGAATCAAATGTCTTAAATTCATTGCTGGTTAGAGGTAGTTCAGACATGACTTCCTAAATTTGGACTATAATGCTAAGAGGGAGCTGCCACTTTTTTTTTTTATTTGCCTTTAGCAAGGACTTGTGAGGGTAGCTGATGTAAAAGGAACTATATAGAAACAGGAACCTGAGTCTGAAGGAAATGGTGCATTAAAATAACTTCATTATGAGCTGTTGTTAGCCCACTTCTTTCCAGAGTGTGTCTCCACAAACACATTTCAATGATTGATAAGCAAAAAATATTTAGAATCAAAATAAATACTTGATATGCAGCAATGCAGCAGAAAATGGTTGGCAAATGCACTGCATAAATAGTCTGGCAACAATATTACTTCTGCAAGCTTTGAACAAGCTAATAATTGGGATCATTTTCAACCATGCCTAGGTGAGTCCTTGGTTGTTTTTGAGGTAAGTTAATGTTCATTCTTGCACCTGGAAGTGAACCCAAGAAAAATATGTTTGGAATTAGTCAATAATCGAAACACTTGATGGAAAAACCTCCCCACTGGCCATGCTGGTTGTGCAGCTTTGTACAAACATTTATTTTTCCAGGGACTGATGGGTATTGAGCGTGGCTGATTGTTCTGCTCTCTTGCTTGTTTTAATCCTCAAGAGTCTCTTGTTCATCTGTTGTGCAAACACTCTAAAGTATCTGTTCTGATCTGTGCTCCTAAGAGTTGCTGCAACTCCCCAAAGCTCTCCACTGCACATCATTGCTCCCTTTATATCTTCCTTGTAACTGTTAGGACAAAAAGAGAAATTCAATAGTGTGATTGAGGCTGTGCCATCCCATTGGTTTTCTGGAAGGGAGTTACTGAAGTTCAAGAGGGCTCAGGGAGTTAATGGTGTACCTGTGTTTGGTAGTTTATGTCCGGTGATTGCATATGACTACACTTGTGGCAGTCATCCTTAAAATTATTTTTAATGGTTTACTGAAGTTAAAGGAGAAAAACTAAGGATGTAGCTGAAGAATCTGACATATAAAGTATGAAATGTGTTTTTGACACATTTTCTGTCAAAAATCATTTCCTTGCAGCACAGAAAAAAGTAATTGTAGGAGAATCGCTTGGTTGGTATTAAAAGTAATATAAATAGTGCACTTAGGGAGGAAAAAAATAAGTTTATTTCCATGGTTTGAAGCTTATTTTTGAAGTTTGATCCTGCTTCCTTTTAGATAAAGCAAGACCAGAACACACCAATGAGAAGTGACAGGGTGAAAATATGTCGCGCTGGTTTTCACTTACAGCTCTCTGTGGGAAGGCATGGACCCAGCTCTTGGTTTGAAGAAACACTTGGGGAAATGGAAAGCTTTCACCAGCACTACACTGCTTAAGACATTGCTCCTCTATGGTCTCTCTAGGATCTGCAGCAGGAGCCAAGTTTTGTGTCGGTATTTTGCAAGGACCTGGGACTGAGTTTTCCTAGGGGGCTGGTGTCTCCTCTGGGTGTCTCATCCTGCCTGGCTGCTCTTCTCTGTAAACCCTTGTCAGGAGTCCTCATAGCCAAGGTCTCCCACAGGGAGCCCTGAGAAGCTGAGAGGGATAGCCAGAGTCTGTGCTTCTTCCAGTCATTTTTCATTCAGTGACAGCATCAGCACTGCCAGCTGAGGAAACCTGCCCGTGAGCCTGGCTGCCACCATCTGTTTCACATGGCTGACATTTCTGGTTTTCATCCCACCAGTGGATGCCTTTCTGCAACACACCTTGCTGACATTAATCCTGCTTATGCTGTGTGTTTTATTTCCAACTTGTGGTTGCTTGTGTTTGTAACTCTACAAAACAAGCTGGGACAGATCTCTTTCACATCGTGGCACGTGGGGAATGGCTGCTGTGTAATTGCACCCTTCAACTCTAATGGGGGTTCCTGAAAACAATTTCTTTCTCTTTACTCAAGGCTTACTTTCCTGCTGTGGCTCCAGTACTGCTCCTATGGCTTAGAAGGAGTCACAGAGATTACTTACACACTCACAGCAGGCAGGACTGTCCTCGTGCTGAGTATGTGACAATCCATAGCCCACGGTGGCCTCTTACAGGCAGAGTGGGACGAGTTATGCACCAGCCTTACACAGCCCAGATTCTTTAGCCTGGAAAGTAAGGCTGTAGGGCCCTCTTGTGGGAAGAAAATCGCAGTCCTGCTTGTTGTGAAATGTCTGTTCTGTGGTGAACGCCTGCGGGGCACGTGTGTGTCGCCTTTTGGAGAGTGGCGCTGGGACACGCGTTGTGTGCAACTTCGTCAGTGCTCAAATCTGACTCCTACCTTCGAGCCTGGAAACGAGATAAGGTTGTATTTATAAACTTCAGACCGTGGCTGCTAACTCTTCAGCTCTGTCCCTGAATTTTCAGAGTGCTTTTTTCTTTACCCTAGTCAGGGATGACAGCTCCTAAACCCAACCTCTCTTCCCCATTCAGCTAGGCTTTGTGGGGTGGAACTTTACCCATGTGTGGATGAGTTGAGTCTATGACGTGGTCATGCCATGAGCTGGGGACTTGCCACATCCCCTTCTCTCCTCCAACTTCTGCTCACAGTTCCTCACCCCCCAGGCCCAGCTGTGCTTCCACCAAGGACCAGTGTGGCTCTATGCCTCACATATTGCAATGCCCTCGCCTCTCTGCCACTTAGGTCCTGGCTCAGAAAGACTCTGGCATGACTACTTGGAGGCTTCAAACACTTTTTGCATCTTAGTGTCTGCTTCAAGGAAAGAGAGGCCTCACCTTGGCACAGTTATCCGTGTGTTTAGAGGAGCTGTGAGCTGGCTGTGAACAGTGAAGGATACTGGAGCTGAGGCCCAGAGGGAGGCAGAATTACACAGCCACCTGCTTTCTGTCAGATCTGCGGACAGGAGATGTCAGTTTTTAGCTCCTGAACATGCCTGAAAAGCCAATGAGAGGAGCTCTGTCTGGTTTCACTCTGGGCAGGCTGTGGCAGGAGCTGGATGTTGGATCCTTTGTATGGGACCACATTAATGTGGCTGATGGAGCAGTGACAGGCAAGGCGTGACAGCAATTCCAAAATCTTTGACCTAAGCCTTGCTGAGCTCTGCAGCACAAAACTTCTCATGCTGATCATCCCAAGAGTATTTGATTACCTCACTCTGTCTCTCTTCATCACACTCAGGAGCTCTGGACCTTTTCCTACAGACCAAGATCCATTTCTGACATCAAACACTCTTCTTTGAGGAAGGATGATGCCTATTTGCTATTCAGCACTCTGACAGCTGAATGGTACAAGAACAAAGCAAAACAACAACCAATCCATCTAAAGCTCAAGTTAGGAGAAAGATAATTGTCATTATTATGTCATTTTTATTGCTAATTTGATAGGTGTTTACGTATTTTTGGCTTCTCTTCTCATCTCAGTCTGTATCTGCCTCTCCTGTCACAGCTTTATGACCTCAGGATTCCCATCTATTTAGCAGTAGCAAACTCCTACATTACATTCCAATAAAACATTTTCTTTAATACATACAATTAAAACTTTATGCTACACTTATCTCAAATTTGTAACTTAATAATACATAAACCAATGAAGAAAATTCTTGGAATTAGTTACATTACTGCAGAATCTAAGAACCAAAAATATCAGAAGTGAGATACTGTGAGTATACTTGGAAAGTATAACACGTATTTAAACCCCAGTTTCAGAATAATTGATACAATATGAGTTTTTATCCTTCTGAGATTGCTTTCTGGACTTCCATCTTAATTTTTTCTGATGTCAAAATGACTGATTTGGATTAATTTTTCATGCAGAAATAGTCAAACTCATAAATGAGTGTGGGCCAGTATCATAGATCTTTTATTGGTTTATTTAAAATGTTATTAATGTGTTCTAAAATCTACTTCACCCTAACATAGACAGTTTGCTGCTTTTTCTAGATAAAGGATTGTCTGAATATTCCCTCCTTGCCACTGCTTTAGGAGGATGTAGAAGCTAAAGAGACGTGTCTTAAAAGAGTTGATGAAAATTGGCAAGCCATCAGTAATTTGGAGAGGAATCATTCAAGAGAGGAGGTTATTTATTATAAGAAAATGTAGTAGCTTTGTATGGATTTACAAGGCTTTTAGGAGAAAATCTTGTGTTTTGGTGGAATATGTTACCCTTGCCATGGAATCCATGAAAGCAGAAATTGTGAACATGAGGTTTTATAGTTTAGAGTAATGCTGGGTAGGAGTATGCTGGGAGTTTTGAGGGGAATATTGCTGCTTTTGGAACAAAAGGTATTGATGAGCTGTTGATGAAGCCTGTTGAACTCAGAGTACTGAACTGCACTGTGTGTGCTGCTGACATAGACCCTGAACCTCACAAAGTGGAATAAGAGGCCAAAAGAGAGCAAACCCTTCGTCACCTCCAGCAACAAAGAGATGCAGGTCACAAGATCTGGAGCAAGCACAGTACCTCAGGAAAGACCTAGAAATATTACATCAAAAGCTGTTACTGCCTGGTTGCCTCTCTGAATTGTCTTGTTTGTGAGATTGGCACAAACTAAATTTAAAAAAAAAAGAATCTTTAGTTTCTTATGTGGTCTGCTAAACATGAAGTTTTGGATTCTAAAAAACGTAACATGACTCAGGAGACTAGTGCTATTTGAATTAGCAGCAAGTAGGAAGAAGGATCAGGCCACCTGTTGCTCTGATCTGGGGGCAGTAATTTACAATACTGAAAAATCCCAAATCTGTATAGCTTTTGTAGAGTCTTACATTTATTTTGTGCAATGTGTAAGGTATCAGAAGAAGAAACTCAGTTCACCTTAATTCCATTCTGTCCCTTCAGGACAAATGGTGCTTTGAATTCACATAAAATTTTAGTCAAAGCACACTGTGGAAATCAAACAATTTAATTTTCGAAGCATCCTTTGAACTGTTCACTGAGGTCCTGTGTTAGCTCCATGTCTTGTGATCTGTATCTCTTTGTTGCTGAAGGAAGTGCTCTTACAGAGCTGACAAAATATTTTGTTATTTCTTTCTGCAATTAGTTCTTTTCTAGGCCTGCCTTATACCTAACAGGCAACGGCAAAGCTTTAAGAGTCCTGTTGGTCTTATTCCACCTTATGCCTTGCTGGCAAAATCCCCAGTTTTCCAGGCTGCTGGTAGTTAGTCATTCACTTTGTGTGCCCTTTTCAGCCATCCCAAGTGTTTAGAGTTGCATTCCAAATGCATGGTTGTAATGGATATCCAGGTTATGGAGCTGTTTCACAAGTATATATTTAGAGCTAATACAGCAAAGGACTAAAAGTGTGTTTAAATCAAAATGTGGCAAGACAGCACCACCCAGAGGTACTGGAGCTGTCTTGGAAGAAGCAAATGCTGTGCTGGAAGCAGGATAGCCATGGCAGTACAGTGGTCTCCTGGGGACATCTTAGCTCTGTTGCAGACGTGCATGTTACCCTTGTGACAATGTTTTTGGAATCTGGCACATTCCATCATCATTCCCACTAATTTGTTCAGAGCTAGTCTAGGTAGTGCTATATAGCCTTGCAGGTATGACTTCTGTGAATGTATTCTCCTTCCTACACCCCAAACCGAAACAATGTATTATTGGGCTAAGGTGAGATATTACCATCTGCTTTTCAGCATTGCTGCTGAAAACATGCACCCATTTTAATGGGAAATGTGATGCTGAAAATTATATCCAGAGCACACAATCCTTCACTATTGAAATTAGCTCGTGTTTCAGTGTTGATTTCCACTGAGGAAAAACCAAGGATCCCAGCAGTGTCACTGCAATATTACTCTCAGATAGTGGTAGGTAGCTGCAGGCAGTGTGATTTGGAAGAACAAATTTGAGCAGACAAGGGTTAGATCAGTATCTGAAGGATGATTATCTTGGTCAGCACAGTATTTTCCATAGCCTAATGCAATCTAAACAATCTCTAAATATATTGCAGACTGTGAAATTTCAATTCCTGTGCTGTCAGCCTGTTCATGTGAAGATGGATGACATGCCTGATGAAGACAAAAGGCCTGATCCTACTGCTGCTGAAGTAACTAATAAATCACCCATTACCTTCGGAGAACCCCCAAAAGAATCACTTTGTCAAATTGCTGATTTAAACAGAGGTAGCATATCTCTTACAGGTGTAATATGTTCACAGCAGCTGCATGTGCACAGGCCTCCTCCCCAAAGGACAGGAACATCTCCGTAAGTATTTGGAAATTAAAAAACAAGCCAAAAAGAAATGAAGATGATTCTCAGAATGGGAGGCTGCTATTTTAGGCAGCCCTTGACTAGCACAGACAGCACAGGAACTCTGTGAAAGCTGTTTATTGCAACACTTTTTTTGTGGGGATGGTGCTCTCAGATGTGTCTACTGCACCCCCTCGCCTATGGCCAGGTGTGTGCTCAGAGGAGGGAAGCATTGCTGAACAGCAAAATACTCATCTGGGATGACATAAAGTTAAAGAATGAGAAAACTGGACAAAATTTGACTTTTACATTGAGAAGAAGTTTGCCTGAGACTCAGTTGTGTTTTCTGCGGGAAGGGTGACCATCAGAACTGAGCGCTCAGACAGCCAGGTGTCCAAGGAGGGTGCATACTGGGACCAGGTTTTGCTATGGTGTCCCTGGGTTATCTGTACCTCTTCGGGAAGAAATATTTCTCTTGATCCAGGCGCAATCCCCCAGCCAGAATTATAATAAACTTCCACCACAAACTCCCTGCAGATCTGCCCAGCAGGTTATAGGCTGGAACTGTAATTCCAACTCCAGCCATGTTTTCTTTGCCCTCAATGTAATCACATACACAATATACATACAGACCTCTAACTTTTTATTGTAGTGAATAAATGTTGGAACCCTGGGTTCAGAGAATTTCATTCTTTCAGTGATGACAGGCAGTGATCCTCAAAAGCACACTGCATTTGACCTGAGGCCTTGAGAAATGCTTCCCAAATTATGTGATAGCACTGAGATTGTTGCGTTGCTGTGTAATTAAAAAAGAAGTTTGTTATATCACTGGGTGGAATATGTAGAGATGTAAAACATTTAGGTTTCTGGGATATAGTAATATACATGTAACAAAATGGAGGATTTTGGGTGTAGGTTAGTTGTTCTTCTTCTTCCTTCTTCTTCACAAGCCTGGGTGATCTGGTACTGGTACAAAAAAACCCGCAGTGCAGAACATGAATGATTAGTTACTGGATTACAAGTAAAAATAAATTAGTTGGCATTCCATAATTGGGTAATTTGGGCTTTAAAAGACCTTGGAAGGTAGAACTCTGGGGTCATTTTCACCTTGTTAACTTAGAGGCACATTCTGTGCAGCTGTACTATAGACAAGAAATGATAAACACCTGAATCCAAAGAAAAACTCAGCATCTCCTGCATTTCAATCCGAACTCTGAGTAAAGGAACCAAAAGACAGAGGCAGAGAAAGAAAAGAACACAACAGATAATTTAATAAATAAATGTTTTTCCAAACTGAAAAAAAAATAACAACATCATTATGATACAGGTTAAACTTTCAGGTATAAATAAGTCTTAAAATGCATCTTTTAAAAAAAAGCTTTAAACCTCTTTTGCATTGCTCACAGGAATTTATTCTGACTAATAGTAAACCCTTGGTGCCTTGACTATGTTAATAATTTAAATCTCTACTTTTACTGAGGCCTGCTATTTAAGATTTAAAAGAGCTACAAACAACTTTGGATGCCTGGAAGGCTTCAACAGATATTTTTCTTATCACAACAATACAGTCTTTTTTATTTCTTAATTCCAAAATGCTATGAAATATTGCCAAATTATGCAAAATGTAAAAAGAAGAAAGTTTAGCTGAAATCTCAGCTGGGAAATACCAGTCACTATTCACCTTTTTGGTATATAATCAAGTGAGCAAATAATGGATTTAAGGAAAGTACATCAGACAGGTTGGTCAACCCATTAATTAAAATGGGAAATAAAAAAGCATTGGAAAAGAAATGCAGGGTAATAGCTACATTGTTCCTTTGTAATTTACAGCACAGAGGTTCCTCAGGCTAAGTCCTGCACTCACAAAATTCAGTGGCAACTTTACCATTTGTTCAGTGCAAATAGGATGAAACCTCATCAGGCTCCTCTGAAATCCTAAGCTAATGTCAAATAAAAATATTTTCATTCCAGTTAGGATTTAGAAATAGATTAAGCATTTTCCAGTACTTTTGTCCAGAGAGGTGAACTTGCAGCGTGACTAACCCTCTCAGGCATACAAGGCTCAGCCCCTGTGCTGGGGTCAGCTTAGTCTTCAGGAAAAGTGAATGGTTCCAATGATTACTGGGAGGGGAAAAATTATGAAGAAGGACTTGAGGCTGATTGTAGAGGGGTTCAAGGTGGCCCCATGACTTCTAAACAGGAGCATTTTCCTTTGCTCCTAGCCAGGAGGGTGAAGGGGTGCTGTCTGGGGGCAACTGGGCTGCCAGATCACTAAAACATGTGTGACTGGCTCTGGGCAAGATCAGCATCCTGGTTTGAAATAAACTGGTTTTATCTGGAAAATTGAAACTCACTTTTAAGAGAAGAAATTTTGATCTTAAACAATCTGCCATTGTTTAAGAATGGACTTGGTGCACTGGCTAATGAGTTGTCTATTTAGCTACAGTTTACATTCATTTTACTTTGGTTTTGCAAAAAGTTTAAATCAAATTGTCCATATCTGCCACGTGTTGGATTACTCTCCCTGCGTGCTGTTATTTCTGCAGTGACAGTTAGGTGATGTCATGTCTGCTTTGTTCTTTGGGCATTCTTCCTCACATCTGGTATTTTGGGAAGAACTTAACATTCACTAAACCAGCAATAGATTACTCTAACATCTAATTCTTCTTGTACAACTTAAGTCTCTGATCCTGTGAAGATTTATTCATATGCTTGCTTTCATGTACAATGGGTTATCCCAGGGAACTTCAAAATGAATAAAGTTATGCTTATGCATAAGTGCTAGAAGGATTTGTGCCTAAATAATGAAACTAAATGCTGGCAGCATATAATTATCCATGAGATTCAGCTATAAACACAGCAGAATTCATCTCCAAAATAAATGCAGGAAATGGAATAAAATGGAAAAGTCTGTGAAAGTATTTTTACTTTGCCTCATTTACAGCAATTTTGCACTGTTAATAATAACCAAACTGGTGATCTAAATTGCCTGCTGCTTGTGATGTAGATGAACTCTGGCACATAATTTGGTTTCTGCATCCATTTAGACACTTAATATTGTGAATAGATGTTAAAAGTGAAAGAGGGGTGGAAAAAAAGGCCTCTAAATAATTACAGTGCCCTTTGAAGACCCCAATTTATTGTTACCAGCCTTCCATTGCTTTAAGAAAATTAGTAGACATGATTCTCACCATATGCACCATTCATTTCCTTCAGAATGACTCTAACGTTGCCAGTCTAGATAGATTTTGTCACTTACATGTCTTCAGTCATCTTGTATTACATCAATTCAGGTTTATCCAGAGTTGGACAAGTTACAGAATTTCAAGTTGGCAGACAATAATAATCATTGCTCGAAAATATCAAATGAGCTGGAACTTTGGAACCAAAAATTGCTCACAGAAGTCCCGTGGTTTGAAAGAAAGTGGCGTTTCTGCTTCTTTTCCCACTGCCCAGAGAGAAGTGTTGGTTGAATGCACAGGCTCCAGAGGTCTCCAGATGGACTGTCCTCCACATTCCCTGGGCAGAAGAAAAAGCTCCTTGGTTCCTGGATCACCATCTTCTGATTTTAAGGCTGGTATGGTAGACTGTGAAGCTTTAAAGATCAAGAAATTGATTTCCTTTCCTGGAATGGACCAGCAGAGCTTGTGCAGCTACTTCCAGCTTTGGCAGCCTGGTTCTGCCCTCTGAACATGTGGAGACTTGTGGCTGGAGCCAGGACTTCATGGTTCAGGCCTGAGAACCATGCCAAATTCACAGCACTGTCCTCTCTCATCCCAGAGGAACTACTCAAGGGACCCACGGCCAAGGGGCTCCCACCTGCCCTGGAGACCCAAGGGGGCCCAGGGTCTCCAAGGGCAAACAGTCCCTGCCTTGGCTCTGGAGGGCAGGGCTGGGGAGACATATGTGCCTCAGTCTCTCCAGCTTCTTGTAGAAGCCTTGAGTCCTTGCCATTACTCTCTGAAGTCATGCAAGTTTCTGTGGGAGAGATGCCTGAGGGCTACCAAGAGCCTAAGAAACTCAAGGTGTTTCACTTGAAGGATTTCAGTCAAACCTCGGCTTTTTAAATGAATTTCAACAAAACTTTTCTTACCTATTCTAGCCAGGGCATGTGATAGAAGGCTAGTGCAGACTCAGAAAATGCACTCTAGAAAAAAGAAAAGAATATGATTTTAAAAAACCCCAAGGTATTTAATTAGCAAGGGTGAAGTATTGTGTTTTGGTGTTTTTTTAATAGGAACTGGTTACAGGCAACAAAATGTTTCCTGTTTAAAGACAACATTCACAAAGACCAAGCATTTCTAAACAATAAACAATATTCAAGTTGATGGTTAACACAAATGTCTTGAATACAGTTTTTCTAGAATGTATATGATGGTGTAAATAGTTTATTAGTGTTCTAGAAATTTAAGATATTTAGAGAGATTTTGTGTTTCTAAGCACTATTAGACTTTGAATTTTTGAACCAAGGTAAAACTAACCAGAGGAGAGGTATTCATACTTTTCCTCCTGGATATTTGATAAGAAGAAGGAGGAGGGTTGGTGTGTTTCTCAGGTTAGGTCTCTGTGGTTTTGGGCTCACAGCTCAAGCTGATCTCCCCATGGAGTCTCTGAGACTGCAGATGCTGTGTGATGAGTCAGCTCAGAGAACAGATGAGGCAGATGTGTGTTCCTCCCTAATCACTCATAATTTATGCAAACCTAATTTATCTATGTAATCTTCAATTATCTGAGTTCCCTCTGATTTGGTCTTTCTTTGATCTTTCACCAGGTCAGTTGCAGTGGTTGACCATGGGTTTGCTGTGCAGGCCAAGCCATACAGATATTGTTTCTTGATACCTTCTGTTCCTGGCTTTTCCTTTTTACTGAAGGTAGAAATACCATTTCCATGACCTTCCTCGGACTATGTAATAGATACAGTTTTCTTCTTACCCTACTTGCTAATTGCATCTGTGTCGATTTTCATGTTTTTGTGTGCTTCTGCTTTGTTCTTGTCTGTAGCTGTTTGAGCTATGCTTTGCTGTTTGGTTCCTCTTTATACTTCAAGTTATTGAAAACCTCTGATTCAACTAGGTGTCTCTTTTAGTTCCTTTTCTGCTTTTGTCTTTGCTTTAGGATACTTCAGTCCAATGCTTCTAATTTTCTCTTTCCTTTACATGTATTCCTACAGAATGTTAACTGCCAGCTTCCTGAAATTATTTGCTGACTTTTCCTGAAGTATTTTATTCTATATATCTTCTACAAGAGACCCCCTAACCCTTCCTAGTAACTCTAATCCCCTGCCTACAACTTTCATGACTTCTCTGCTGGTGAAAAGCAGATCTAAACAAGCCTGTTTTCCAGATGTATTTTCTAAAATTTACCCACAACACCTGCTGGGAAGTCTGGGGGGAGATTCCTCAAACCCAACAGAGATGTACGTGAGTAAATGAATGCAAGCAGAGATCATGGTCTGATTTCTTTATGGATTTATGTATTTAAGGCAGTATTAAACATGAATTTGTAGTGAGCAGCACTTGTAAATAGTAATTTTTTTTTGCATCCCATCCTAAACTGGCATCTGAATCAATGAATGATGCTCTAAAAGTGTGCTTTTCTCATCAGAGAGTACGAGGCAAGCCATGGGTTGCTATTCTTTATATTATTTCCTTATATTAGGAGATAAAGGACTGACATCCCAATTTCCGTGCCAAGTGTACAATTTACTAATAAAACTTTGAAAGCTTTTGTTGACCCTCTGACTTTTGTCATTCCTTTTGACCACAAATATCTAGGAATCTTAGGAATTCCCAACTTAAGAGTGAGAATGACACACATATGCCTGGGGGAAGAGTCCCATTAGCACCAAGCCTTGTGTTTTGCATGTCTCTGTTTGCTGTAGAGAAAGAAAGAACTTCATCCATCCAGTGCCAAGTTTGGTGCAGATGTCCACTGATCTCCCTGTGTGTTGGCTCAGTGGTTGCAGTCCATTTCTCATGGGTAAGGTACTGGCTCAAAGCTCTCCTTGACCTTTTCATGGTCATGCTGCTACGTAAAATGATGTAGAAAACAAAGCATGGAGGTTACCTGCAGTTATCACCTTCTCAGCATTGCTGTCCATCTGGAGGAGAAGGTCAAGGCTTGACCATATTAGTTATTCTATACTACTCTGATTTCTTCATTTGCTTCTGATTCATTTCAAGGGCTGCTGAAGGTACTGATTGTCTTGTGTTCAACAGGTCCTTTGAGCCTACACAAGCCACGTTCAAGGGAAGTGAGAGCCAAAAGCCATTACAGCGTTGATCCCAAGGCTGTTGTCAATGTTGGAACAAGTCCCATTTGAATGTAATTTCTTCTTAGCACAAGGACTCACACCTTGGGAACAAACCCAAGTCCTGTCAGACTGTAAGACAATTGACTTTTCTGCTTACACTGTAATTAATGCTATTGAAATCTCAGAAAAGAAAGCCAAGAAAGCACAAAATATTCAAGTTTAAGACTAGCCACCTTTCTTTCACTGCTTATCTCAAGGGATGTGAATCCATTAGAAATAAGGTTCCAGATGCCAAAACCAATAAAAATGCAGACTTTAAGGTTTAGCCAAATTGTGGTTAAAGTTATTTCTCTGTGGATCACACTCAGTCATTAATTTTAAGGCTGGACATTCTCCAGATTCTGTGGTTTCTTTGCAACAGGGGGTAAGATCCCAGTGATTAGAAGCCTTGCATTTCACTATTTTTTCTAATATATTTAGTTGAATTGCAATTAGAATTTCATAATTCTGTTTCTTTCTGATGGAAAAACAAAAGAGTATTGTAAACCTGTTGAAAATGGACACAAGCATTCAAAACAGAGCAAAGCAGTTTAGATGATATACATCACTATAGCTTAACGGTTTGCATCATGTATATGTTATGTGGTCTTCTAGGATTTTCATCTTTATAGGTAGAAAATTGCTGTGGTTAATTGCTTTCAACATAATTAAATTCACAGGAAAAAATTTTATTTCAGTATGGTTTGCCAGGAAAAGGTGGGTCTTTTGGAGAGCATAGGTCAAGCAGCACTTGAAAAACTTGTACTTTTGTATAAAACACTGTGTGAAGAACTATATTCTTCAGAGACATTTGCATAAGAACTCATTTAAAAAAATGACAAAAACCTAGCAGAACTGTGTGCTTCCACAGAACAAGTAATCCTTTATGAAAGACTGTCCACAACATTAAAGTCATATTAATAGATGCTACGGAAAAGCATGAGGAAACCTTATAGTTACTTTTTTTTTTAATACACTGAGCCAGTAGAAGTAATTTATATTGTAAACTTTGAAAGAATGTAGTGAAGAGAAATATAGGTCTCTCTGTTGAGAAGTGCAACAATTTAATGACAAAATTACTTGACAGATTAATTTAGTATAGGCTTTTTTTGGAAAGACCAAAGTTATGTTAAACTTATGTTTAAAAGCCTGAGATACCTTGCTCAGGACTTTTTCAAAAATATTCCTTGACTTCTTCTTGCAATCCTTATATTGTATGAGAAAATGGCCTTTAAGGTAATCTAAAGATATAGTCACATTAAATATTACAACCTTAAGCTAAAACTTCTTCAAGAATACTTAGGTTTTACTCAGAAAATTGATCACTGCAATGTAGGAAGTATCTTTATGAATACCCTTCTTACACTCCTATACTCTTATATCCATAAACATTTCTTAAAGTTTGCTGATGGCCACTATTGTAGAAAGGATATTACATGAAATAGGTCTTGATCTGACTACTGTGGATTTCTGCACAAGAGACCTCCTGGTCCTGCTGAGGTCAGTGTTTAAATTCCCACCCAAATCAGATGAACCCTCAGAAAACTGTGGTATGGCTTTTGGGGTGTCTGTGCATTCAGAATACACTGAGTGCCACGGGCACCACAAGTAAGCAGCAGCATAACCTGTGTTGCTCTGGACAAATTTGTAGGATTTCCCTGTCTTCTCCCATTTTAAAGAAAATTCAGGGGTGTGTCCTTTCCTTGCAAAATCATACCTGAGCTCACTGTACAGCTTGGTGTGAATCCCCCAGATACCACTGGGCCAAAACTGATACGACTCCACTACCAACCTCTCCTGACCCCATATCTGCCTGGGCTGTCCTCACCTTCCCTTGGCCCGGTGCCTGGTCAGGAGCTCCACAACATTTCCATGTTGCAGATACTCCATAGCTGTGCCACTTGCTCCAATGGAGGTTAGCCCAGAGCCTTTCCCACTGCCCACATACCTTCTGTTTCTGAAAAATGACCTTAACTCAAACGGGTTGAGTTGAATTTGGAGACTCATGCTCAGCTTTGAACTGCCAGACTTCAGCTGGATTAAGGAAGACCTTTTATAATACTTCCCTGTATCTGTGGTGGTATTATTTTCTTCTTTTTTAAAGCCCCATAGTGGTTTAAAAACTGAAAAAAATAGTCATAGTTGTTATTAAACATCACATAATACCCAAAGTACCCTCTACAAAGCGGCTCAATTACTTCTGTATATGTGTCAAGTGCTTGACTGTTTTTTAAGAACTGTTACAGCCTGGGAAATAGTGGCTGGATATTTTTAAATCTTTTATTCACTCAATAGTCTAGGAAATAGTCTTTATGTAAAATACTGTATAGAGTTATTTTACTGTCAATATAGACTATAAAATACATTGAAATTAAATTGGACTAAATTATTTTGGGCACAAAAATAGGTAGTAGACTTTTAATTTCAGGGGCGACCATTACAGACCCCGGCTTGATCCTGTCAGTGTACTGATTTTGAACTTATAGGACTATATGGAACTCCCTATAAGGTGAGGCTACAGGTCATTTGACTAATTTTTTATTTTCATTTTCCAGGTGGGTAAACCACAGGGCTTTCATAAAATAGGAAATTCTTGAACAGCTAGTTAGACCAAGGCTTTCTAAGAGAACCAATCGTTTAGCTGAGCCATTTGGGAAAGATTTGCTCACCTAGGCTTCAAGTGCTGCAGGTTTTGAGTTCCCCTGTTGCAGGAGCTCCCTTGCACATACATGTGAATGCCATAAAACTGGTATCAGCCTTTTTGGTTTTGCTTTTAAGTTTGTATATCTCTATTACTGAGCAGATTGTAAGACCCAGTTGATACTGAGCCATTTTTTCCAGCACTTATTTTGTGAGTTGGAACAATATGATTAGAGGATGGAAAGTTGAACATCTCTGTAATACAGACTCACACTGGATGATTTATGAGCAATGCGTGGGGTAAGATTTTAGAGAAATATAAATTATACCTGTTCATCATATTGACTTTGTTTAATGTTTCCCACATGTTACTATGACAACATTCATGGGATATATATTTTAATTTCTGTTGCACAGAGGAAGTGTGTCGGGTCTGCACATTTCTCTTGATTTTATGGTTGAGTGCTGTGTCTAATGCAGATTGTAAATCTTATTGGAAAAATATATAAGAAGGTTTTCATCACAGTGGCTCTCCTGGCAATTCTGAAGCTTTTAATAAGCCTAATTTAAATTTAAAAAGAACATTTACACCCCCTGTGATGTGGAGACTTCTAAAGTGGGGGTAGCAAATGCTGTGCAGAAAAGCAGGAGCTTCATGCTAACAATTGCTGAACGTGTTACATAGTTAAACACATTGTTAAAACTCTTACTTCAGTAAAACCCTAAAAAATGTCTTGTGGCCAATATTTAATTTCCTGTTTTCCATATAGTGGGTAGAGGATACTTTTAAAACTTTTTTAATTTTTGTGCAAAAAATGGGTTTAAATGTTCTTTATAGTTCTCTAAACATATTTTCTGTAGGACCTTAAGGATCTTCATGACAGTGAGATTTTTCCTTAAAAATTAGGTGTAAAAATTAAATGGAAATTTCTGAATTGGGATAGACAGGCTCAGTTTCTGCACCACAAGCTGTTGTTCTACATGGCAATTAGTTTGCATATGCATCTGAAACCAGTGCTGAGAAAAGTGACAGTGAGTTGTGCTGATAAGTGGTTTAATGGAATTATTCAGCAGGCCAAAACCCATTAATCACAGGGAACAGTCTCCCTGTGATACTTCAGTGTATAGTTAAACAAAACTCCACTTATTTATTTACTTTCTAGTGTAATTTTTTTTCATCAGAGTGGGAACATTAACTGCAGAGATTCCTGTGAAAAGTAAAATCTACTCCAAATCATGAAGTTAGAACTAAAACATAATTACCCATAAAGAATGAAAACTTTTAGTCATTTCCTGTAATTTCCCCACCAAATTAAAGTTTTGCCTTGCAGTACTGCTATAAAAAAACATCACTGCCATCTCACACATACTAAGTGGAAACTCCCTATATGAAGGTGCAATTCTCACTTTTCCTGCTCTAACACGCCTAGGTTTATAAAGGAAAGGATAAAATCCACATCCTGTTAGTCTTCTTCTTCCAGCCTATTTCTTGTATCACTCTCATCTTGTCCTTTTAGCTGCTGTAGCTTTTGCACTTGGACAGCTAATAATTCATTTGTTTAGGACAATTTGTTTAGGACAAATGGCTGCAGCTGTTAATTTATATTCACATATACTATTGACTATATGGCTAGAATACAGGTCCAGGTATTTTGCTTGTGTTTGGTGCCTACAGCCCATGCTGTGCTACACCTCTGAGCATACCATTGCAGCTGGGTTCTGTTCTATGATAACTTTATCACTTCTTGTAAAGTTGTGGCATTTTTAAAAAGCATGTCTCGAGGGAAATTTACACCCTAGAAATTCCTGACAAATATAGTTAGCAAACGGCTTTCTGAATCCCCCAAAATATTCCCCACCTGAACTTCCACCAGCGGGAAGTGCCACAGCTTGAAGATTAGCTGATGCTTCACCACTGCACCAGAAACAGCTCAGAGGCCACCTGGGAAGCATGAGTGACCTCCCACATGCTACCCACTGCTGCTTGGAGAACGGCTGCTATCGGCAGAAATAACAAATTCTGAGTCCAGCTAACTCACTGCCCAGCTGGGGCAGAGCTTTTATAAAAGACTGTGCTTTTATTGTGATTCCTGAAAGTGCAGGCATGCTGCTAAGCTTCCATTTCAGGCTCTGTGACCTGCCTGGGATCTCCTGTTTGACATGGACTGAGGAAAGTCCTTTCCTGGAGTCTACCAGAATATGAGCAGAAATCTGTGACCTCGTTTCTTCACAATGCCAGCTGCTGGGACATGCCTTCTTTGTCCTCTGTAGCAACAATGTGAAGTATAAACCATTCTATGGCCTTCCTTTCAGCTTATGCCTGGCCTGTTTGGATTGTTGCAGATGTTCCAAATTCATCCTGGACTTTGAGACTTTTTCCCCTCATTTGGAAAGTTATACAAGCTTCTTTTTGCAGTTCTTCTTCATTTGGTAACACCAGATAAACTGACAAGACAGGATGGGAGAAAAACTTTGCCCAGAATTTCACAATTTCTTCATAAGAATATAGGCATTCATTTCCCATGTGATTTTCAGTCCAGGCACACCAGGCTCACATAAAGGGCCAGAACATGTACAACTCCTTTGTCTGACAAACCCAGACCCAAACTGCAAGGGTATGCCAAAGCACAAAGGGCAGATTTAAGTGGGAGAACCCGAGTCAGTTCTGTTAATCCTGCCTGTAGAGAACTACTATAGACATCGCTGGAAAGGAGCAAAATTTTGTTATGGCTGTTTCACCACTTGTGTTGTGGGGAACACTGGGGATAAATTTGTATATATGTCCTACTGGAGTTGCTGCAAAAACCATTGGTGCTTTTAACTGTGTTAAATGGTGTTGGAAGAAAAGAAGTGAAATGAATGAACATACTGATGTGTATTTTCTGCGAAGAATATGCTGAAATTGTAAAGGACTACATTATAACATATATTCCTGTTTTTTCTAAGGGATCATGCAAACATAATATTGCTAAGCATTTCTCAGATGTCCTAAGTGCATATCACGCAGCTTAAATTTGGCAGAGAAATAGGAACAGAGAGAAGTAAACTTCAGTCAGTTTGTCATGTCGTCCATGGTGGAAAGAGAAGCATGTAAAAGATTTTGGTAAAACAAATCATTGGAAATCTGGCATAATAATTCCCTGTCCCCCATTTACCATGGGAATGCAAGGAGAGACCTAGAAACTTTCATTGTTGGTATTTCAGAAGGTTCACGTTCACCACTGCATGGTGGTAGGGACACAAAGGCACAGTTTTAGCAAAGATAATTGCCTTCATGTATTAGTGTCAAGTGTAGTGGCAGCTATCTGAAACAGCTTGTTTAGCTCTCCTACTCAGCACTGTAGCCACACCAGACTATATGCACATTGCCTTTTCCTGGTTCTGCAGCCCCAGCAGCCCTAGGTGCCACTGAAACTTGTAAAGGAAGCCAATTGGAAATGCCAGGCACAAAACTTTCTAAGGCACAGTGTGAGTGTTTTTGTTCAGAATGTACTTAAATTCAAAGAAACAGAAAAACCACTGTACACATTTGTTTTTGACACTGAAACTTGGGTAGAATGTGGGAAAATGAGAAGGACCTAATCTACAACCAAGAGCAAATTTAGGCACTGTGAAGAAATGCAAAGTAATGAAACCAAAAAAATGATCCCAAAGCACACAGTAGACAGTGTACAGATTATAGTGGGAGATGATAGGTAACTGCCTCACAGAGACTGAAGGAAAAGAGCAAATAATGAATTTACTGCAGTGACGTTCTCTGCCACAGCCCCACTGCTGGTAGACTGTGATCAGATTTACAGTTGTGAAGAAAAAATGGCGCAAAAGTCTGAAGGCTTAGTTTGTGACAAATAATTAGCATCTTACTGAAGTACCATGTAAGATGCAAAATGTACTTACCATTGTTTAAAATAATTTTGTGACTAAGAACACTGTAAAAGTGCATAGCAAATTTACATGCCTCTCAAGGATGTGTTTGACAGTAGTGGTTTTAGACTTGATGCCATAATTTTTCAACTCCATGAATGAAGCAAATTGATTTGTAATGTGATACAGTCATCAGAACCATCAACACATTTACACCACATGACTTTTCCCCAGCTGATAACACTGCAGCTTATGGTGGATTTTGGCTGAACTCAATGCAAAAAAGAAGACAAAGGTTGGAAAGCAAATGGAAAGGAGTCCAACGTAATGAAAACACATCTTCATCCAAGTTTGGATGCTGAGCAGAAGTATGGGGAGAATCAAAAAGGCCACATGTATCTTGACAATAAGTTTGAGAGATGTGTTCCGGGGGCCTAGGTGTGACTTCTGGTTGAAGGAACCTTAGCATTAAGATCTGTGTAGGAGTGGCCAAGCAGCTTTAATCTTTTTTTCTGCTAATGTTTGTTGGCTTAACTAAGATCTCCCTGAATTTTATCTGTCCTGCTTTCACAGCAGAATTGTGCAGTGCTGACTATGTTGCTGTCACAGCAAGGAAATTAATTGTCAGAAACAGTCTCAGTGGATTCAGTTGGTGGACAGATATCTTAACTGACCAACAGACAGGAAAGAGGTTGTCCATCTGTTCCCTGGATTATGGTTTAGGTGTCTCAAGGAGACTGTCATTGGTAAGTCCAATGCATTTCCTGCACTTTGGGGTCTAAATCAGGGGTCTGAATTTAGATGAATGACTCACTGTTTTTAAAATGTTGGGCTGTGCCTGACACTGATACACTGACCTAGTGGTGCATACTCCAGAGGAGGAAGACTTGTCTTTTTTCTTTGTTCAACCTTTAGAAGTTTAAATACACAGATATCATCTAAATTCAAATAAGCATCTTAGACTCTTGCTTGAGTCATGCTGAAATGCTGCCAACAGCATCAGGTTCATGCCAAAGAGACCTTCATTCCAATCCTTGCTCCTCAGACTGTTTTGTTCACTTAGCATTAAAAACAAGATAGAAGCTACTAAATGTCCGAGTAGAGATAGTGACAAGTGCTCTTCCTCAGGGAGTGGTATTGAGACTGGCACTGTTCAGCATCTTTGTGGGTGACGTGGACAGTGGGATCCAGTGCACCCTTAGCAAGTTCGCCATCGACACCAAGTCGCCACCACCACCTGAGATGTGAGCCTGTGCAGACTTCATGAATTTCAAGAAGGCCATGTGCAAGGTCCTGCACCTGGGTTGGGGCAACCCCGAGTACAAATACATGCTGGGTGGAGCATGGATTGAAAGGAACCCTGAGGAGAAGGACTTGGGGTGTTGGCGGATTAGAAGCACAACATGAGCTGGCAGTGTGCTCCTGCAGTCCAGACAGCCAAATGTGTCCTGGGCTGCATCACAAGCAGCGTGAGCAGCAGGTCAAGGGAGGCAATTCTGCCCCTCTACTCTGCTCTTGTGAGACTCCATCTGCAGTGCTGTGTCCAGCTGTGGGGTCCCCAGCACAGGAAGAACGTGGACCTGTTGGAGCAGGTCCAGAGGAGGCCATGAAGATGACCAGAGGGATGGAACACCTCTCCTATGAGGACAGGCTGAAAAAGTTGGGACTGTTCAGCCTGGAGAAGAGAAGGCTCCAAGGATACCTTAGAGCACCTTCCAGTACCCAAAGAAGCCTACAAGGAAGATGGAGAGGGACTTTTTTAAGGGACATGTAGTATTAAGACAAGAAGTAATGTCTTCACACTGAAATAAAGTAGATTTACATTAGATATTAGGAAGAAATTCTTTACCTTGAGCGTGATGAGCCACTGGAACAAGTTGTCCAGAGAAGTTGTGGATACCCCATCCCTGTCAGTGTTCAAGGCCAGGTTGGGTGGGGCTTTGAGCAACCTGGTCTACTGGAAGGTGTCCCTGCTCATGGCAGGGGAGTTGGAGCTAGGTGCTCCTTAAGGTCACCCCAAGACACCAATCCAAACCATTCTATGACAAATAAAATTTCTAACCCAAGTGCTCTAAGACATCTTGAGATCAATCTTATCTCAGTCTTCCTGGGCTCCCAGATTTGTGTTCACCTGAAAAGGAAATGGAAAATCTTTGCCATCTTTTTTATCATTTGGTAAATAAGGTTATTTTACAGGTTTCTGTAGTGGTCAGAGTTCCTAATATCTGGTGGACATAATTCTTTCTATAAGGGATAGAGGGAAAAAGTCTTTCACTGTGTGGACACTAATACCAGTGCCTCCTTTAAAGAAAACTGCTAAAATACACCCAGATTTGACCCATAATGAGATGTAAATTCATCCTACTGAATTATTGCTTGCTCAGTTCTTTTTTTTTTTTTTTAATTGAGAAGCTCCAGATGGCGGGATGGAGAGTTCGCAATGTTTCTGCTAAACTTGGTTGAGACTATTCTGGTGATAATATTAAATGTTTGACATGTCTGATGGGGCTGTTATTGCCAATATGAAGGCATTAGTTGTTGGTTTGAGATGATTTTAGTTTAGTTCATTCCTATGTCATAATTCCTAAATTATACTGACACACCATGGTGAGAGATACCTTAGAAACTCTCATGAAAGATTCATTTCATGTGGTTAAAACTTTGAGAAAACAAGAAATTATTTTTTCTCTCCAGTACACTACAGAATTTTGTTGACACTGTGTATTAAAATTGCCAAATAACTGCAAAGATATATTACTAAATGTCATAATTTCTACTCAGAGGTATCCTGTTGCCTGTCCACAGCAGTGAAGCAGAAATGTGACTGTGAATGTCAACTAAATCAGATATGACACATATTATTGTCTAGGCAAGTGAGTCAGGCAGCTGTGATACTGTGAACTGATAGGTCCTGCCTCGGGCAGAGGGGAGATGTTGACACACCTGGATAGTCACATTTTATCAAGGACTCAAACCTGCAGTTTCATGCTCAGTTAGAAAGTGGCATTTCTCATCTCAAAACTATTTGATTCTTCGGAAGATTAGGACCTGGGCTAGAGCTACATTACATCTGAGAGTTAATGTGCTTTTTTATATTCAATATCCTTGAAAAAGACAGGCTACCAGGAGTTCAAAGTTATTTTTCGACTTTTGTATTGACAGAGGCAAGCATGGGAAAGTAAGTAATAAAATTGTTATTAGCAAGTACCAACATTTTTGAAACCTAAACCCTCTAAATAGCTCCATCTCTGCCTCTGGTGGCTATCAATAGAGAAGATGTAATTGTATTTTGTCATACAGTTCAGATATGATTACTAACAGACAGTTTATCCAGTCTTTGGCTCAATTTTCTGCAGATGAAAAAACATAAATTGGCTTTGTGCAGGGTCAGGTGTGGTCTGCAGGAGGTGTGTGCTCAGGTGCCATGTCATGAATTGCAGGTGATCTGCCCAGTAATCCTTTATATCCTGGCACACAGCCAGAGAAGAAAAGAACCACAAGGGAACACCTTCAAGAGACTTCCAGATGGTTCTGTACAGGCAGCTTGGGCCCAGCTTGATTTATTTGCTTTGGCTGAGTGTGGATATAGCATTCAACTGAACTAGAATGCCAGTCAAAAGCCTGGAGCACTGGGGATCACAGTATAGAAACAAATACAACTCTGCAATATGATTCTCAGTGCATGTTTTTGTAACTGCTGTATTCTTGGTTCTCGCATGACTTGGACATCTTGGATCCTTTTATGTATAACATAGACATAAATATATATGGAAATATGTCAAATATATAAAAAAAAATCTTTTTATTTCTTACTCCTGGTGATGTATTAAGTATTGTCTGGTGTTGTTTCTGTGTATCAAATTCAAGGTTGTGGTAATTTCTCTTTTTCTTTCTATCACATTTGTTCTTCTATATTTCATCACATGGTTTTATTTACATTTTGTCAAGGGTATCCAGAAACTCCTGTTCCAAGGTGATGTTAAGTTATAAAAAATAATTAAGACTTTTCAACTTCAGAAAAAAGATCTTGATACATTGTGCCTGAAATTCAAGATTGCCTGTGGCACAGTAGCTGGGGAAATGTGAGCACGAATCTGGGCTGTTAGATGAGTGTGGTTCTGCAGCTGTGAAATAGCACATTGATTCTGATATTAGAGAGGCATTGTAGAGAGCCACTGACTGACACACAGAGATGGACACTGTTCTTCACTTTCCCCTGAGAGCATTTTAAAAGTAGAAGGTGCTATTTAGTTTCTCTGAGTTTGCAATGAATAGGAGTAGTTAACATCTATTAGAAAACCTGTCAAATTCTCAGATCTGGGCCAGAGCAGGATTTGGGCAGTATTCCTTCATGGTCTCCCTTGTTCTTTATCCTTTGTATCTAACACCAAGCAAAAAAGAGCCATCAGAAATGAAGTGTGCCCTGGAAAGCAGATTTCACTGCAATGAGGCATGATTAAAGAAGATGGTGCAGAGATTTACCCAGCAGTAGGGAGGCTTCAGTGATGGGTCTGTAACTGCATGACTGAACATGCACTTTATCAGTTCAGAGTGACATCAGCTCTGATGGGATTTTGCTGGGCCTAGAGGGAAAATGCTAAGTCTCAAGAAATACTTTCCCACAAAATATTTCCTTAGCTAAGCAATAGGTTCAAAAGTAGATTTGAAAGAGATTTTCTCTTTCTATGATATGTGATATGCCATTTTTTTTCATGAAATTAAATTAATGAGCCAAGCCTTGAGAACAACCAAGAATCAGCTCAGTTAGAGCAAACACCGTTGTAAAATTACTGGGTGGACCACTTCAAAAAAGTGTATTCAGTGTGACTGGTAAAATATTTCAGGCTACTTCTCATTGCAACTCTATAGTTCTTAGAATGGTTTCAATTATACATAATGAGTCAGGGCTTGCCTGTGGGGAGAATGAAGCTGGCTTCAGACTCCTGAGTTTAACAAGGACGAGGGGCTGGGGCCAGCCACTCCTGCCAGGGAGACAGGAGGGTCTAACAGCATTGCTGTTCCTGCCGCTGCTGGGTGGATGACAGAAATTACATCAGTGCCTCAGGAGTGTCACCAGCCTGTACCTGCAAAAACAGCCACCATCCTGTACAGCCTGTGTCTCTTAGTGGGCCTACTCTTGTCCTTGTCTGCCAGACAAAACGACTGATGGCTCCAGGTGTATTGCTACAGTGGGGATTACTGTAACACGATGTACCAAACAAGGAGGGCCGTAGAAAGGAAATATATATAGGCTGATTCTTGATAGATGTTTCAGAGATGTTTATTTCTCCAGCCGCATAGCCGGGGCTCTGCTGAGGAACTGCTCAATCCCGGGGCCCGAGGGTCCTTGCCCGCGCAGGGGAACACAAAACAACCAACAGGGAACGAGGCTGAGCAGGGGCAGGGAAACCCCGTGTCTGTCCCCCCGGGGCCCCTCTCCCAGGACCACATGGCAGGGGGGGATGAACCTCAACACTTCACCCGTTTATTTTTAACAAAAAGAGATTTAGAACTTAACATTGAAAACAACTGGATAAACATAACAAGAACAGTTTCAAAACGAAACAAGCCACCCTCCTGAGTCTTTAAATATCCAAACAGATTCTCTGGAACATCTTAAGGCTGACAGAAGGGAGACAGGACTCTCTGGGCATGCTTTGTGGGGAAACTGAGGCAGGAGAGAGTTTAATTTCTTCCCTCCCCCTTTTCATCCCCCCCTCGGCATCGGAGAGGAGTTGTAGGGAAAGGGAATTGTATAGGGAAGCCATGGGGTGAAAAATGGATTAGGAATAAACTGGGGATGGGGTAAATTTAGGGAAGGGCTCATATTTGGTATAGGGTAAAAGGGGAAAGTAGGTTGTGGGTAGGGAAGCTGCTGGGATGGATACTGTTTATCATTTTGTGCATAACGGCTGCCTTTGACTGGGATACCTCCAGGCCCAGTAACATTTGCTGCTTGTAAACCCTTCTTTCCTTGCACTATATCAAACCGTACAACTTCCCCATCTCCTACACTTTGCAGGTAATTTTTAGGGTTATTCCTTTTAATGGCAGTTCTATGGATGAATAGATCTTCCCCTGTATCATCTCGTGTTATAAATCCATAGTTGTTTTTGACATTGTACCATTTCACAGTTCCTGTGATTTTCGTTGCTACAACTTCTCCTATCACGTGCTTGTGTGTTTGTCATAGCTGCTGGTCCCGCGTGGCTGCTGCCTCGCCGATTCCAATGTCGCGGCTGGGCCCCCGCATTGTGGCTGCTCCGCGCCCTCCGAGCAGCGCTGCTCCGGCGCGTGTCTGGGCTCTGCGCGGCCCCGTGTTGCCATCGCTGCCGGCCCCGCGCCCTGCGAGCGGTTCCGCTCCACCAACTCCACGCTGCTTTGAGAGCGGCCTCGTTTCGGCTCGGCACTGAGCTGCGCGGCTTCTCGTGTCGCTTTGGAAACCGCTGCTTCTCACTCTACAAAGCTCTCCGAGCCGTGTGCTCAGAGCGGGCTTCCACGCCAACCCCCAGTTCCTGGCTGCTCGTGGGGCCGCCTCTCTGCTGCATGTGGCCCACGGCACCTGCGGCGCCTGCGGCATCGCTCCCTCACTCACGGTCGTGCGGCCGGGGACCCCGAGACAGGGATGGGGTCCGCGATAAGGTGCGCGCTCCCGAGGGTGCCAGGCGCATCCAGCGCAGGCACCTCCACTGGCACGGCTGCAGTCATGTGCTCCTGGGATGGCGGCCGTGCGGTCTCAGCCATGGGATTATGGCCATCCTCTGCTCTAGGGGTAATGGGGCCATACAAATGCTCTTCAAGAGCTTCACTGATTACAATTGATCCACGGAGGGGTTCTATCACTAATGCATGTTTTTTTTGATCCCTTATCTCATCCCAGATCTCGTGCCAAAAACACCCGTGATTAATTCCAGTAATTCCAGGAGGATTAATATCAAAAAGTAAGTCTCAAGAAATACAGAAGAAATTTTTGAAATGCCAGTTAAAAAAATGTTCTAGATCTCCCAGAACAAATACTGTCTTGTTTTGCTGTTCAAGGATTCCTTTAACTTCTAGATACATTTCTTTCTGTGGTTCAGAGAGCCACATTTCCCACGATTCTTCCATAGCCCAGAGATAATATCCAAACCAAGGCGAGAAGAGAGAGATCTAGAGTGATTTTTACTCACGAATTTTCTGTCCTTGGGGATCTGGGATCATTCTGCTCGCAATTCTCCACCATTTGCTACAGTGGGGATTACTGTAACATGCATATCAAACAAGGAGGGCCGTAGAAAGGAAATATATATAGGCTGATTCTTGGTAGATGTTTCAGAGAGATGTTTATTTCTCCAGCCGCATGGCGGGGGCTCTGCCGAGGAACTGCTCAATCCCGGGACCCAAGGGTCCTTGCCCACGCAGAGGAACACAAAAAAACCAATGGGGAACGAGGCTGACCAGGGGCAGGGAAACCCCGTGCCTCCCCCCAGGGCCCCTCTCCCAGGGCTACATGGCAGGGGGGATGAACCCCAACAGTGTATGTACAGTGAGTGTTTATGAGAGAGCTAGTGGGAAATCTAAACTCTGAGTTTAAAAGTAATTAGCAGTCTACCTGCTCTCCAAGAGGACCCTTGGACAAAGAGGCTTCTGTGGGAAATGGATTAAAATAAGAAAACACTGAGAATGCCTTACCCAGCTACTTGGTCCTGTACCCACTATGCCGAGCTGTGCACGGGAAACCAGTCAGTCCAGTGTACAGAGCTGAGTAAAAGACTGGGGTCACAGCCACACTGTGAGATTAACGTAGCTCATTGCAGAAAAATGTTGTGAGGCCATTACTGTTCCTAGGTGGTAAGGACTGCAGCTTTCAGGTGATTGAACTTCTGTCACATCTGGATGAGATCTGACAGTGCTTTGAGCGAAGAGATCTGCTTGCTGCTCCCCATTCTGTGCAATACCAAATATCCTTCTTGATCACTGAAAGCAGCAGTTCCTCTGCTATTGAGGACTGACCGTGAAATCTTCAGAACATGAGTTTTTATTGTACGTTCCCAAAGAGAAGAAAAGGAATTGACTATTCAGAACCAGGATCATAGAATTATTGAATATGCTGAGTTGGAAGGGACCTATCAGGAAAATGTTGGAGTCCAGTGTAACAGTTTTATTAAACTCACTGTCTTACAGACTACATGATGTTTTAAAATATCCTGTCACTCATAAAGCCTTGAAACCCAAGACTGTTGCATTTACAGGCCTGTTAAGAATTAAAAACCAATATGGCCAATGCATTAATTCACTGTGAGGCTTTGCTACAATAATCCATCATTATCAGGCAGAGAAATGGAAAGCCAGCATGACATTTAATGAAACATAGAGAATGAAATCTGGAAACTGCTGCAACTTTTTACAAGCCAAGTAGAATAAATCATTAATCAAAAAGATCATAAAGTGCAAATGATAAATGGTTATGCAAGAAAGCAAACCACAAGCATCACTACAATATCCTTCACACTTCTACTCTTCTAGCAAAAGAACCCTAAACTGACAATTACTGCAGTTAGCAAACCTGCTGTTAGGACTGTTACTATTAAACAGATCTAAAAGTACTGAAGTCCTAGGGATAAGGAATGACACCTTTATTTTTCTCTACTGACTGATAAGTAACAGCAACAAGAAAGGTTCTGGAAGATTTGTGCAGAAGTATTAGGAATGGGGAGCTCGATAGTAGGAAGAAAATGAGCACTGCAGAGGTATGAATCTTGGCCTTGGGAAGGGTTGGAGGTATGCTAAAGTGGAAGGCAAGGAGTTCTGGTAGTAGGGAGTGCCCTCTCTGTCCTGTAGGATACATATATACATAGCTTGTGCCCACACAGAACTGTCCCGCACTGTCTGTCACAGAACCACAGAATCACCAAATAAGCTGACTTGGAAGGGACCCACAAGGATCATCCAGTCCTACTCCTTGTACAGGACCATCCCCAAGAGTCACACCATGTGTCTAAGGATATTGTCCAAACACTTGAGCTCTGTCAGGCTTGGTGCTGTGACTACTTCCCTGGAAAACCTGTTCCAGTGCCCAGCCATATTCTGACTGATTCTTGAAAATTATGTGTCTCATTTGTGTTCCCCAGCATAGCCTGGTTGTGCTGAAGCCTGGTTTTGCATATAAGGCCATAAGAAATGGGGTTTTCATGAGTTACAACCAGGCAGCAGGGTCTCACCAAAGTCCCTTGCTTGGGTGTACCACCTAAGTGGTATTCAGGAGTAGAATTTTCAAGGATGCTGTACAGGCAGGGCAGGAATTGCCCTGTCAACACACGGATATAATTTTCAGAGGCTGCAGCACACCACCTTGAGATCAGTCCCTCACAAATTGCCTTGATTCTCTCATGTCATTTTGTGGCAAGAGATACTAGAAAGCCGTCTTCTGCAGCCAATACATTTGTGACTTTTTAAGTAGTCTTTTGACAAGTATCAGTGTGTGCCAAGATCAAAGCACAGTGGGTGACTAAACTGGAGAGATTTGAGCCACAAGTAGACAACTGGTATCCAATGCACTGAGCCGATGAAGTATCTTGGAAATCCATTGAAAAACATTGTAACAAATCAAGGCCATGAAGCCTGATTGGAAGTTTGATGAGGGACAGGGCATTTCAAAACAATCTTGAGAGCACACATGAATTTGAAAGTCCTTGGAAAAATAAGTTGTTACTTAATAAATTATTCCCACTATAATATTCTGAACTCACCGCAAACAGTTTCATCTACAATCCAGATTTTCTTGGGTCAGATGAGTGGTGTGAATACCACTGCATTAGTCTTACTGTGTTTTTATCTAATCATTGGCTTTAGGGAATATAAATAAACATCATTATCAACCTAAACATCAAAGAAAATGCAATAACTTGCCCTCTGCAGCTGTATTGTGTATTTGTTTCTGGACTGACAGCAAAAGCTGAGATTTTTCACATTATGATTTAGATGCTTAACCAAATATCTTAATGCAGAGGGAGGATTCCCAGGCTACAGCCCTAGTGAAGATGACGTGGTGTCAGTGGAGTATGATTGAGCACACTAGTGCACCGCAGGGAAACAAGCTAATACATAGGTAGGCTGACGTGCCTCTCTGTCTCCCTTGATAGCTTGAATTTTGAGGGTCCTTAAAGCGAAGTAACTTAATTCTGTTAAACCCTGGTGGGAGGGATCTGGGTGCAGGTCCTTGATATCCACAACTGATTAGCAATGACTCTGCATTCGTTGTCCATATGTCTTTGCCTGTTCATTTTTAAAAATTGTAAATCTGTAGAAATTCTGCCGTAATTGCCACACGCAGCAGAATAACTTCTCATGGTTGCTCCTTAGTTGACTCCAGACCCAATATTAGTATTACCCTCATGTTCTGCAGTAATGCTGGCCATGAGAAGGTAATTCAGAAAGGGCATGGACCTAGTGTTTCCTTCCAAGGAAGCCATATGGGATCCTAAAACCCATTTTCCTTTTCTTTGTGGACACACTGTTATTTTCCCCTTGATATCAAATACACAGTGCTTTGAAATAATTTGAAATCATAAAATACGGAATCAGGAGAACTCTTATCTGGTATATAATTTTATTGCACATAGTTGTAACTTTTCTTCACTTGTTATTAAGCATAAAGAAGAGCGAGTAGTGAATTTACAGTTTGTCCAGGAGATGTCTCTCTCTTCCTAAAATACACCAAAGCCATTTGTGTTTCCAGGGATCTATCTTGCATCACAGATGTTGGCTTCCCCAGCCTGCAGTTATGCAAAGGGCAGCACGCAGTCCGACCGCTGCGTATGCTGTGCTCTGTTGTGGGGTTTGGCTGCTGTTTCCAGCACAAACGCCTCATTTTTAGGTCAATGTTTTTGAAAACCATGGGAGCTGAACAAACATTTGTGCTGCAGCCTTGTTTATTCTCAGGCACTTCAAACTTACATGGAAGGTTAACTTGCTTCATCTCTACAACCAAGTAATTTATTGTACAGTTCTGTCACCAAAGAACACACAGGGATATCAGTGGAGTTTAGGGATGCATATAGCTCATGGGAGCCTGAATGTATGCCATTATTCTGCCAACAACATCAAGAATATGGTACAAACAGTAAATGTTTCAATATTCTCACTGAAATACTACACAAGGAATTTAATCCACATATATTTAACTACTTTCAGTTCTATTGCACAGAACATGAAGAATAGCAGATACTCCTATGACAGTCAATAAATATTAGTTTAGATAATGACACAATAAAAGAACTGATGATTTCAGAAATTGCTTTGGTTTTAGCAATACACGGGACAGTCCAAATATTTGCAGTTGTAAGTCCTTTGGATCAACTGCTTTTTATTCTCATCACTGCAGTGGCTTTACCTTGTGCTTTATAATATTAGATGAACCAAACTTCTTTTGTGAGGAGACAGACAGAGAAATCTCTTTTTGTCTAGGCAGAAAAAGCTGACAGCCTGGTCAGACAAATTATTTTATTAACAGGTAATTTGTCATAAATTTCACTGACTTACTGATGATCTTCACTGGGAGTTAAAGGACTTAGGACAGCAATTTTTTTTCTCATGGGAGAAATAATGAAATATATATGAAATTTTAGTCTGATGAATAAGTCATGGGAGTTTCAGATGCTTTAGAGGAAAAATAATTGGATTTATATGAATATTTACTGACTGCTGTCATTGGAGAATGAAATACTGACCCATGCGGTGGTCCCAGGTGAATCTGTGTGCTTGGACATCGGCTGGCTGGCCAGACCACTTTGTGAAGACCAAGAAAGAGGAAGGAAATGGGCATGTCTTAGGGGAGTTACTCTGCTTCTGGAAAGAAACAAACAGCTGAGTATGCACATTTCTCCCAAAATTCCTCAAGAAAAGAAAAGGGGCAATAAGACGACAAGCAAAAAATATGAGGACAAAGAAACAAGGTTGGCCTTTGTCAAAAAAAATCAGGCTATTCACACTTCAGTATAGATTTAGTTTGGAGGCACTTCTAGGTTTGATTTGAAGCCTCTGGAGGCAGGGGCTGTCCTGTGGCAAGTCTGGAAAGAATACTTCTGCTGGCAAGAGTGGCAGGGCTCAGGGGGAAGAAAGAAGTTTCACATAGGCTTCCCTAAGCTCAAGGCATCAGGCCCAAATGCTGTTCACTAGTGTTTGTTCTTCATCACATTATTCCTCTCTGGGACTGAGAAGTTCCTTAAAGACTTATCAAGGTATCTGAGTTAAACTTAACTAAAAGAGGAGCTGCTTGTAACTTTCAGAGGTTGGCTTTCAGGGTCTTAACATGTTAAAGAAAAGATACAATTTCCCCCACACTTTTAAGGAACTCTTTTTAATTCTAACAGCAGAAACTTTCTACTTTGACTTTAAAATGGCATCAAGCAGCAAAAATACTACATGGTAATTACAGAGACCTGTTGAATTTTGTGTTTCTTGGACACTGTAAATAAGAGCAGTGTCCTGTGTGCTATGGAAATGTTCCTCTTACTCAGCTGGCTGACATGGAAGCTCTTGTTTGTTGGTGTTTTTGTTTTTGTGTTCTGCTTTGCAGCTGCATTCCCCTCAGGAAGACATGTGGGTGCTTCTGCTGACTCAGTCCTAGCCAGAATCCCCTGAATGCACTGGAGCCACCTGATTCTTGGAGAGCCTGAAAGTAATTTTCAGCCTACTATGTTTCATTTTGAAGTGTAGTCAAAAGGCACAGCCAGATGGAGTCATCGGTTGTCCTGAAGAAAAGAGAATCTCAAAGTGGAACTTTAAATAAAAAATTTTTTAAAAAAGAGAGAGAAAACTAGGAAAGGAGTGGAGAAGGTTAACTTCATAATATCCCTGAAAAAGCAAAAACTGTATCTCAAACGCCAGAATCATGTGAGTTGCTGGAAGGACTGGATTAAAGGCTTGAACTTTTGCATGGAGTTTTGGGGGGTCAAAGAAATATTTCTGCATGCCACTCCCCTTGTCAGCCTGAGCCTACCTGCCTTTCTACAGGGAGTGCCTTGAAAACTCCACATTGCCCTTTTCTAAACTGCTCTCCCTCTCCTCTGGCACCACACTCAAGCCAGAGTCTTGAAGCTTCTGCCATTAGTATGCTAATCAACATCTTGGATTTTGATGGCCAGGAGATGCCACAAGGAACAGTGAGGACAGTAGGGTCCAGGCTACTCTGAATGAATCCTCCTTTGAATTCTTGTCTGCCTTCATAAAACCTAGATTTAAGAACATTATATATGTGGTGTAATTACACATTACACCAGCAGCCTTGCTATGTTGTAGCAGCTGTTAGCTGTCCTTGCTGTTAAAATATGTCCATTCTATTTGATAACTTGTCTGTAAGTGGTTTCCAACCTGCTACGAGTAGGTGTTTTCATTTTTGCTTCAGAGCTGAAGAAAAGAGTCAACTGAAAAGGTAGGCACTTTTTCTACATCCATGTCAACTTTTCAGCTTGGACATTACCACTTTCATTTAGCCTTGTTCAGAGAAAGAGCTCTTTAGAGATGGCAATGAACCTGAGGCATGCTGTGACCCCTGAGTGACATGGCCCACTGCAGTGTCACACATAAATACCCCAAACAACTCTGAATTCCTTACCAGCCTATGTACCAGGAGCAATATTATTCTACTGACACAGTGCTGCTTCACCTAAGCCTCCTGCCCACAGAGTCTCCTCTAGGCAAGCTGATCTTACAGCCCACTGCCCTGCTAGCTGGGTTATCAGGAGGAGCTGGGCAGGAAGCTGTGTGAAGGGGTGCCTGGGGTGCTGCACAAAAGACAGAGTGCAAAGAGTGAGTGTTGCTTTGGAGTTTGCCAGAAGGAACAGCCAGGGAAACATCTGGAAAGCAGGAGGAACTGAGGAGCAATAGGATCTGTTCTAGGACACGGACACGCTTACACTGCTTACACTGACAGCATTCAGATAGTCTCCAAAATGGACATCTTTTCGGCAGTGCAAAGCCTGCCTGGGTGAATAGTTTGTGTGTGTGTGTGTGAGGGCTTAATTTGTTTTTTTGGTCTTGCGTAACTGAATTTTGAACTCATTGTAAATATATGTTTACTAAAGCCTGTCTTCTAAAAGAATAATTTATCTGTATTAAACTTCCTCCAGTGCTTAGCCAATGGGTCTAATTTGGCTACATATATTTGCAGACACTCTTAATGTTTATTTTACAGACCTATATGTTTGCAGATCCTATTTTACTGTCTACTAACACTGGATCTTATCCATCTCTCTCGTCATCTAATTTTTACCCTGAAAAGCTTACTGTATGAATTCCAAATTCCTAATTTCATCCTGATGTAGTCATTGCCATGCTTCTGCTTGGAGAACAATGGGAGAGTGAGTAAAATTTCAGTATGACTCCTGAGTGTTTGTATTAGTGACTTCTGTAGTTTTCCTCACACTTTTATCAGCATGGACTACAAGCTTCTGCATACCTCTTATGCTGTGTAGAAACCTAGATACATGTTCAAGTTACCAGGTCTAAACAAGTTACTACCGGTCAGCTGAGAAGTAATAATTCCTGCATAGGTAGCACAAACTACTATGAAGTCATGTGATTTAGATTACTCTCTTTCCCTAAATGCAAGCTTTTATCAAATTATTTTGTATACAACAAGCCTGGACATGCACATCTAAGTGGTTTCCATTGGTGTCATTTGCAATGACCGCTAAATCACTGCAAATGGGCAACATACCTGAGCTTCATCTTTGTGTAAAATGTAAGATTATCTCAGTTTCCACCCTGGATCCAGGAAAGCATTCCTTCAGCTACCACTGAAGTATTTGGTTATAGTCTTTTAAAATGACATGAAGGAGACATTAGATAGAAGGTTTGCTGTAGCTGTTTTATGGCTTGTTTTGCAGCCTGCTGTACAGGTACCCTGTTCTGGATGCTCTTATAAAGATGCATTGGTGGGGTTCTCTTTTACCTCTTTGCTTAATCTGCCTAGAGCAGTGGAAACCCTTCAGGACAAGGGCCCAGAACATACTGAGCCAAATGGATTGTGTAGAGAAAATTTTCTTAGGGACACAGATAGGATTGTGTCACTCTTATCCAAGCTAAAATATCACCAAAAAATGATGGGGTGCAGAGCAAAGACAAGTAAAGGATCTACCATGCAGGGACACAATGAGCAAGAAAGATTGGCTGATTGTCTTTCACATCCTTTATTTAACAAATTATCTAGAACTTCTGAGCCTTGCCAATTTAATTTTTTTTTTATTAGCAGTACCTCATACTGGAGACTGGGAATGTTTGAGTCTTCAGTGAGTTCATCTAACACCTTTTCTTCATCAACTTACATTCATAGTGCAGATATCACTCTGCGTTCCCTCTCTTACTTAAATGAGATTGTGTTGCAAACAACACAATCTTTGCACAAGACCATGAACCGTATTTGGAAAGAAGGTAAGAGTTGGTGGAGTGGCTGATGAGCTCCTTAAAGCTTATTGTTTGGCTCCTGAGAGCTGTTTGTTTTGTATTTCCCATGCAGTGAAGAAATGTGATCGCTGAGAAATGGACTCCAAGGATACACACTCAGGCATGTCTGACTGAGAGCACTCCCCAGGCCAACACCTCTGAACCTTCACTTGCAATAAACAGTGACGGAGCATGAAGGTGTGGAAGGCACCTTTAAAGAGGAGATGCATCCCCCTGGTCTGGAGAAATAGGAAGATGAAGACCATGCAGGGGCATCTGGCCACCAGGGCCTGAGTGATGCTTGGAATTGCACCATAAGCAGGGTTGCCTGTGCTTCAAGCTCATTACTGTGCTGCCATCCTCTGTTACAGTGGCCAGAATGACAACACCCTACACTCTAGCCTGGAAGTGACCATCAGCAACAAGAACACGTTGTGCCCTGGGGCACAAAGTGAAAGAAGTTCTCCTTTCCCTCCTTCTACCAATGTATCCATAATAAAATCTGACTGCAGTTAAATAATCATGTGATTTCTGAGCCCACATCAGCTCCCTTACCTGTTGAATGCCACTGTTTTCTTGCTGATTTATAGAAACAGAAATATAATTTATCTCATATTTACTGTTGATTTTTCCATCAGGCCATACTTTGAGCACACCAGTTTTATGCCACTGTCAGCTAGCTGACATAAACTGTTAGGCCAATATGAAACTGTTCTAAAGTCTCAGAGGATCACACCATGTGTCTTATGTGTAGAAAAAAAATCCATTTTCCTTGTTTCTCTAGTAATACAAAATTGCTATTTCTTCAGAGCAATAGCTAGTTTCTATGACCAGCTGTAAACAATTACTAAGCTGCCTGCCTGGTGATTTATAGCTTAGTTATAAAAGGGTGTACTTCTGCCAGACTGCTTGCTAAGCCCAGAGGAAGACCCTGAGTTAATGATGATGACGCTATTTTATCACCTGCTGTGAACTAATTCTAGGAACTAGTCAGATTTTTCTGAGGAAATTGCTTTGCAATGTGAAATCAATAAAGTCAATACTCTTTTCCTTTTTTCCTCCTCTGTGTGTGGGAATAGACCAATATGTAGACACGATTTTGGGAGAAAAGGTGCTTGTTTTCAGGATGAAATTTTTGGTCCAGACCAGAGATGACTGTAACATAAGGACAATAGGACAGAGCATGGTCCAGTGAAGATAGCACCCTGAGGAAAATATGAAAAATTGAAGAAAGTTTGTGTTTTGAATTTTCTGCTAATTTAAATCCAGTGTGAATTCCTTTGTAACCTGCTATTTGGGCAGATATCTATGTTTTCATTAAACACAGTGGAAGATCCTGGTTTTATCGCATTGCAGAGTGCATAAATTTTTTATTAAAAATTTGACTAGTTTTTCAAAGTGATAAAATTATTTCCTACAGAAATGTAATAAGAAAAATCAGATGACTCTGAGCTTTTATTTTGGCTTAGTACTTGGTATCTTTTAAGGGTTAAAAACTCAGTGGTAAACAAACTGTGACATGCTAGTAGTTATTCTAAAGCTTCTTTTTAAAGCTACATGTATCAAGCACCCTGGAGTTTTTGTTTGTTTGTGATAGTCATTTTGTGAGATCATCTGTTATTAATTACAGTATTGTTGGTCAACTGGCTGTTCCAGTGATTAGTGGTATTGTTACAAAAGTATGTACGCTCCCTTAGTACATGGGTGGTGGTGGCAGTTGTGCTGATATCGATCCTGTCTTTTTCACAGGACAGAGCTTAAGGTCTCGTTTGGTTCCTGCTTTTCTACCAGATCCCAGTTCTTTTTACTTTCTTATTCGAATAGATTGCAACTTTACACTGACATAGGAAAGGATCTTCTAGAAGTATATGGATTTTCTCCTTCTATAATAAATGCACAGAGCTCAGAAAGATAAGATATGCTGTATAGAGATATCAAAAAAAGCTTATGTTGCATCTTATTAAATGACAATTTTTTGTGTGACTACCCTCTAAAATGTAAAATAACACAGGGACAAATTTGATGGCTCCCAAGAGAAAAATTAAGCCTGTCATTTTTATATCACATGGTAAATAAAGGTTTTGTGAACCTTATTTCAGAAGGAATTCAGCCATTGGTGTGGAATTTCTGTGCTGCTTGTATCATGTTTGTAGAGTGTGTTTTCATATACTTGTGCTTTAAGACAACAACGGAGAAACTTGTGGGTTGTTTTTTGTGTTTTGTTTGTTTTGGGTTGTTTTGTTTTGTTTTTAATGACACTGGCATTTAAAAATGGTGATTTCTCATGCTGGACAGTGTAACATGAAACCAGAACGAACCACTTCTGCTGATGAGAGCTGCCAGGACAATAGACATACAGCTATTAACTGTGAAACTCCTACTGTGATACTACTGCTGTAATTAACAAGGGTGATGGCAAAAAGACGTTTCTGGGAAAGCTTTATGTTCTTCAGACTCTGAGGGCTGATGGGAGCTTTGGAGAAGGATAGATTTTTGGACAGGGAGCCTTTATTTTGTGGCAGAGATGGGTGCAGTAAACCTAATCCTCCCATACACAGACAGCTTCACAAAATAATTTCTTTTACCCTATTGCTCTACGGAAAATTCCACAGGCAAACTGGCTCTTACTGCATTAGTTTAGCTAAAATACTGTTTTGGGCAACCATATCCTATAAAATAGTCAATGAATTAATCTGTACCTAACCTGACTAACAATCCATAGTGATCCTAATGTTTACAACAAACACTTTTGTTATGTTCCGGCTAAAGCTGCCAAGGAAAGTCAGGATTACTCTTTAATTTTTAAACTTGATCCATTATCCTTTGTCAATTATAATAATGCAGTGATGTAAATCAGCATAATGTTAATTAGACCTTGGCCAAGAAATTCTCTATTGGATTTTTCATTGAATTTGTGTGATGGAACTGGGTGAAACTTGCTTAATAGTCCTGTACCTTTTCAACATAAAGTAGATAAACACCTTCATCAAATATCAGTAAGAGCAATAATTATCTTTGTCCAAAACACAGAACTAGAGCTAAAAGTTCGGTTGCAGGCAATGTGTGTCTTTCCATGGCCATCAATGTGAATTTAGGGTCAGCGAGTGGATTGGGTGGCACACTTTGTGTACATACAAAAGAATTGAAAATTCCTATGGGTGTATCAAAAGAAAGATATCTGATATTTTTTGCTGTGTTCCAGAGAGGTTTTCTGGAGCCTGTCTGTGTAAAGGTGAAGGCCAGGGAAAGCAGTACTTCCTGTGAATCACTGGAGCTGCCAGGATGAGAGTGGGCACAGCCAGCGAGACTAAGTTGTTACACAGACACCCATGGGCAAAACATTTGCTAAACTAATTCACTGGGATCTTTGCCCAGGGTAGCACTCACCCAAGAAGTCAAATCTGTTGAACCGAAAGTCCAGTCCCTGCCTAGATGATGATGGAAGTCTCTGCTGAGAGGGTCCTTGCAAGGGTACATTCAGCTAAACAGCGTGAGATTCTCTGCCCCTCTTTTGCTCCACTCATGTGACCATGCTGGGCTACAGAGGATCATAGAATACCCTGAGTTGGAAGGGACCAACAAGGATAATTGAAGTCCAGCACCCGGCCCTGCACAGGACAGCCCCAAGAATCACACCATGTGTCTTGAACTCTGTCAGGCTTGGTGCTGTGACCACTTCCCTGGGGACCCTTTCTACAGCAACAGGAATGGTTTCTATTGACTATTTACAAATATCTATGTACACTTTTGTTAATTCTACAGCAGGATTTGCCTGGAGGAGTCCCTCAGCCTGGCCAGATTCTCCATCCCGGATGCTAACACATTGCAGCACACAAGTAGTATGTGTCAAATGGTCTAAACACAGCAGGAATAGTCTGGTGAAATCTCTGGGACTGTCCAAAATTCCCACCTGGACACCTCCTGCAGAAATCAGGAAAAGGCTTTGCTTTGAGGCTGGCAGAGAGATCAATCAGTGTGTCTCAGTTCAGTCCCTTATGTCACCTCTGCAGAATCTAGTTCTGGGACCATCCAGGGAACTAACGCCTAAGTGTGCATCCTGACACTGACACCAGCTGCAGCACAACTGTCACTACAGGACAAACTTGAATTTCATCCTTAACTCATAAATTAAATCCAATAGTTCTTGCCACAAAGTCCTAAACAAAAACCAAAGCAATAAACCCAATTTGATAAAGCTGATGATCTTGTTCTGCAGATGTAAAAGATAGACCATATATATTGTCTGGATTCAAAATGGGGAATGATGTGACTTCCTTTTGGCAGCTGTCTGACCACTTGACAAATGTTTCCTGTGCTGAATGTGTGTAGTATAATATGGTTCTTCATTGATGCCCACTGAAAATAAGAAATACTCTACCATGTAAAGTGCTTTGCAATTACAGTCCTGATTCTTGTTCGCACTAAAGCTCTTTTGTGTGAGTCTCAAAGTATACTAAGCACTTGAAGCAAGTGCTCATTTTGCTGAAGATCTCCTTAGCTGAATAGCTGTGAATTTGAAGGAGGCTCAGTCACTAGAAGAAACCCAAGCTAGCTCAGTGTCTTTGGAGTTCTTGTTTTCCCTTCTCATAGATCAGGACACATTCCTGTTCTGGGCAGAAGACAGCTCCCCAGTGTCCTCACTTATGTGTGCTGTGTTGAAAGCAGGAAAAGTAAATAGAACAGCTGGTACTTTAAATTCATGCCTTCTAAATCACTTCACTGTGGTGATAACAGCATTATCAATATCCTCTTTCACTTGTCTGCTACACAGTCTTTTTTGTTTGAGTATTTACAGGTCCCTTTATGTCACAAGATTTCTCCAGCTGAAAGCACCACTGTCCAAGTATTTCAAGTGAAAAGGGAAATTTCTATTTTTATTTTAAGATTATATTTCCACTGTTGACATGGAATATATGTGGTAATGGAAGTGTTAAAGGGGATGTTTCCATCTCTGAAGTGATTGTGGATAGAAGAAAGAATTGTTATCATGTGCTGAAGGTTGGTGCCTTAGCTCAGGTCATGCAGAACTTGGATAGCATTTTGGGTACAGTGTTGGGTTTTTTTTAGCTTTGGACCATTTATATCCATGTGGACTAGTGGTGTAAACCACATTTTTCTAAAGCATGGCTTTGACCCCTCTTTCTGTCCTCTCTGCTGCAACTTCTCTGTCACACCAGTGCAATTTTTTTTGTTCTCAGAGTTTTTCTTGGCCTAATCTCCATCACTTATCTGATTTTCAGTGCTGAGAAAGTGTCGTCTTTCTCTGATCAGCCCTGTTTGACACATGTTCTTGCACTATCACTTCACAGTCACTGGTCTATCCATCTCCATCTAATCCCATGTCCTCTATTTAGCTGGTTAGAAGCTCTCCAGGGAGAAGCTCTTATTTTCTCTGTTGGCAGTTAATGCAGTAATGTACTGGATTCCACTGGGGATCCTAGGCTCTTTGAAAATACAAATTAATAAAATATGAATTAGTAAATACAGTCTTATGCAGAAGGACAAGAAAGTGAGAGGAATTAAAGTAATACCCTCGGGCTTTCCACATTAACTGGTAGTGGTGCCTAGCAGGAGCTGATACACAGAGCATTGGTGCTGAGGATCTGCTGCATGAGGTGTGTACCAGCTGGAGGGCTGGTTCCAGATAGCTCTAGTCTGGCCCCATTATCTGGAAGCTCATTAGCAGCTGGAACTCACCTTCTGGTTTTGTTTCATTTGGGGAACACAGTGTGCGCTCTGAGACTGCTCTGTGATGTGAAACACAAGTGGTGTTGGGGGCACTGGGTTGTTCACATCAGATGTGTCCCCTGAGCTAAACCAAAGCGCTTGTGTAGGCACACCCTCATTGTGCACACCCTTTAGGACAATTTTTTCATTATGACATCAAATTAGCAAAATGCATAAATATTACTCCAAGGTAATTTTTTTTTTCTGATTGAGATCCAAATTATAAATTTATGTCCATCAGTCTAGAGCAATTTGTCAGAAGAGACAAATTATTTCCTTCAGTATACCCCACTGACAGGAGGTAGCTTTGTGGAGTCCAGAAAATGGAGCATTATGGAAAAACTTTTAAAACAACACTGGAATCAGAGGTTTAGTTTAAACCTGCAGTAGAAGACATTAAAGTGTACCATCCAAGAACACCTTGAATGAAACAGATTTCAAAGATTTGCTTAATCTTCTTGAATCATAGGGTATTTTGTCACAATCTGGAACTATAATATCTTATTCCTTCAAAATTTCACCACAGGTTTCACCTAGCTATATTCTGACACTTATATGGCCAGCCATGAATGGTTGATGAAACTGGGGAGAACAGAAAGGGGAAAAAGATGTAGCTATATAGGTGTCATCAAGAACTGTTACATGTTTCTTATTTTGTTATTTGACTTGTGCTGAATATGGATTAATATCTATTCACACTGCCATTTATTTTTTATTATGACATAGTAAGTAAAGGAGAATTATACATTTGTCTTGGTACTACCAAACTAGTAAATTGATGGAACACAATGGAATGATGAAATAAGATACAGAAACACTACTTTCCAATGCCTGTAATTCTGTAGTGAGCTGCAGATTTAGTTCAGTATCTGTGCTTCTTAAACTTCGTTTAAAATGAAAACTTTTAAATTTCTTTATTTTTCAGAACATTGCTCTCAGTCCTTTTGTTGTTTTTATTTTCTTTTTTTTTCCCCAAGTGACTTGATTTCTTTGTCCTGTTAAGTTTAATAAAATCTGCAAAGTAACTTAAGCTTTAAATATCTGTTTTGTATCTTTCTAGTTAAAACATCAATTTCCATTCCTTACAAATACTAATTGCACAGAAGATTGTGGGGCTACACATGTGCATGTGTGTGTATGTAATATCTTGCTTCCTCTTTTCAAAGCATTGTCCAAACACCAGCTAATTGATTTGACATGCTAAAAGAGAAACTCAGTGCAACCAAGACATTTTGGTATGAAAGACATTTCCAGTCATCTCCGTTCAATAATTGCAACCACAACTTCAAAGATGATACAGATGCAAATTGAAATGTGTGATCTTGTTCTATCTGGATTTGATTTCTTTCCCCTTTTGCTCTGAAATACTCATCCTCCCCTTCCTGCTGGGATCAATGATGGCTGGGACTGCCACGTACAGTGTAGCTATACAAGCCCAGAGTGACTGAATTTTAGTCCAGGGATATAACTCCAGTTCCCTCTTCCTCTCCTCCAATGAGACTGGCCCTAATTTCATGCTTATTCTGTGAGTTATGTCCAAAATGCAGGTCTGAATGAAATCCCTCAGGAGGACAATGGGGAATTATGATCCTTATCTTCTAATAGGCTCCATTCTGAGGTCATCCTTCTCTTTTCTCTTTCCAAATTTTATTTTTCCATATAGGAGTACAATAAATTGTTGTTGACTAGTGAATACCCCTACAGCTTTTGCAGAGCATAAATCACACCACACATCCTGAAATTCCAAAGTGTATCCCGCCAGTGAAAGATAGCGAGCATCAAGTTTGTACAGATGAGAGTTTTTTACTACCTTAGATAATCTGACCATTTTTCCAACTATGGGAAGTCCACTAGGAACTTTGAAATCACTGCTGATTTGACCCAAAAGACTCCCAGATGCCATTGAAAAGTCAGAAGATGCTTGCGACCCTGTCTTCTCATACATAGCACGTATCATGCTGGAGAGTTTCACCAATATTTTCTCCTGTGCTTGTGGAACACAATGTTACGGCAGTCAACCATCCACCTGTGCACATGTTGATCCTGGAGCAGCTGTGAGCATCGTTTTGTCTACTTGCTTCATCCATTTTCTGTCCATGTAGCTGACTCAGGAGCAGGGAGCAGGCTGCTCTGAGGGTGGCTGTGCATGGCAGTGTGTGACACCACAGCTCTGCATCAGTGTATGACCCCAGGGTCGAAGGTGCTCATTAGAAGATGGGTGCTGCAGGAGGTGTAAGAGTATGGCATGGGGGATAGAGGAAGTCTAGTCTTTGCAAGCAGAATTGAGACGTAACCAAATTATGCAAGAAAAGAATTCATAAATGTGCTCACATTTCTGACGTTCCCCCAGAGCTCTCAGGACTAGAGAACATAAGCTTCCTAGGTGCAGATTTTCTGGTACTTCTTTCTTCCTGCAACATCAATTTTTTTAAAAATGCCCTTAAAATGTAACTTTTTTTGCATCTTTTTCTGGTGCTTGTAAGTCACAACATGTCAAATTTTAGCAGCTCATGTTGAAATCTGAAATCCATTTGCATCTCTGTAAGCAAAGGTGCAAAGGCTCTATGGGAGTAGACAGCACTGCTATGCCTGAGGGGAACTGCCCAGCTGACTTGGTTTCCTCAGCTATTTTGAGAGGCTGGAGTGTGTCCAGAGAAGGGCAACAAGGCTGGTGAAGGGTCTGGAGCACAAGTCTGATGGGGAGTGGCTGAGGGAGCTGGGATTGTTTAGCCTGGAGAAAAGGAAGCTCAGGGGAGCTCTGTACAGCTCCCTGACAGGAGGCTGTAGCCAGGTTGGGGTTCGTCCCTTCTCCCAAGTAACAAGTGACAGGATCAGAGGAAATGTCCTCAAGTTGCACCAGGGAAGGTTTAGATTGGATATTAGGGAAAATTTCTTCACTGAAAGTGTTGCCAAGTACTGGAACAGGCTGCTCAGGCAAGCAGTGGAATCACATCCCTGGAGGTGTTTAAAAAGCGTGCAGATGTGGCACTTGGGGACAGGGTTTAGTGGTGGATTTGGCAGTGCTGGGTTAATGGTTATACTTGATGAGACTCAGGGTCTTTTCCAACTTAAACAATTCTGTGTTCTGTAGGAACACTGAGGTCATAATCATGTTTTTCCAGTAAGACATCTTTGTACCATTGCTTTTCAGTGGCCACAACCAGACGAGCAGGAAAGTCACGAATTCCATGATTCTGTCATTTTTCCATAGATGCATGTTATTTTTTTATTGCTTCATTTTTTCAGTCAGATTAAAGTTCTCAGTAGGAAACAGCTGTTGAATAACCCCCCATAGTCTCCTAAATGCAGGACATTTTTCTCTGTAGACCCTAAATCCTAAAAAACCAGTAAAAAATAAAAGAAAAAATAAGAAACTATAAATTTGCTTTTAATTCCAAGGCATAGGTTTACTTTGTCATGATCTATGATGGTCAGAGTCATCTTGGGCTCTCCTGGAGCAGTTGGAGATATCATGACCACACCTACCTGAAGCCTCACTGAGCTAGGCAGATTTTTGGGTGTGAGCATGTGGACTGGAAGAAATCAATACAGTTCTGTGGCCCAGGAATTATGAAGGGATGGATGTAGTCTGAGTACTGCCTTGCAAAGTTTATTTATTTATTTTATATTTTATTTTATGTTTTGTCCATTTTTTTCCCATTGTATTTTGAAAACAAGAAGATACTTTAGGTTTTGGCCAGTATAACAGCACTAAAAGGCTAAAGGAAAGAGGACCACACTTCTGTCTGCTTAGATACGTATAAAGCTGCAAGAGGGTGAAATGAATCCCCTTGATAAAACGAACATCTGAATTGTGTTAGAGGGTGGAAGGGCTGTGAGTTCATAACTACCACCTTACCAACTCACAATTGCACTAATGATAGTTATGGCATTTAAGATTTTGGGAAACTGCCTCACACGGCCTGTTAAAAGCCAGCTCCACACTGTGGAGAGAGCCCTGTCAGGCAACTCGATGAAAATAGAGTATACAATAACCTCAGTGAGGTTGCACAAAACAAAATCTTTCAGGCATTGATGGCAAATTCCTATTTTTCTTCCTTCCCTTTTCTTTTTTAAATTGAGTTAGTCTACTTTTAGTTTTCTTTAAAGACATTAAAAAAACTCTTTGCCCAAGCCCTGTGGCTGACTGACCAGTTAGTACTGTGAGAAAAATTGTTTTCCAAAAAGAAACTGGGTTCATGCATGAATATATAGTGGGATAGTATCCAGCACTGCACATGGCAGGCTATTTCACATTACGTAAGTTCATCAATTTTAACAGGTGTTTGGGGTACAATTAGCAACAAAATCTATTTCCGACATTTCCATGTCTTCCAAAACTATTTTGAGATCAGAAGAGTTGGGAGAAACTTTGTGGGAGGAAAAATGAAATTCCTTAAACTGGCATTGCTGCTGAATCCATTCAGCAATAAAACCTTGTCAGGAGTCTTCTCTTTTTAAATTATTCTGAGGATTCACTGAAAATGTTGTCAAGCTATAGGTATCAGACATGAATCTTCAATTTGTTTTGAGCATCACTGATGAGTGTCACCTTCTGTTATATTTGCATTCAGTATTTGGGGATAAATATTATGTGTTCATTCTCACTAAGGTGGAGGAAACCTCCTGGTAATAAAAGCCCTGAAAAGGTGAAAATCAGAGCACAAAAATGCAGCAGAAGAGAGGCAGCAGACTTCTCTTTGCTTCTCTCTGCTTGTGGCAGAAGTGTCTATGCCATAGCTAAAAATGCTCTTCAATTGTAATAGGTCTAGGGAAACAAATCCATTTTTTCTCCCTGGAGGTTTTTGGATTTGTCAAACCCAAAATATATTATGTGAAGAACTATAACTCCAAATCGAGATTCCCCTAAGGGTCTGATTTCTGCCAGCTGCTTTTTTGGTTTCATCAATGCCTGAATTTCTGGCCCTGTCTCCATCATCTGTGACTTGGGGCTTTCAGGGATTCCTGGACCTCCTGCCAGGTTGCCACAATGGGCCAGAGAGGTGTCAGACCCTGAGCAATTACAGATTAAAGTTGCTGTTGCCACCACCTATCTCTGGTCAGCTCTAAATGGCTTGTATAGGATCTTGCAAAGACATTAATAGTTTTTTCCTGCTAAAAACAAAGAAAAATTAAGTGCCTGAAAAGAAAAATAGTTAATATTTAACTCGAAGAAAATATTTTCATTCCCCCTTGCGTACAATCTTTTAAATGAGTTTTTGTTTAAAAATCACACTTAGCCATGCGTCTCCCTTGTACAAAAAGAAGACCTAGCTATCTGTCAAAACTTTATTTCACAGTCCTTTCCTGTGTAAAAAAAAAATAATTCTTTGATTTTGCTGTTAGGACATATTGGAAGAAAACAAAGCAGTGGAAGTAAAATATGATAAAGGGGGGAGCAAGGAAGTGCTTCCTCTCATCAATGTTTTCATTGATTTGCTACAGATACACTTTCTAATTTTCTTGCAAATTCTTCCTCTGGAAATGAGAGTGTTTGTGTGCCATATTCCACAGCAGAAGTTGCTCATTGAGTGCATTCCAGTTTGGGTCAGGAGTGCAGGTTCGAGGGTTATCTGCAGCCTGCCCCAGCAAACCAAGCCCTGCTTCACATCACAGAGTGGCCTCTGGGTGTGAGGCGATGGAGGGCACACCTGGTGAGCTTCAGCTATTACCGGCAGCCTGGAGCTGATTGGAATGGAAATCCATTAAATATATTCAGCACTCATGTCCCCATTTTCAGCTACTCATCACTGTTATAAACATCCTCAGATCCTTCCAAAACCACCTGTGAAACATGATGCTTTTGCTATCTGTAAGGAATTGCCCATTGTAGATTACTTCTGAATGAAAAGGGCAATCACTCCTGTCATCCTTTGAGAGACAAGAGAAGAAATACGGAAAAGTATTTGTTTTCCATGCTTGTAGTCTTATAATTTAGTGTGTACTTAAATCTGAAACGTTGATAACCAGCTTTACAGTGCTGTTCCCTGGCTAGCTGAAAAGTACAACACAGGGATACATCACATTGTTTGATGTTAGTTGTGTCTTTTTTTTCCCACCCTTCCTGAGGTAAAGATTACACTGGAAAGGATTTGCTCTTGTTTCAACAAGTAGAGCCAGTGCGCAGCCAGGCTGAGGCTTATATTACAGCTGTTTTTTCTCCAGAGCATAGATTTTAGCATTGTGCAAAATGGTATTGTTGGTCCAGATCCTTCCTCTGCGTTGCGGATATAAAAGTGGCAGCCTATGGGACCAGAGATCTGTATCAGGTATGTGTTGCTGTAGGAAACACCTGGATGCTGCAGACATACTTTAATGTTGCTGAGGGTTTAAAAATGGGAAAAAAATATGTAGAGAGCAGAATAATTTTTCCTTGTGTGGCATATAAGCAGTATTTTGCAGCCTTGCCAATGTTCCAAAGGAAGTGAACAAAATAAAAACTGAAAAAGAAAACCACAATAAAACTATTCTGAGCAACCCCACTATCTCTTATAAAGTGGATCTGTGAGTCTTGTACCCAATTTCAAATTTTTTGCTCTGTGAATGGCTCCATAGAATAGGACTTTAGAGTACCTGCAGCTTAGTGAATGTCCCAAGACTTATTCTGCAAGCCTGGACCAGCTCCTGAGAAATATCCATTCCTGGATGGACAACCTTACTGTATACGAAAAAGTCTGGTGTGATGATATTGGTTATGACTTAGAACATGGCCCTTTGAACCACACTATGAAAAGTTCCAAAGTACTGAGGAAGCAGTTTATGGGCAACCTTGGTAAATGCTGAGTTCTTTAGGCTGAGATATATTCCAAGAAAAGACAGCATAGAGAGAGGAATATATATGTTTGTGTAGTCTTGGTTGTCTGTGATGCTGATATAGCAATTTGAAATATTCTGGTTTAGGTATATTTTTCAAGAGTTTTTAGCTTCAGTCCCAAGTGTTCACAGTAATTAATATTTTTAATAAGAAAATAATCATTAATTTAGTTGATTTGAAGCAATAGAATAAAATCTTTCACCCTTGTGAACTTAGGGGGGCCAGAATGCATTGGCTGTAAACTGGCATGGGTCCATGAAGCCTCACCCAGCTTTGCTGTAGTGTTACAATGAGCTGAATGATGCTTTCAGTTTGTTAACTGACTGGAGTAGATTGTGTATCCATCCAGGGAACATGATGTGCAGAAGTTGCAGCTTGGCTCTGGATGAATATCAGTGCTCTGAATCATTGCTGAATCCCATGTACTTGTAAGCCAAGTGGGCCTGGGAAAAGCCAGGTCAGTTTTGCTTAGTCCAGGTTTCTAAGGTGTTTTTGGAATGTGACTCTAAAACCCTAAGGCCAAGGATTTGTTGGTTATCTCCTGGTTCTTGATCAGCAGTGGTTGTGTGCCAGATATACGAGGCAGACAGAACTACCAGAATAGTTACTGAAATACCGCGGGGGGTCCGATGCTGGTCAGCACTGGTGCGCCACAACCTTCCTACAGAGAGCGTCCTGCAAAGAACAGCTCTTCCAGGGGCAATGGCAGGCCTCCCTGAGCAGCAGGTGATTTCAGCAAGTGATTCTAGCAAGAGTAGCAATTTCACAGCTACAAGTGATTCCAGCTCTTGTGATTCAGCTCTTTGTGAAATCACCCAAGGCAAACTCAGGGACAAAGAGACAGGAGCCTCATTTGGCTGTTCCACAGAGGCAGCTTTAATTGTCCAGCAGCCCCTGTGAAGGTAAGACCAGAAACAAACACTCCCTCCTCAGGGGCAGAAACAGAGGCTTTTTATGGGAAAGGCAGGGGGTGGGGTAGAAACCAATTACCCAGCTGGGTACAGGCTATTACCATCTAGAAACAAGGCATGCTGGGGGTGGTTCACTTTGTCACCATGACCCAGAGGAAGGCTGCTTATCTCTGGGAGATTCTTTTTGCACTCAGGCCTCTCTCCTCCAGGAGTGCAGAGAGCTCTTGTGCCAAGGGCTCACAGCCCTCCGCAACTCCCTCTTCTTTTTTTACCAAGAATGCCTCCCCAATGGCCTTTTAAAAGCAGCGTAAAAAACATGAGAACATAAGCAATACAATAAGAATTACAATGAAAATCCACAAAGCACCCTTGACTAAAGAAAGTGCCCACCCTTGGAGTCCCCATTGTCCGACAAAGTTGTTGAGACCTCATGTGATTTTTTTCTTCTGTCTTGATTTGGTGGACTTGATCTTTTAGCAGCTGAATGTTCTTTGAGATGGAGTCACTACGTGATGTTAAATCAAAACAGCACATGCCTTCAAAATCTTGACAGCCATGTCTACGGGCTAGGAGCAGGAAGTCGATGGCTGCTTGGTTTTGCAGTGTCGCGTGTCTGGTGGTTTCTTCATCTCGGGGGACATCGCTAAGGGCGGCAGATGTTGCATTGGCCTGCTTGCTAAGCCAGCACCCTGGGTGATTTAGCTCACCAAGGGCTTTAGCAGCGGCTACCCAAGGTAAAAGTAGGGAGACTGCTACCCTTTTTCCTTTATTCCAATTAATAACTTGAGAATCACAATTTTCATCATATTCCATACTGAAACACATTCACTTTTACTAATAATTTTTTTTTTAAGTGCTACAAAAATTGCAGACCCCTTTCCTAGACTCTGCACATCCTGCTCCAATTCTGATCTCATTCTTCCTGTGAGTCTTTCCTTGGAGAGTGTCCTAGGCTTGGCGGCCTTGCTTCTCTTTTTTCTTCCTCCAGGTTGGTCCTCTGGCATGTGGCCTAGTTGCTCTGTTTTATCAGGCAGATTCCCTTATTGAATTTAACTCTGTTTTGCTGATCTTCTTCCGGAACTTTCAGAGAGCTGAATTTCAGCCACCAGATGGACTCATCCCAACATATCACTGTCCTCAGAACTGGCCTGGTTTCAAGGTGGCTCTGATAGGATCCATGTTGCTGATCCACTATCAGATGTGCCCCTCTCTTCTGTTCCCCTGTAGGGGAACAGGAAAAATTGTTGTTACTGAGATCAAGCAATTGCCACAGAAGATGGAGTTCACAATGCAAGCGGGCAGGTGCACAATTTTGTGCAGAGTTGCTGCACTCTACTCCATGCTCTATTTAACGGCAAATGAGTAACAGGTAAGTATTTATTTCATGTATAGAATAGCAGAGCCCTGTTCTTTTAAACTTAGACATCTTGTCAAAGCATATGAACTTAAGTGTAGAGAATATTCAAGTGGAACACCTAACTCATGGTCTCCAGAACAGCACACAGCTGTCCCTACTGCAGGAATTTTTTCACAACACAAAAAAATTTCTTTTCAGGAAAAAGTAAAGGAATGTCTAAACAATATGCTCATAGTAAAATTTTATCACTTCAAGCAAGATATACTAATTCAGATTTATTTATACATATGAAGAATCAAAACAAACCTGTTATAGTTATATTATATATATATTATATATATATTATATAGTTATATAATAAAGTAGGACAGTTTGGAATATGATGCATTAGCTGTTGCTTTATTAATTTATGGTACGATCTTGCTCGCTCTTTTACCCGAGTAGAAAAAACTCTTATGGACGCTGATGATTGTAACTTCATCTGGTAATGAACAAAATGTAATCTTACAATGTTCCACACTTCACTCAGGAATAGCAAAGCTCTAGTGTAATATTTGTTCTATCACCTTCCATAATAGGTGGAGATGTGTTTTGGCACAAGGTGCCTCTAGTCACTAAATACCTGGCCCTTAGCCCAGAGAAGTAAAATTTCTGGCCCAACATGTTATACACTCTTGTCTGTGGCTCAATCATGAGAATAATTGCTTGAAACTTCTTCTGCCTTCGCTCAGGAAGCTTGGAACTACAAGACAAAGCTTAATTATATCTGGGAATTCCAAACACTGGGCCATTGGCAGAATCATTGAAAATATTCCCTTTTGCTTCACTAGGCTTTGGATCTTTCATTGGGTTACCATGGTGCAGTCTCACAGCCTATCTTGTTGTGTCAGAAAGGGGAGAGAGTGCCAGGGGTGCTACTGAGGCATGTGGTTGTTCAGTGTCACCAGCAGCCTGGACAGCGAGCACACCCTCAGCAAACCTGTGCTGGCACCTGGCTGAGGGGCTGATGGACACGGCCCCTCAGCCCACGCACCTCAGTAAATTTGGCTGCACCAGCAAAGCCCCTGTGAGGCTCAGCACAGAGGAATAACCCCTGCTCAGCTGTAGTTCTGGCTCAGTGACTGATCGAGGAGGCAGATGCCAGGTTGAACATGAGCCACGGCTGTGCTGTCATTGCAAACCCAGCAAACTCCTTATTGAGGTACATGATGAGGATCTTGGTCAGCACATCACGGGAAGCTACTGTCCTCTGCTGCTGTGTGGGTAGAGCAGAGGTGGAACAGGCTACCCAGGGAGGTTGTGAAATCTGTTATAGGAGGGCTTCAGTGCTGTGTTAGGCAAAACTGACCTCATCAGATTGGTGATACTCCTGCTGCCAGGGGAAAGTCGGACCATGAACTTCAAACACCTCTTCCAAACAACATTCCTATAATTATGTGATGACTACAGATATCATAACACTGGATAATAAAGCACTGGATAATAAGACCAAACTAAAAACATATTAAATCCCAGAAACAATCAGACCAAATACACAGCAGTACAGAGATAGATAAATCTAACACTAGAATTTCATTCATACTGCAGACAAATATACCCTCTGGCTGCTGACGAGAAGTCTTAAGAAACCCAGATAAAAGAAATAAAACACAAGGCAGAAGAAGAAGCTACATGAAACAGGAGGAAAGTTTCCAATAAATCAGTTAATTAAGAACATCACTATCACTGCAGGAAACATTTCTCTCATGAAGGTCCACAGATTAGCTTGAACAGCAGCCCTGGTAGTGAAAATTTAACACCTCCATTCATTTTCATGCCTTTGTATATAAAACTCAGTGTGTTAATTTGGCATTTAATGCATTTGTCTTCACATAAATCTGCATAACAAAGAGCAAGCATTACTGCTTTTGAGGCTTACATCACATCTGTCTGAAATAGGCAGGAAACTGCACTGATGGCAAAGATGGATGTGCGGTATCTTTCATGGTAAGATAATGGTGTCAGAAAGCAGAGGTTTCATGCTGAAGCCAGCCTGGTATGGCAATCTTTAAGCACTTTAAGTCACTTAGGTGGACAAGAACATCTTTTTCCTGGCACACCATGCTTGGGAATTGGTCTAGAGAGTGAAAAGTTGCATGGACAACATGTTCAAAAATGCCCCTTAGTCAGATCCTGGAAGAATCTGAGTGAAAATGCAAAAGTTCAAGTCCAAGTCCAAGCCTAGTCAGGTTTCCAAAAACAGCTAAGGAGATTAAGCCCCATTTCCCACTTCTAAACTGCACCTGTGAAGACAGAAACATCATTTTCAAAATGCACTAATGCAGTGGAATGGAGGCCTAGATCCATGAAAGGGCAAAGACTTTGGAGAACCTAGCTGCAAGGCACTTCTTACCCTGCTAAAGTCAGAGTACTGTCTGACCCGCACAGTTTTAATTTAGGGAGAACCATGAAATATTTATTGGGACAGAAAAAGAGCAGAAGTGGTCCAGAACCTTGTGGCTGTCAGGCATAAGGGCAGGGAACTGTGCTAGTGTCTCGGTATGAAAGGCTGAGGCCAGCCAGTGGGAGAATTTCCTATGCTCTGATATGCTGCAGTTACTTGGGAAGTTTGTGAGTTGTCTGGGGTTAAGGATTTGCATTGCACCACTGAGTCAGAGGTGGCCTGCGTGACCAGGGTGGCTGCTTGGCTCTGACAGCGTCACGTGTTGCTGAAGCTGTTACGCTGTGCTGGGTGGTGCTACAACACTGGGGATTTCTTTGCAGAGTAGAAGAAACTACAGCTCCTGTAGTTTGCTGAGAAATCTTCCCATGTCTTAGCTGAGTGGCCTGACTGCTGGGGTCAGGCAGAAGAAGGGATGTAGAACCTTCCTACCTCTCTGCATTGTGTTAGGACCTCTCTGGCAGTGTGCACCCAAAAAATGTAATGCTGTGCTGCTAGACATGGGGGATAAGCTTAGACTGTAAATTCTGGCAAAAATCAGACATTAATTCACTGCCTGGATTCTCAGCACTGTCAAGAATTAAGCAATTCTGGGTGTGACTGGCAAAAGACAGTTTAGTATCCAGGGAATTTTACTGGGAGAATCATATGAAATTTTAGGCAATTCCAGAATTGAGGAGCTGTTGAGGAAGGAGATTTGGAGGCTGAGGATCTAAATCTTGCACAACTGTGTCTTAAATAATAGAACACAGAGGTGGTTTTGTGAATACACCTCTTCAGAGACTTGAAAGGTTGCAAGGAGGTAATGAGTTCTTCAGTTAGAAAATGTTCCTCTTCTGTGGTCAGATGTAGCCTGCCAAAAGACCAAGAAGCTGTCCCAAAGAAGGGCCAGGAGTGGAAGGTCGCTAGGGAACAGTGGTGGGGTTCCACAGTGACCTAAACCCAGGCAAGAAAGGAGAGCAAGGACCAACTGAGAGCAAGACGGGGGCAGGTGAGGAAGCGTGCAAGGAGCTTTCCTTTGAGCTGAACCCAGTAGTGCAGCTCCTTGGAGAGACAGCAGAGAGCTCCAGACCACCACCCTGATTTTCAGCAACTGGCTCAGCAATGGGGTTGACTTCAGCAATTAGTTTTCATAAGCTTGTCTTCCTCACAGTTGACTAAAATATGGAGACGGCACAACTGAGGCTCTGAGTTCACCAGCTGGTGTTCCTTGTAGGTTCTGAACTTTAAAAAAAATTCAGTTATGTTTTGTAAATGCTGAATGATTTGGACACATATGTTTATATCTTTTTTTCTCTGAAATGAACATTTTCAAATGTGCTTTTTCTGGCAGCTTTTCTATATGCTGAACCATTATGCAAAAATGATAGTCTTTTCCTAAGAAGTGAATTAGTATTCCAGCCAGCATTATACACAGAGAATTAAACTTATATATTTTCCCTGTCAGCTTGCTGTACCTGATTCTGTTATTTTTTAAAAATGAAGTTTGATTAAAGCCCATTTGTTCACCACAAATCATCTAAAACTGCCAGCCTTAAATAGGTGGTAACTGAGAAATATCACCAAAACGAATTACATCACCTCCTCTGAGTTGTTAACTTAGCTTTGAAATTCTTCCTTTCTCCGAGTGGGGTTCAAGGAAAGTGCATGCCAGTCCATGTTCATTGTGAAGCAAACTTTTTGTGCTGCATATTCCCTGCCCCAGTCCTGTAGGGATACAATTTGTGTGCAGATCTGCACAGAAAAAATTTCAGCCTATTCTAGATCCTTCATCACGGAAGGGAGCAATTGCTCAGTGAACAAGTAAAGAAAAGGTTGATAGTCTGGCAAATGTCTCCAACCTTGCAGAAATTAAGCACAACAGATTATACCAGCTTCTCCAATTAACTCTGAACCTGCAGTTCTCAGAAACTCTTTATGACTGGACTAATCAAAGTTGCAAAGCCAGGGAGACAAAGATCAACTTCATCAGTTGATAGAAGATGCCCATACTTTGCTCATGACATTTGTTTCTTAGAATGAGAAAAACATGCAAATAGAAAAATTTCAGGAGAACCTCCGCTGCTTTATGATGGACAGGGATGGTTTGTACTGTTACAGCCATGGTTTTTCTGAGCTTCTCGGTAGGAGAAATTCTGAGCCTATCTGATCACCAAATTATTGTGACAATATTTTACATACTGTATTTATCTGTGTGCAATTTGGCAGTGGATATCCACTGAACTGTGTTTATATGAAAATACTCTCAGGATAATATAATGCTACATGGGCATAAACATCTGACTGGAACATCAGGCTCTATGGGTAAAGTTATGATCTGCTACATATGAGTAGAATATAACACTTTTGTTTTGTTTTCTTAAATGTAAACTTCCTTACTACTTTTTGTTTACACTATTACTCCTGAAGAACAGTTATAATTAAATCTTTAATAGAAAATTACATTCATAATTATGTAACACCTGTTAAGCATTTAATATAACAAAAAGCAGTCAAAAATAATTACCTGAAAGAGAAAGGAAGAACAGCTATATAAAATAAACAAATTAAGAAAGACCAGGCATAGCATAATAGATTTAACTAACAGCTATTATGTAGCAATTTAAGCTGATGGTTTGGCTTTTAGGTGACTTCTGTGTCTCAGTTGTGCTCACTCTCTGTGAATTCTGAGACCTTCTTGTCTCAAGCAGTGTGGCAGGCCTTTCCACTAATTCTCAGTTTTATGATTACACAAACACTTTAGGAAGTGGATTTGGACAGTCAAACCAAAAGCAAAGTGTCAGAAGATGCAGAATAATCTTACAATTATAAGTGTCTGCAAGCAGAGGGAATGTCAAAACAGAGTAAACTACATTTAGAAAAATACCACTGACATTCAAACATGAGATCATCAAATATTGCTTGGCAAAGAAGTTGACAAGGGATTGTCGGTCATTTTCCGGAAGCATAAGCAATTATAAAGGCAAATAGACTTCAAAAGCATTCAAGAATGAATGGCAAAAAAACCTGAAATTGTTTTTCAAGTCTATAATAGACTGGGATTTGGGATTCAGAGAATGGTTGTAATTATTCTGTCCCCAGGAAAGAAGGTACTAAGAAAAGTAATAGCAGACGTACAGATGCAGAGACTATTTTCCATGCTGGGAGAATTGAAATAGGAAGATGTTGAAATCTTCAGCTTAGAAGAGAGATAATGGGTGTGGTTTTCATAGAAGTCTTTAAAAATTCTGAATTTTAGTGAGAAATTCAGTAAGGCAAAATATTCACTGCTTTTGTATTATGATAACTTGTTCATTAATTTGGCGATGAACACTTAAATGGTTTCTCATTGAAGCCATCACAATATTTATTACATGAGAAAAAAAGGGAAAAACCTATACAATTAGTTAAAATGGTTTAGAGTTGCACCTCTCTTCAATATCTGAGAAAAATTATTCCAGGTAAATAAAAGCAAGATGGCGCTAAAATTATATATAAAGCACATAAGAAAAAAAAAAGCTTAGGTTTGAAAAAGGTGTAGAAGAAGGAAGGCCTTCTGGGAGCTTGAAGGATTCACTCTAGAATCAGGTGTAGGACAGCTGCAGAAGATCGAGTCTTGAAATTGATCTCTGGGAGTGCAAACACAGAGTGAAAAACAATAGTTTCCAGAGCACTTCCTCTCTCTGGCTGCTGAAAAGTGGGAAGCCAGCATCAGACCAAGTGCTGATGATTCAATTGATGTACCTGAACAATCTCTGAACTGGTGAAACTGAACAATGTAAAAAAACCCAGAATATGGCGGAATAAAAAGCTTGAAAATTTGAGACCAACACTGTAGAAAGCACCCTGGTAAAATAGTAATATAAATCTGAGTAAAATCTTCATTGTTATCTTCCTTCAGAGATCTAAAAGACAGATTGTGTTTTTATTTGTGGAGCAAGCTGATTTGTGGAAAGACAGAGATGCTGTAGAAGATACTCTTCAGCTGTGACCAAGCCTCAGAATTTGAGAAAAACCTTACATTTTGTTGTCAGCTTCTGAGAGAGATTAATTTCCTATGGAAACATTTGACGTTTTATTGTAGAAAGTTGAAACCCCCATGCAAATATTTTAAATATGGATTTATTTTTACTGATAGAATTTGTTGTCTCAGGTTGTTTGATATCAGTAGGAATTTCCTTATTAAGACAAGCACTGAACAAGAACTGTACACATCTAAATAGCCATATCTACTTTTTTGGAGTGCACTTTTCACTTTTTTTGAGGACTCTGAAGTCTCTTATCTCCTGAGTGCTTGAGAGTTAGTTCACTTCCTTCTCAGGAGCTGACCTTGCAAGTCCTCCTTCAAGATCAAGATCTCTGCCAGTGTTTACAAGCCTCTGTTGTCTAATCGGTCAAATAGGATGTCCTTCACTGAAGTGCTCCCAGGAAGGATGTCTCCACCAGACACATTCCTTGTGCTGCACAGCAAACAGGAAAGCTCTTGTGTGTACCTGGAAACACACCCACAAGCCACAGTGTTAGAAGTGGGGGACATGAATGCCACTGATGTCCCTTTTTGGGTTGGAGACCTGACTGACACATACTGATGGTAAAAGGACACCCTGTAGCGAGGTGTTCACCCATATCTGGATGGACTCAGGTTCACTCTCTCTGGCTGCCTGTCCACTTGCTCTAGCAAGGCTGTCCCGTGTTAGTGGGAAAAACCTAAAGAACTGAGACAAAGAGCCACCAACAGCACGAGTTCCCATGCCCTGCCATGCTGCAGCAACGTTACCAACAACAGCAGAGTAGTGGTGGTCCCCTGGTCATGTGAGTGTAGGGCAGACTGACCGGGCTCACTGCTGTGCCCCATGGCTTCCATGCCAGAGCTCACACTCACCTACAGCGCAAATTGCCATGTGGATATATCCTAAACCTGCTCGTAGAAGCATCACACTGCCTTACATGAGTCAGATAATGGAATGAAAAAGCAGCATGATATCTGCTTTCATGCAGTTATTGCCCTCTGGCTGAACACACCTTGGCAGGAACTTCTGCAGCTCCACTGTGTAGCTGTGAAGCTGAAAGTGCAGACCCTGCCCATGCCTGAGGCTCCTCAGGGTCCCTCCCCCCAGAGTGCTCCTGGCTGGTGCAGTCTGGGGTGCATGGGGAGTGCAGGTGGGAATGTCCCACATCCTCTGCAGAGGTGCCAGAGCTGGTTTGGCCCGCACCTTGTGGCTTTCTTAGTGCTGCACTTTCAGTGGTAACCAGCATGGCTTTGTTCCTGCTCTGTCCACAGCAGGAGGCATAGCTGGGTGTTTGTAACTCTCCATGGCACTTTCATTTGCACTTAATTGCCTGCTGGCAGATTTCTTTCCATTTAGCATCCATTCTGCTGTACCACTTCAGGACGAACAACAGAAGTTTATTATAGTTGGGACTGGGCAAGGGGGAAACCAATGACATTAAAGACCACAGGCCTAATTCCATTACCTTTTTTGAGGGAAGACTTTTTATTCCAACTGACTTATTTTTCCTAAAATGATTTAATATAATTTGAGGGGACAGGCCTTATAGTCCTGTTGTAAACAAAGAAAACTCCATTCAAGACAATCCCAGCTTGTGCTGTATCTCAATGAGCTCTTCTGCCTGGAATTCAGGACAAAGGTTGTTTGCTTGAACACATGAATGTTGCATTACTTATCAAAAAAGATTTTGTTTAAATAAATAGAGGATTTGAATTTAGAATGGACCACTCCTATGCTGACTGGCACATGTCAGAGTTGAAAAATTATTTCCTTTCAAGCTCTATACTCTTCTTGTTTGTTTGTGGTCATATGTGGTTTATTTTTTAAAATCAAAGAATAATTACATTGTGTATTATTTTCTGATTTACGCTATTATCAAGTCATATCTTAATTTCAATAAGTAATTTCAATTTAGTGTCTGTATCAGGAAAAATCATCAAAAAGACTGCCTTAATCTCCTCCTATGTGATTTTTAAAAAATGTTAACTTTCATCTATTTAACTGATATTTTTAACTAATAGCAACCCTTGTTTGACAAGCATGACTTATCAGCCCTGTCAAAGTTGCTTTGGAGGAGAGACTACTCTGAGCTTAAAGATGAGCTCCAAAAGGAGCACATGAGACTGGCTATGTATGATGCTGACTGTTGTTCCTTCTCTTTATTTTTCTCCTTTTTTAATCAATAAACCTGGTAACAAGCATGGAGACCTGGAACTAGGGTGGGCCTCTGGGCTGTCACATCCACTCCACTGTGTTCCATACAAACACTGTGAGAGAAACACGTTGTGTATCACAGATGAGGGATGAAATTTGAAACAACACTTTTTACTGGCAACTGGCCTGGTTCTGGCTTGTCCTGGTATAATTTGGTAATAATTTTACGGAGCCAGGTGGTGTTACTCCAGTACAACACTAGTTAAAGTGAGAAAAGGAAATTCTGAAAGGGGCATTTGTTTTCCTCCTCTTCTGATGTTTTAACCATCAATGTTGAGGACAAAAGAGAGAAAAGTCCCTCTGTCATAATCAGCAAGCACTCCAAATTGAAGCAAACGTCTCAGAGATAGATACCATGAAACAAGGCAGCCAAGAGTTCAGCAGAACACTTCCCTTGTGCTCCCACAACTTGCCTCCATCTGAGCTGCTCCCTATGCTCAGCCATGCTCAGTGGCTTTTGTATTCGAGTCAGTTGTTTTTCCACTTTTTCACTAGCTCCCTAAAAAAGGGCTGTGTGGGGTGTCTGATGAGCAGGAGTGGAGCACTGGAGAACACCCAAAGGTGATGTATAAGACATCTAGTGAGCGCCTTCCATGTGCGTTCTCATCTTTGCTAATTCCTATAATGCCTGTGTATAAATAGTAGCTCTCCCTTTTTATATCCTTCTCCTGCCTGATTCACTCCATGATGCAGTGTCAGTGACGTTTGACTCACTGCCATGGCGATGTTTCATAAACATTGGATTGTGACATCTGAATGAATCAGGCTGGAGGAGGAGGAAGGGCAAGCCCTGTGAGAGGCTGCACCTGAGCCAGCCTTGGCCCCAGTCCACACATGAAAGAAATGAGCACAGGGATGTTGTGACATTCGTAAGGAGCAAGAAAAGAGCAAACCCATCAGGAATAATAAAATAGCACCATGTGTGCAGGGCAAGTCTGCAAGGAAAAACTTCTGTATCAGGGATGTGAGTCAAAGACAGGACTGGGAGGTCTGCTAATAAACACTGAGAGAACACTGAACATGATTTTACTTTCTGTTGTGGAGAAAAAAATGAGATGGATGATGGAACAGAACTGCGTGCCAGGTTAACCATAAGTAAAAGCTTATTTCAAGACTGAAACAGAAGGAACCAGAGAAGTTAAAAAGAAAAGGAGAATGTGAAAGGCTGACCTCCAGGCTGAGAGCATTTTTTTGCAGTTGTGTTGTGAACATGCTTCTGCTCTGAGTGTGATTACACCAGTTTTTAACTATCTAGTTGTAATGGGAAAACCTGGAACTATGTCTGGATGCAGTGTGTTGTGGGGGCCTCTGAGCGTGATCCATACAACACAGTGCAGCCCGTGCAAAGACCTGCTGGTTAGAGGAAGACAAAGGGCAAGGACAAGGATTCACTTCCTCCTTCTTGCTGGATTTGGAGCACTCTGAATAGCTCATGCCTCTCCCTAGCTGTTCATCCTAGCCCACATTTTTTTATTCAAAACTACTTATGGATAGATGGGAGACCTCACTTTTAATAAAGGATGAAACAATATGCTGTGGCAGAGCATGATGAAACAATATGCTGACATTCAGTGGTTAGGATATTCAGCTGTGACAAGGGAGATATTTCTTCAGTGACAGCACACTGACTGCTGTTCACAGAGTCACAGAATCAGCTAGGTTGAAAAAAACCTGTGAGGTCACCGAGACCAACCCATGACCCAACACCACCTTGTTAACCAGACCATGGCACTGAGTGCCACATCCAATCTTTCCTTAAACACCTCCAGGGACAGTGACTCCACCACCTCTGTGGGCAGCCCAATCCAACACCCAATCATCCTTTCTGTGAAGAACTTCCTAATGTCCAACCTAAACCTCCCCTGGTGCAGCTTAAGACTGTGTCCTCTTGTCCTGTCACTGCTGCCTGGGAGAAGAGGCCAACGCTCACATGGCCGCAACCACCTTTCAGGGAGTTGTAGAGAACAGTAAGGTCTCCCCTGAGCTTTCTCCAGCTGAACAACCTCAGCTCCCTCAGCCACTCCTCACAGGTCTTGTGTTCCAGACCCTTCACTAGCCTTGTTGCCCTTCTCTGGACATGCTCCAGATCTCAACATCCTTCCTGAACTGAGGGGCCCAGAACTGAACACAGTACTCAAGGTACCCCACCTCCTGTCAAGGCTAAGCTGCAACTCTTGTCGGGAACATGGATCTTACCTTAAAACAAAAAGAAGTGCTGCTCTTTTTCCCCTCTGACCATGAGATCAGAGTCCAGCTCTCCAAATGTGATAGCTCCCTGTAAACAAGGCTTAGGCTGTGGTCAAAACCCAAGATTTGAATTTCTCTGTTATTTATGAATGTTTGAATTTAGTAAAGAGTCCCTGAGTCATAAAAATAAAATATGAATATGCACTCACTTGTCTACCACCCCAATGGTATCCAATCAATTCATCATTGTTTATAAGGTATAGTTGGTCAAACCAGAAATCCATGCTAGAACAATCCCCAAAATAAAATCTATTAAACACAGCAGTCAGTCAGGCGATTGCAAAAGAGTAAAGAAGGCTTTCATTCAGATCCTCAGGATTTTCAAAAAGGAAGTCCTGTTTCATATATTCCATGTTCCATAATTTCATTTGTTTCCATATGAAAAATATTTTTTTATGTAAATGAAGAAATAGGTTTTGAAAATACACTCTCTTTACCTTATTAATGTTTGTTTAGTTGTAGAAGAAGTTGTTGAACTCTCAATACAATCGCCATCTGCTTTCTCTTTATAGATTTCTGCTCGGACAAGTGCAGCAAGAACAGAGTGTTTCTTCTCCTCTGGAGCTGGTGTTACATGGCCTGTAGGGTCCCATGCAGTCCACCCACTGCACTGTAGTACACTTGAAATTGTGGCCATACTCTTGTAGGGTATGGGAAAGCATTTGGTGTTATGTGTCACGCTCTAGTAGCAATTACAAAACACTACTCAATACACCTTCTCCTACTGAACTGTAAGAGGAGTTCTTTTCTGGTCTTCCATTATATTAGGTCTACTGAATATCAGGTTAGTTTCCTAAAAGTATGGCAGTATTTCCTTTAAGACAGTGTTTTTTCAGTGTAACCCATGGAAAGTGTCTCAGAAATTCTCCACTTTAAGGGACAACATCTGCCCTTTGCTTATCAAAAGCTATGACTTAGTTTTTCTGAACATTAGGAGTCACTACAACTAGTGCTAGGAATTCCCATCAATTTGTTGTAATCTCCCATAAACACATATTAATTTCTTCCTTTAGTTTAAACAAAGCTAAGGATTGTGGCCACAATATGCTCTCCTTCCACATGAGATTAAAGAGTTTTATCATCACTGACATTGAATGAAGGTTCTGACACGTTTTTTCACTGGATTAAGGTTGATACAGTCCATAGACATTTATATACTTGCTGCCCTACAGGGACTGCTGAGATTAATTCATCATTAGTAGGGCCAAAGTTGGGAAATGAGTAAATAGACAAATTGGAAACTAAGTTCTCAACAAGGAGTGCTTCACATGCTTGCATGTGTCACCATGGCAAATGATAACAGAAGTAAACACAGAAGTGGGTGCAAGGAGAGCAAACAAATGCTCTATCAGCCAGACTTTCCCTGAAAAATCCTTATGGTCACTGTTTTTCTTACCTGTTACTAACTAAGCGGTAAATTAATTTTGAATGAGTTTTGGTGTACATATGTAGCTTGATGTTTGGTGTTAATGTGTCCCAGCAGGGACTGGGACTCTGGCCCAGACAGATTAGGGCATCTAGACAGGGTTCAGCTCTTGAAAGGTCACTTCCTGTCTCTGTCCTGTGACATTACATGGGGAAAGAGAACTGTGTCATCTTGTAGTCTCTCTGAATGTGATGAAGGCAGCAGAAAGTGATCCTCAAACATTGCATAACAGGAAAAAGCTGACTTGAAGTGCTTAAGATAGTCTAGCAGACATCACGTAGCTTATTTTGAAAGACTTAGAGCACTCCTTCCTGGTAAAGCACAGATCATTCAGAAACACTAATAAGTGTCTTGCTTTCCTAGAATCACAAGGTTGGAAGAGACCTTTAAGATCATCCAGTCCAACCATCAGCCCAGCACCACCACTGCAATCCCTAAACTACTAAACCACATCACCCAGAGCCAGATCTCAATGCCTCAAACACCTCCAGGAACGGTCATTCCACCACCTGCCTGGGCAACCTCTTCCAGTGCTTGACCACCCTAAGAGTGAAATTTTTTTTCTAATATCTAATCTGAATCTCCCCTGTCTTGCCTAAGCCCATCTCCTCTTGTCCTCTCACTGCAGGCATGGCAGAACAGACTGGCCCCCACCTCACTACATCCTCCTTTCAAATGGCTGTAGAGAATGATGAGGTCCCCCCGAGCTTCCCCTTCTTGACACTAAACAATCCCAGCTCCCTCAGCCATTCCTCATAAGACTTGTTTTCTAGACCCTTCACGAGTCTTGTGCCCTTCACTGGACATGCCTCAGCACCCCAATGACCTTTCTGAAGTGAGTAGCCCAGAACTGAACACAGCACTTGAGGTGCAGCCTCAGCAGTGCCACATACAGGATGCTGATCACTGCCCTATTCTTGCTGGCTACACTATTCTTGATACAGGTGAAGATGCCATTGGCCTTCCTGGCCACTTGGGCAGACATTGGCTCATGTTCAGTCGCTGTCAAACAGCACTCCCAAGTCCCTTCTGCTGAACAGCTTTCCAGACACTCTGGCCCCTGCCTATAGCACCGCACGGGGCTGCTGTGACCCGGGTGCAGACCCAGCAATTGGCCTTGTTGAACCTCATACCACTGGCTTCAGCCCATTGATCCAGCCTGCCCAGTCCCTCTGCAGAGCTCTCCTACCCTCCAGCAGATAAACACTCACACCCAGCTTGGTGTTGTCTGCAAATTTACTGAGGGTGCCCTCAATTTCCACTTTGCTGCAGTAATCTGAAAATTCAGAAGTTTGTAAAAAGAGCTAGGATCTTTCATCACCACATTGGATATAACTCAAAAGTATTTTTTTTCTATATGTGGGCCCTTCTTCAGATATAAAATACAAGCCAGGTAGAGCATATAAATCTTCTGCATTTGTCTGGTCATCCAGAAGGGTAATGTGAACTTTATCAATTATAGTTATGAGCTCAGAGTTGGTTTCAACTCATAAAAACTTTACCTTGAAGAAAATATTCGGTTTTCCTGAGATAAGTAAGCAGGACTATGTATATGCAGCTACTATTTGAGATTGGAAGATTCAATTTTTGAATTCATCAGGACAGATGGGGAAAAAGCAACTTTTGAACAGGCAATTATTTTAAAGGTTGTTGCATAGGATAATATGCAGCAATTTGGCTTGGAAGCATTTCACAAATGTGGAGAAAGCTTTGCTTCTACTTTGTAGACTGGCTTTTGTAATAGTATTTTTGATAAATTTTTTATGTGTACAGCTTGATTCCAGTGCTCTCAGAAGGCCAGTCGTCCTGGGAGAAAATGTGGTGATCAGTTTTTCAAATCACTTCTGATTTCTTGTAAGAGAGATGAAGACCTGCCCAAGGACCAAAGCACCATGCTGTTTCTGATCACCCCCATTCCTGGTACTAACCCCCATCTCTCTGGCTCACCAGCTGAACACCAGCATAATCAATACATTCCTGCCAGGTTTGTCATGCCTTTGGGGACTGTCCTTCCCCGAGCTGGAGGCTTGTGCCCTTTATTTGAGCACATCTGGGTTACAACAACTGGATAATAACCAGGAAGATTCAGTCTCCAGATTATTTCTGGGTGCCAGCCAAAACTTCAAAAGATATAGGTATTTGGCCAGATTCTCACTTGCATTCACGTCCTTTAATTCCGTTGTTATTTCACTTTATCCTGTTGGGTGATGCAAATGGGAATCAGGCCCTTGGCCATTATAAATCTACAGAATACATCAAAACATGGGGAATGGTAACCGGAGGCCTTGGCAATTAGTGTTGTGAGTCTGTAATCTGTTTCTTTGCTCATACATCACAGTCTGTGATTCCTCAGATCCTGTCCAAACAACACCTCAGACAAGCATTTCTCTTGACACAAGTTTGTATTTGTGATCTAAAATTTATAAGGAGGCTGCTGAGTTTCAATGTGACTCTTCTGCACATATTCTTTAATCTCAGTTCTATTCTTTATACTTCCAAAATATCTAAACCTGGAGTATATCCACATAAGGGATTACATTTATATATATTGTGCCTAACTCCCTATTGCTCTCTCCCAAATCCCTGAATACACAGGTGTGACTGAACATCTGGCATGATTTTAAATTCTTGCTTTAATTACCCTAACCTTGTGAATATTCAATGTGGCATCTTTCCACTCATTTTTTAATATGATGTCTGTCTTTTCACTCCTTTCAAAGACACTAGAGTCCATGCCATAGTACCAGAAATCCTCTTACCACAGTTGGAAAAAACAGTGCTTTTCCAAGTTAGAAAAAAATGTCTTTGGGACACAATGATATACAATCCAAAGGGATTAAAATACACAATCCCAGAATGGATAAGGTTGGAAGGGACCAAGGTGGGTCATCATAGATGGTCTGGGTTGGAAGGGACTTTAAAGATCATCCAGTTCCAGCCCCTATGCTATAGGCAGGGACACCTTCCACTAGACCAGGTTGTTCAGAGCCCCATCCAACCTGGCCTTGAACATTCCAGGGAAGAAGTACCCACAACCTCTATGGGCACAGAGATGAGGCTGAGGGGTTGGGAGTTCTACCGTTTTTTGAGATGGGTACAATGTTTCCCCTTTTCCAGTCATATGGAACTTCAGCTGACTGCCATGATGTTTTGGATATCATGGAGAGTAGCTTGGCAACTACATCAGCTAATTCTCCCAGGACTCTGGGATGCATCTTGTTGGGTCCCATAGACTTACGTATGTTCGAGTTCCTCAGGTGGTCACAAATCTGATCTTTTCTTACAGTGGGAAGCACTTTTCTCCCCTAGTCTCCATCCTGCTGTCCATCCGCTTGAGAGGTGTGGGAAGAAAGGCTGCCATTGAAGACTGAGGCAAAAATGTTGTTGAGTGCCTTAGCCTTCTCCTCATGGGTTGTTACCAATTTTTCAGCATTTTTTTGTCAGAGGGGATACACCCCCTCTGACCTTCCTTTTCTGGTTAACATACCGGTAGAAGCCCTTCTTTGGCATCCATTGCCAAGTTCAGTTCCAGCTTTGCCTTCACCTTGTGACTTTAACCCTACACAACAGAATTTCATCCCTGCACTCTTCCCAGGTTATCTGTCCTTGTTATTACTGTCTGTGTACTGGCTTCTTTCCCTTTAGTTTGACCAGCAGTTCCCTACTTAGACATTCCATCTCTTGCCTTTCTTGCCCAATTTCTTGCTCCTGGGGATTGCCAGCTCTTGTGATGGAAGACTTTCTTAAAGATCTGCCAGCTCTGTTCCGCTCCCTTGTCCCTGAGGGCAGTCTCCTGGGGGATCCCGTTGACTATGTCTTTGAAGAGCTGGAAGTTTGCTTTCCTAAGGCTCAGTGGCTTAACCTTACTCTAGACCTGACCCATATCCCTCAGGATGCAAACTCCACAAATGCATGATCACTGCAGCCCTGTAGATGGAGCAAGAAGGATTTGTCAGTTGGCTCCTCCTGATCAGGTGGCCTGCAGCAGACACCAACCACTAGATTCCCTTTGTTGCTTTGGTCTCTGATTCTTACCCACAGGCTTTTGACTCTTGGCTGTTCTTCAGAGACAACTCTCCACACTCAATCCACCTCTTGATGCAGGTGTTCCCTCCTCCCACTTCTTCTTCTGTCTTTCCTGAGCAGCTTGCAGCCATCAATAGCCACACTCCAGTTATGGTCACAGCTCTTGAATATTTCCAGTGAGAGAGACTCCACAAACCTCTCTGGGCAATCTATTGTGGTGTGTGGTCAACTGCACAGTGGAGAATTTCTTCCACATGTTCAGATGGAACTTCCTGTGCATCACATTCTACCTGTTCCTCTTGTCCTTTTGCTGGGCACCATCAAGCAGAGCCTGGTCCATCCTCTTGGTACCCTCCCTTCAGGTACTTACACTGATAAGGGACTGTCTTGGTTGTCTCTTCTCATGGCTGAACAGGCCCAGCCCTCTCAGCCTATCCTAGTAGGAGAAATGTTCCAGTCCCTTAATAATCTCTGTAGCCTCTGCTGGACCTGCTCCACGAGCTCCATGTCTCTCTTGTCCTGAGGAGCCCAGAACAGGACACAGCATTCCAGATGTGGCCTCACCAGGGCAGAGTAGAGGACCAGCGTCGATCTACTGGCAATGTTCTTGCTGATGCACCCCAGGATACCATTGGCCTTCTTGGCCTTCCTGGCCTTCCTGGCCTTCCTGAGCACAATGCTGGCTCATGGACAGCTTGTTATTCACCAGGACCCAAGCACCCTTTTCCACAAAGTTACATTCTAACACAGTTAAAATGAGAACTGTCCTGGCCTGTTGACCATACATCAGGAAAACAGCTGACATGTCTTAGCATTGTATTTCAGTGCAGTATCACCTTGACTTTGTGCTTGTTCCTATCTTACATACTATTAAGTTATGCTGAAAACTAAAAGCCGTATTCTTTCCCAACTTTAACACCTCTCTAAGTTCAGCAAAGGAGACTACTGCTTTTTTTCTAGTGATATTTGTGCCTAAATACAATTCAAAGCAGCTGTCAGGCTGTTTCAGGTGTTCTCATAGGGTCCCTGACAGAGCCATGGGTGGCTTGCTGGTGCTTGCAGGGCTCTAACAGCTCACCTTGCCATGCTCTTTATCACTGAAATAAACATAGGACAACCAAGGAAAAACAGTTTAAGGGAGCTAACACAATTTTATATTTATTGAAGACTTTTTACAAACAGGAGTATAATCCTTGTCTTTCTCTACATCTTGGAAAGGGCAGGAGATCTTCAAAAGCAGGAAGATTTTGGCTCTTCAGACTTGAGACTGCAGGTACCCAGGTAAGTAGCCATCTGCAGGTCCTTCTGTGATGTGTCCCAGCACTGCAGTGTTCGGATCACCTGGATGTACTCATTTTTCTCTTCCTTCTGCAACTGACACTTTCGGAGTCATAAACTGTGGATTCATCCCTACGCAAATGGAAAGACTGCACAGTGGTGATCATGACCTGGACACTGTCCCTTCTGGTGCTCAAACCCCCTAATTCCCTTTAGGACTCTGCCCTGACCAGTTGAGAGCAGTGTCACTTCATGCCCATTCCCACTGTGAATATATTGCTGCTCTTGAGCATGTCAAAGCACAATCCAGATGGTATGGGATGACACACATCCTTCTGAACGTCTCTAACACACGTTTCCCAGCATGCAGATCTCCCCACATCAGTAGGAGCTTAGGTCCTGGAATGCTTCGTACCTGGTGCTGGGGATATCTCTGATTACAAGCCAACCTGCTACAGCTCCTGAAGGCAGGCTAGTGTGCTCCCAGGAGGCAGGAACACATCACAGATAGCAAAGAGCAGTGGAAGGAATTCACATCCACAGCATTCACAGAGCACGTGAATGGAGCCCTTGTTGGGGTTTGGGTAGGAACTCCAAACCCCAGGTTAGCAGACTTCAACAGCATTAGGATCCTGAACTAAACCCCAATGGAATAAATGGTAATCTCTGCTGTATTTTGGGGTTTTTAAAGCATTTGGTTCACTTCTCAGCATCAACACTTATCCAGGAGCAACCTTCCTATCTCCTCACAGAAGAAAGGATTTCTTTTTTGCAGCTCCTCTTTGTTGCCAGATGAAAACAAATTGGATTCAGGTCTCTCACTAAGGGCCACAGAGAAGCCAAGTCATTGGAAATGGAAAAGCAAAATAACTTGCACAAAAAAATGTTTTTAATTAAAAAAAGGTTTTGAAGTATTGCATAAAGAATCACTAATTGTTGCCCCAGCAATTACGTGATATTACATCCGTATGGAGGTTATTTGCTGTCATTTCAAGTCTATGGTAGGCTATTTGCTCTGGGCTCCTTCTTTTTCTTTTTGTTCCCCCTCTTCTTTTAGAAGAAGTAAATTAAACTATCTCAAGAACAGGAATTTTTCTATTTCCTGTTAATTTTCTTCTTCCTTTTTTCTTTCCTTTTTTTTTTCCTTTTAGGACAGAGAATTCTAATGATCATGTTTGACCCCGTACATCCTCCCACCTGCTCCCTCACAAAGCTCCTGCCAAAAAACCTCTTTTGTAACCCAAAGTAGTAACTCATCACAAATTAAATCAGAACAGAAGTTATGGTGTCTCTGCCTCCCCTGATCTGGACTGTATTTTTCTATATGTAACACTTTTTCTCCCAGAGGATGCAGCAGAAGCTGACACTACCCAAGGGAGAGGGGGCTGCTCCAGACTGCAGCTGCAAGGAAGTGCAAAATGGTAAGACAAGGCAAAATGATGAGACATGGCAAAATCTTATTGATTCTTTCTCTCTGCCCAGGCACAGATAAATATCACATCTTCTATATTCCCTGCTTGTCTCAGGAGCAAAATTCCTAAGATAATTTAGACTGTACAATGCTCTCTATTGTATGGGCAGGGCTAATGGCATGGGGATTTCATCCCAGCCAGCCAAGAAATGCAACTTTCAAAGGTCAGAATTGCAGAGGCAGTATCACGCAATGGAAGAAAGAGAGTCACAGAATCACAGAACCACCAGGTTGGAAGAGACCTTCAAGATCACTGAGTCCAACCCATGCCCTAACACCACCATGTTAGGTGTTAGGCAAACCATGGCACTGAGTGCCACATCCAATCTTTTTTTAAACATATTCAGGGATGGTGACTCCACCACCTCCCTGGGCAGACGATTCCAGAACTTTATCACTCGTTCAGTAAAAAACTTTTTCCTAACATCCAACCTAAATTTCCCTTGACACAGCTTGAGACTGTGTCTTCTTGTTCTGTTGGTTGTTCTGCCTGGAGAAAGAGACCAACCCCCACCTGACTACAACCGCCTTTCAGGTAGTTGTAGAGAGCGATAAAGTCACCTCTGAGTCTCCTTTTCTCCAGCCTAAACAACTCCAGCTCCCTCAATCGTTCCTCATAGGGCTTGTGTTCCAAGCCCCTCACCAACCTTGTTACCCTCCTCTGGACACACTCAAGCATCTCAACGTCCTTCCTAAACTGAGGGGCCCAGAACTGGACACAGTACTCGAGGTGCAGCCTCACCAGTGCCAAGTACAAGGGAAGAATGACCTCCCTGCTCCTGCTGGTCACACTGTTTCTGATACAGGCCAGGATGCCTGATAAATGCGTTTGCTAGATGGGTCTTTACATTTTGAAGTGTCCTCTAAGCCACTCACATTTTGACCTCCAGGTGTATTCACATATCCATAAATGGACACAGGATACTTGAGAAAGTATCAAGATACATTTAAACACTTTTAAAATTGAAAATTGACCGAATTGACCAAAGCATTTAAGGAATCAGCCAACTGGGCGCTTCTATATTTCTTTCTCCACCTGACTCAATGGAAGTGGTACTGGCTTAATTTTTCACTGGGAACTTCTGATCCCTGTAAGACATATATGCATGCACAGGACAGTCAGGGGGCATAAACTGGCTGAGGTCACCAGCTACTTATTTATGTTTGTTCCCGTCTAAGGGGCTGAATAACTCCCAAGGGTTCTGTGTAGCCTCAGAGTGAAGATGCCTAAAGTGTCCCTGGCAGTGCCCTTTCAGTGGTGGCAACCTTATGAGACCACTTCCTCTTTTGTTTTATCACAAAGCAAGTACTCCAGAGAAGAAGGAAGAATTTTTTTGTTGTTGTTAGTTTTAACCAATTCAAATCTTCCTGCACGTCTGCACTGAAGATCTCTAGGCTCTAATTTACTGGGAAATTTGTCATCTGTTTTATTCATTGTCTAGGTTAAAAATTTATCTCAAGTGCAAAGGTGATTTTTGTTCCCAAAAACCTTCCTTGGGTCAAAGAACTGAGCCGTTGTCAAGGTGAAGGTGAGTGTAAGGCACTTGTCACAAAACAGCCCCACCAGAGCGTAAACCAGCACACTTTCAGCACTGGTCGATAACACAAATCATTCTGCATACATTCCATGTACAAGCTGTCTGAAAGAAGGGAAGGGATACATACTTTCATATGGATTTGTCAAACTGTTCCACATGACTTAAGATTGGTTTAATATCAGGCTTGATGGAAAAAACCAAGAAATTAATATTAAGCATTTTGCTTTTTTTAAGACAGGTCTCCTGTATTATACACTGCCAAGCAAGCTGCAGAAATTTGGTCTGGGTAAAACCATAGTATGTCTTTAGATAAAAATCTGCTCAGAAAATTATTGGCAACAGCTTGCTGTCAATGTGCATCAGTGAGGCTCCAGACTTTTGTCTGTTGTGGATCTGAGACTATTCAGCATTTTCATAGACTATTGTACTCTATTTGGAAGCCATCTACTGAATTTGTAGCTAATTAATAATAACAACCATATTGTTGCACAGACAGCTGTTAACCAGCAAACAGCTGCATTGCTGGCTGGGAGGCAATTCTGCTGTGGGGGACTCTGCTGTGTCCTCACATGTGCTGGCATGAGCTCAGAGGAATCCCTGATGTACAAACTCTCTCCAGGAGAGTGTGGCAGTAACAAACTTCATGAAAATGGGTTACAAATTCACTGATAATGGAATAGTCTCAATCCTGCACTCTCTTGCTGCTTCCATTTTATTTTTCTCTTCCAAGGATGCTTTATGCTATTGGAAGGAATGACAGTGGTTGCCCAGCACTCCAGTGCCTTTCAACTTTGCATCCGGGAAACTTCTGCCCTCCCAAAGACACCCTCCTTTGTCTCTTTGGTCCCATCACGTATTATTCTCTTCCCTCATAATATCTGTTTTCTTCTACCTTGTCTTAAATAATAGCTAAATTACAGAGTTATTTTGGCGTGGTTTTTCTTCTCTTTTTTTTTTTTCATGTTTTTTCTTTTTCCTTTTTTTTTCTTTTTTTTCAGCTTTTTGCTATTATGTGTTGCTTTTTGTTCAGGCTTCTGAAATAGTTGACAAAAAAACCTTCTCCCTGTGGGCTTTTCATGCTGTCATAAGGCCAAAAAATTGACAGAGTACCAGTCTGACTTTTAAGAGGTACAGTTTTGTGTCTTCATTATTTGGTAGCAGAAGTTTCAAAGAGATAGGTATAGACTCTAAGGAGGATTTCGGCATTGCAATTCAATAGCATTTAATTTTATGTACCTCAATACATTTAAGGCGGGCAATACACAGTAAAGGAAGTTTCAGGGATTTCTACATATGCATGGGAAAATTTCCAAGACCAAAACTGAGAGTACAGAAGCCTAGTTGATTTTTGAAGAATGTTAGAACGGCTAGCATGTAACATGTTGAGGTGACTGACATAATTCAACCTTGCTTGCTCTCCAGTGCCTTCTCAGTCCAGTGCTGGGGCCTCTTACTTACAGGGAGTACAATATGAGCAGCCAAGTCCTGCCATAAACCATCAGCTCAAATAATCCTTTCTTCAAGAAGGAAAACACTGATATCCCTTCATGTCTGGAAGTAGACTACCTGACTTACTAAGGTAATCCCCATTTCTGTAAGCATGCAGACAACTGGAAGAGGATCAAGTTTCTTAAATAATCATTAGATGTAGAAATGTCTCCTTCCCCCTTCTTTTGCCCACCTGACTCATTTTAGGAAACTTTCTCCTATCTTTCTGAAATATTTCATAAATATGAGATTACGGACACTCATGTAATCCTGGTAAAATTGTTCCAGCCTTGTATGGATTGCTTAGCTATTTTGGAAACCAGAAGGTGAGATTTTGTGATTTTGTATTTTTCCTAAAAGATTCTGCTTAATTTTTTTCCTGAACAGTCACCAGGAACGGGCCAGAGGCCCTGTTCATGCACAAATCTTACAATATTATACCAAGTCACTGGAGAAGGGACTAAACTATTTCCACAGCACCTGGTAAATGGGCCAAATGCAACACTACATAAACTTACTTACCCCTAGATGCATATTTAGTCCCTAGTAAATGAATGTTCAAGTGGAACAGCCTGGGCAGAGGAAAGTCCTACATCAAGCTCCAACAGCAATTTAGCCATTTACATCAAGGCATGCCAATTTTTTTTCTTTTTTTTCTTTTTTTTTTTTTTTTTTTGTTTTTTTTTTGGTCAGAGCACATCTTTTTGATTTGCTGACTCCCATATTCTGGATAAGGGCATGAACTGCTGAATACATGGATTGTGGATCTGAGTTGTCTCCACTCTGAGGCTGATGAAAGAATTATTCTTCTTCTGATGTTCTTTGGGCTTGCATGTGAGATAAATGCCAAGGAAGTTGTAGGCGCCAGCAAAGCACCTCAAGCATCTCTTGTAGGTCAGCAAGCACTGAGAGAATATAGACCTCAACAGGGCTCTGCTGGGATGTCTCAAATATTGGTAACCTCCAGGGTCAGACAGCCTTCCATGCATAATTTATGCTGTATATTAAATAAATAAATTTTAAAATAAGTCTGATTCTGACATCAGTAATACTTATTTCCTCCTATTTTCCCCGAATTAATTCCTTGGGCTAAATTGAAGTTATGGGAAATGAGACATTTGTCATACTTTAATGGAAGACAAATAAGGAAAGAAGGCTGAAAACAGTGCAAAATTTGCTTTGGTCAGGTGAGTGGTGCCACTGGCCATTAGTGTACTTCAGGAAGAACAGTTTTTTGGTCCTGTTACAAACAAAAAAAGTGTGTAAAGTGTTCATTAAAGAATTCTACTAGCTGTCATGGGAGAGGAAGGAGGTGGAAAAGAGCCTTTTTCCACCATTAGTTTGTATGATGACAAATATTTTACAATAAAACTTCACAAAGCCAACCATTCTAAGTGATGCACTCTCAAAGGGGTGATTTTTCTTTCCTATTCTTGATTGCTTTGTGTTAGAGTTCAACCAATATTTCATAGCTATAGGATGAAAGCTGGATGTGTGTAGTGGGTTGAACCTGAGATGATGGACAGACTTTTAGACCAATAACACTTCTCTCAATTTACACATTTAAACGACACTTAGCTGCGTCAAGCCACGATAACATGTCATCCAGGAATGCTTCCTTCCTATGCTGGGGCATGAGGCATAAGCCAAGAAGAACAACTCTCACCCCATCTCTCTACCTGGATGCCTTTTTCTTCCTCCTTGTAACCCAAGGAACAAGGGCTGTGCTTGACACTTCAGCTTCTTGCTATTTTTCACTCCTCTGAGCCCAGATTTGCAGCTTTCCTCATGTTTGATTGCAGAAGTGGAATCTAGGGTAAAGCTCATCACAAATTTTATATACATTTCATTGCTTCTTTCACTTTAGTCTTCACTTCAACCTAAAGGAACTTAGATAGCTTTGAAACCTCTCTCTTTTTATTAAATTTATTTGAGATTGGCACTGGGTTCAAAACTGAGGAGAGAGATAAGGAGTGTTATAGTATCAGCCTTTTTATTTTAGAAAACTGTACTTAGGAAAACATAATCAATGGAAAAAAAGAGAAGTCATCTAATTTGTTTTTTTCCTAGTGCTTGTTCTGTTGCAAACAGATGGCAATTGTTGCATATTGTTTGAAAAGTCTCTTATTTTATGAAGCACATATAATTTATAAGGTGAACAAAATTATGTGCTAACATATTTGTGTGACATTTTCTGTCCTCTTTTCTAAAATCCAAAAATCAGCATGTATTTAAAATTCTTCTATTAAAAACATGAGAGCACAGATAAAAAACCTCACAGAAAACTTAAAAGAATTTTTGTTATAATTTTCATATGATTTTCTAATAACTAGGAAGGCAGGAAGTTACTTAAGATAGAGCTTTCTCCTTCTGTGCCTGACTCCTCCCAGGGTTTGAATCCCTCATAACATCTCTGGAACTCACCCATATGAGAAACAGCTGCAGTTTAACTGTGCAAATTCTGCACTCTCTCTAGCTGGGAAGTGTGTTTTGGTTAACTGCTTGGGGAAAACAAAAGAGAAAATTCACCATTTTAGCTATTGTTTTTAAAAGGCAATATGGGGAAGTATAGCAGGGTAGTTTAACTCATGAAAATACAAGGAAGTATGTCAAATTTCATATTGTACTCAATATGGACATGGTAAGAGTTTTTTAAAGGTTTAGCATACAGAGTATTAATGGGCAAGTATGAGCAGGCTGTGCGTTGATTAAGACACGAGTGCAGAAGATGGCAATGAAAACCTAACTCACAAATTCTATGGTTTTACAGCTTGCCCTGTAATAAAGGAAGAGGCACTCTAAAAATGCTTGACCAGAAAAGGCTTTCTTATTGAGGAAAGACAGTTCTATGACATTGCTGGTAATAAAGCTGGTAACAATTTTGGCAACACAAAGGTAGGGGTTTTAAGGACTAGATGCTTAGATAGGATTAGTAGAGCTCCCTCAGTTTAAAAAGCATATTCCTATGGTAATTCATCTTAAAGAAGTTGTCTAAAAGAATATATTGAAATGCTGAAAATATTACTGAGGTTTGTGCCTGCCTTGTTGAATGTTCAAGGATAACACCAGATACCAGCAGGATGCATTTCTGTATCTTGAAATCAACTTTTCAGAGGGGTACAGGGCACTGGGTACTTAACTGCTTGATTGTGAGAAATGAGACAACTCTTAAAAAAAAATTAATTTATTGAAAACAGAAAAATTGAAAAATTACAGAAATTAGAAAAATATAAAAATTTGGGATCCTATGGCTCAGTAGATGGTATGCCCCAGGAGCGCAGGGATTTGAGATCTTTTGGCTGAGACAGCACAAGACCTCAGGTAGAGAAAAAGAACTTGCAGTGCTGGGCTGGCTTTTGGCTGGTCCAAAAGTAAAAAATTACTAAAGGCTCCTTAAAAGGAGTGAGGCTTTAAATGCCCAGCACCGACGTCTACCACAGCTAGCCTGCACAGAGAGAGAGAAGAAAGAGGCCCTGCTTCTCTGCGTTGTTGTTTTTATAGTGTCTTTGCTCCGCCTCCCCCCCCCCCCCCCACAGCCCACAGCCCGCCCCTTCGGTTCAAAGTGATTGGCTCTTTCCCTTTGAAAGATCATCTCCGTCCACCAATGGCTCATCGTTGTCAGAGGGGTGGTATTAGTTGAGATAAGGGAGCTACAATGCCTTCATTAAAATTCAGGTTGCCACGGAGCTTGCCTGCAGAGTAATGGCTATGGGGCTAAAAATAGCTGCTGGCTGTTAGAACTGGGGGTTTTGGCCTTGGAACCAGAATGCAAGTGAAAACACCTAAAAAAGGTATTAAAATACATCCAACACATCTTAAAACACTTGTAAAAGTATACAGTAAACACAGGAAAGGTAACTCTTATGGTGTACAGGTGGTTTGAAGTTTGAAAAGAGAGCATTAAGTTGGGGATTTTTAACTGGGGAATTTTTAACTGGGAAGGGTGCAACTTTCTTAATAAACCACTTTGAACAATTGAAAACACTGATAATGGAACTTGATTTTTGTACCTGGGCTGATGGGTTAATTTTAAGATTCAATTTAAAAATATTTAACTCAAACTTAATTAATTAAAGCACCTAATATGCAAAGACCAAGCACAAATAGGGATTTCATGTATGACATTGATAAAAAAAGAGATGATTGAAATGTTTTCTCAAGAAGTGAAAGGAGAGATGGGAAAGTGGAAATCAACAGGCTGACACTTCCCTAGTGTTTGATGGACTGATCAATGAATAACTGCTGTCAGTGAGCTCGTTTGCTATGACTATACCAAGGACAAGTTTTGTGGGAGAGTCCTGAAACAGGCAGCTGAAGACTGTGGAAATTGGTCCACTCTTTAAAAGCTGGGGAAGCAAAGAGAAGAAGGTTGGACATTTTATGTGCTTGGTGCCCATTCTAGAGACACAAGGGTCCAATATTTTTCTTGAATCCAAATGAAATGTACTGTCAATTCCACTGTTTTTATCATAAATACAAAAGTGTTCAATTTATTGTATTTATTTCTATACTTACGGTTTTAGTAAAACCTGTTTATAATCTACAGCTAGAAATACACCTACAAATTCATAAGCCCTGTAAGTTTTCTCTTTTATAAATAGTGTGTTTGTGGCTCACAGAATTTGCTAATTCTATGTCCTCCTCTCTTTTAAATGTTTTTCTCCATACTTTCTAGGTTCTTGATCTTGCACCCATTTCTGTACCCGCTTCAAGACTCAGCTTGTCAAAGGAAGGAGGCTCCATGTCTATCCCTTAACAAAGCAGAACAACACTCTATTACTGAGCAGTTCAGAAGCTCCCTGGGGAGAAGGGTGACAGTGATTTTGGGTGGTTTCAGCTACCTAATTGCTGTGGTGTGGTTCTTCCACTGCATGTGTCACCCAAAGGTTTCGGAGCTATGTGCAGCCTGGCAGGCTGTGGGTGACTGCATTTTGCTGGTGCACTTGGATCATGGGAAACCAAATTATTAGCAAGTCTGTCACAGTGAACCAGAGTCAGACCCTGTAAACATCTAAAAATATTACTGAGGTTTGTTCCTGCCTTGTTGAGTGTTCAAGGATAACACCAGATACCAGCAGGATGCATTTCTGTATCTTGAAACCAACTTTTCAGAGGGGTACAGGGCACTGGGTACTTAACTGCTTGATAAAAAAAGAGATGATTGAAATGTTTTCTCAAGAAGTGAAAGGAGAGATGGGAAAGTGGAAATCAACAGGCTGACACTTCACTAGTTAACCAACCCTCGCACAAATATATATATATATGGAAAAGGATACATTAAAAGATAATAACTAACTGGATCTTCCATAATGAGGGCTCAGGAGGAGAGGCTGCATTTATAAGAGAAACTGGATCAAACGTGAAAGTTAAATAAAAGCAAGCAACTGTTAATATTTTCCCATTATTGGCAGTAATGCCCCAAGTGAGGGACATAAACAGAAATCATCCCAAATTGAAGGGAGTATCAAAAGCATCTTATGTGACCAGTTTTGCTAACTCCTGAGTGCTTTGTTGACCTGAATTACAAAACAGAAGCATATAAAACCTAAAAACTTAATCAGGCAAAAGATACAAAATAAAAAATAAAAGGGAAGGAAGGGACAAACCTAGAAAGGCACAAAACTGAGATAAGACTAGCAAGGGGCGTAAGGAATCATTCTATATGCCCATGGGGAGCAGAGGAAAAACAAAGCAAGGGTAATTCCATTATCCTACAGCTGGAGGTATAGACACGGTCACCACTGAGAGGTCAGCTGAAAGGGAGAACAGCAAACAATGGCAAATGTTGGAGCCTATAGCAAACCAGGAGGAGGAGAGAAAATTCTAGGCCTTGAGATGATTGGAAATGGTATCACAATGGTTAGGAGAAACCAAAAAAAGCCCCAGCCCAAGCCATGTGGCCAAATATAGAGCTTATCTTTAAAACAGAAAAGAACATAGACCAAGAAATTGTTGACCAGTCAACTGAAGTTGATGTCCTAGAAAAATTCTGGGAAAAAATGATCCAATCATTTGTAAAAAACTTAGAAATATGAAGTAAGAATGATTGATGATTACACAAGTTCATTGGGAACTAAGATTTTAAAGACAGTATTTCACTTTTGTTTCCTCAGCAAACAGGCCTGGTTGACTTCTGTAAAGTTTTGGCTATTTCAAAAGCAACATAAAAATGTGTTCTTTGTGAAACAGCTACAAAGTGGATGGCAAACTGGTTACAAAATGGCACCATAGAAAATATTGCAAATTGTTCACTGCTAGGATGCAAGCCTGATATAAAATGGTACCTGCAGGAATCTGTTTTGTGTCTATTTGATATTTTCATTAATGACACAGGTGACAAAACAGAGATGAAACTTGATGAATCGGCAGAGGACGTAATGCTTCAATGATCCAAAAACTCCAAATAATGAAAAACTGAGGGGCAATTTCTACGTGGTATATTTCTGTTGAAATGGTCTCTTGCACATAAAAAGCTGATGGGAACAACTCATTAGCTGGTGGGTCTTAAGAAAATGATCTGAAGCTACAGAAAGCCACATACTTTCTACAATCAAAAAATTTCATGCTATTGCAAACACATTAAACACTACCTTGGGCTGTGCAAAGAGCATGAACCACCTGTAGGCTCATGAAGTAATCCTGCTGTACTCAGCACTGGTAAGACCGTGGCTGGAATGTTGTGCTCAGTTTGAAGCTCCTCACTTTAATAATTTGAGCAGTTCAGAGATATTAAAGCTCTAAAAAACCATATTTTATGTGAGAAATGGGGAAGAAAAATACTATTAAGCATGAAGAAAACAGGATTGAGGAGGAGCAAGGAAAAGAAAGTTCCAATTTCTGAGATACACTCTGAGATTACTTGACAAAAAGAGATAGCGGAGTTTCCATCATGCAAGGATTTTAAGTGTTCTTAGACATGTTCTTAGATGTATCAGGAAAGTCAAAGAGATAACTGATGCCTTTATTGCAGTGAGGAATGAACTAGATGGCCTGTTGGGATCCCTTCCACAATCAAGCTGCAGGTAAACTTTGAAATTTGCTGATGATGTCCTTTTGTTTTATAGGTCTGGAAACTGGCTGAACACTGAAAACAAGGGAAAAATCATGGCTAATTTAGTCACAAGGAAAAATTATCCAGATTTTTTGGATTTGTTCATGGCTCACAATTGACTGTCACGTCAAATGAAATTTGTTCAGTAAGATAAAAAATCACCATTCTGCAACCAGTCTCTACTGCATTGGTGACTGCCAGCAAATCAGAAGTGAGCTGGTGGAGGAGCTAATGTTAGGGTTTGTTACTCTTAATATTTTAGTCTTTACTGTTTTCCAGTTCTTTAGGATTTTGATTTTTCTTTTTCTTCCAAATTTTTTGAGCAAATCTGTTTTAAAATCTTGAATGGATAACATTGGGATGAAAAAGTTACCCAGCTGGGTAACTTCTACTGCTGGAGCAGTAATTCCTTTATGTCTTCTCACGTACATAAAAATGTAATTTAGAACATGAATACAGACAGATCACAGTTATGTTGGCCAAATTATCCTACTTCTATTCCCTCCCTTATGAAACTTCTTGGCCAGTTCACCCTCATTTGGGAGCCTGGAAACACGGCAGATACAAGACTCCAGCAGTGCACAGGTCAGTAATCCCGGCCCTTTGCCCCAACGCCTTCCACATTTCTGCAAGGATACACTGTGGGGTCTCTGCAACCTCATCCAGCCTTTCTGTCTGCAGAAAACACAAACACAGGAGATTTCTGATCTTATTTCTAGGCTTCCCAGTTCTATCGTTTTATGAAAAGGCCATGCTTTGGGTGAATCCAGAGCTAGTTACTTCTCAGGTAAATGAAGTGAAATTCTGGCTTTATTGAAAGACAAGGCAATTTCTGTCTTGACAGCTAAGGAATCAGAACAAAGTAATTCCTTCCCTTTTATAGTTTAAATGCCCTTTTAAATATTGTTTCTACAGAGGGAACAGGTTTTTTTGTTTAATTTGGTGGGATTATTCATTTTACATTACTCTAATATAGCCCAGGGTTTTCAGTCAAAAGGACAGAAATAGACAAGTGGGAAAAGAATATGTGCAGGAAAATAAGAGTCACTCACAAGTAAAAGAACCAGAGACGAGATAGGTAAATATCTAGCTGACTGTATCCTGGTAATTACTAATAATTATTATCGTCATTAATTTTTAATTAGCTCTCTAATTGCATTTAACATTCCCAATATTCTAATTTCATTTTGCCTAATTGACTGCTAGAATAAGATTCATTGAATTTGTCTATTTAATTCCAGAAAACCTACTTCGCCCTTAGATTTTATCAGACCCACCCTGCCATTTCTATTTCATGTTTTGCCCCTTTCTTTTTAATAACTTTTGTTCTTTACCTATTGCCTAAGGGGATTTTTTTCTGACTAGCTGTGAGGAATTTCCATTATCCCAACTTCCTCATTACCGTAAAAGCACCCTTAACCCAGAGCAACTTGGAGTAAAATAAAATAGGGAAAGTATTTAATAGGGAAATTGAAATAGAAAAGACATTGTTGTAAACGTCTTGGGAGGACTGAAAGTGAATGAAGAGAAAACTATGTATCCTACACACCCTAACACTTCAAGTACCTTAGAAGTCTCTTTGCAGCTGAAAAGCATTAATATATTATTTAGCTTTCTATATGTGGAGCTACCCCTCAACTAACTCCTTCATCTTTGCTTTCTTAGAAGATGATGTCACCTTGAAATAATGTTTTCCTTTAAGTTTGGGGATCTCTTCAGAATCAGGATGTATTTCCTCCTCCTTATTCAGCATTTATTTATTACCAATGCATATTAACAATGCCCTGAAGCTCTGTGTCTCCCACCTTCAGCATTGGAAATGCAATGTTCTTTTGGCTAAGGATTGCTTCTTTGGCTACAACCTAAATTGCTTGTCAATTAGTTGTGGGGTCAACCTCTCTTAGGTGGGGCAATTTGAAAATCCCAAGGTAGCATTTTTTTCAGTCACAGCAAACTGTAGATTGCATATAAAAGCAGAATTTGCAAATCATGCTTTGTGAAATAATATAATTGTGATGACAGTATGCAGAACTTTATTGCCTCTTGTTTCAGACCAGCCTTCATGTCAAGAAGACCAGTTTGAGTCAATGATAACTTAGGCATAATTGCACTTGTCATTTATGTCTAAAAGGGTTACACAGGTGTAATTGAACCTTTATGTGCAATTTTGTCCGCAGGACTAAGGTTGGCAAGCCTAATCTATTTGTATAAATATATTAAATTATTTATTTTAATTGATAACAGTAATTATAAAGATTAGGAAAAAAGAGCTTAATCAGAATTATTTGATACACAGTATTGATAGCTGTAATTACTAGTATAATGCACTATTTTTGAAGCAATATTGAAACAATTACATTAAAGCTAGCAAGAAAATTATTGAGGAGAGCTTGATGCTACTCACCCCCCATACCAACAACCATGGGCAAATATTTTGCTCAGACTTGAGGAGTAACCTTGAGGGGAGTTCCCACTCAGGAAAGGATCTTCACACACCTTGGGGTTATATGTTTGAAGTCCTCCCTGTGCAAAAGTGGGACTGGCCTTTTGGAGTATAAAATGACTGACTGTCAGTCACATTCCTTTTTTAGATTATGTGATATCAGATTTAATCAGAAAAATATGCTTTGTGCTGAAAAAGGTGTTAGGAGCTCTTTAGTTTATTTTGCTCAACATGCCTGGCTCTCAGTTCTGTGTCAGGGCCAGCATATCCTTGCTGCTCCCAGGCTCAGTCAGGGACCATGTCTTGCATGTCCCCATGGGGGGGGTCTGATGGTTTGGTCAAGCTGGTCTCAGCACTCTTCAGCACAAAGAAGAGCAGACCCTCCTTGCTTAATCTTATCACTGATCAGAAGACACTCCTTGCTCAGGCCATCACTGATAAACTTCCAAGACAAATTTCAAGCTGCTGTATCCATGCTTAGGCACAGAGTTTTGTTACAATATGCTAAATGCCTATGCAATTTTGGAGGCAAAATTTTAGATACAGATTCCTTTTTGAATGACCTAGAATGTAAGTGAGGCCTTTGTGCATTATGTTTGCAGGTGTTGGTGCCCAAATTCTCTTTACAATACATTTCCTGTTCTTCAAGAGGTAGATTTTCCTTTGGCTGTGAAAATAGGCCAAGGTGCCCCATGATAACTCAGCATGCTGCAACCATTTGTGTTCATTATTTAGTTGCCTCCTCAATTTTCCAGACAAAAATTATTTTAATAAGGTTGGAACAGGGAATTTGATGTGTTTGGTTCAAAGTATTGAGAGGAAAATATTTTAGCTTTTATGGCTAACCAAAATTATGACTAACACTAAATTGCATTTAATGAACTGGCCCTTGATTAATCATTTCAGAAGGAAAAAAACCTAATAACATGTTTAAGCTACTGTATATACATTCATTTCTATTACACTTTATTATTCCACTATTTGGGTGTTGGCTGCTTGACAAAAGTACATTTCTCAGAAAGTGCACAAATTTTAACATTTCCTTACATAATATATATTAGTTTAACCACACACATTACACGCTTTTGAGATAGCCCTTTAACATGACAGCACAGAAGTGAGGGTCCAAATTACCTGAGCCAAATTAATCTTAGTCATATGGCTCCAAAGCCACCAAAGGTGCTCAGGGGAGCTACACAATATCAAGTGCAATTCAGTGCAGCAGTTGAACCATCAGCCTTTTGCAGTGTTACTAATGTTCTCTACTAACCTTTGGAAACAGAAGTAATAACAGGCAGGAATAGAGTCCCTAAACTGGAAACTACAGGCTATTAAGCACATATATCTATGTGATTTATTGTATGTTATTGTTATTTATTAGCCCTATAACCATGACACAGACACATCCTATCATGGTACGTGACAAAAGTTGATATTTTTAAAGACATAATATTAAAAAAAAAGTTACTCTGGTTTAATAAACGGATGCTTCCTAAAGATGCATCAAAATGTTATGACTTCTGTAATAGGGAATTACTGATGCCTTTCAAGGTCATCTGCTTCATGGCGAGAAACAATATGGCAAGTTATATTTAGCTGCCTGTTTCTAACAGCATTAGTTAAGCATAAAGCCCTAGAAAACCAGGAATAAGAATGGAATGATTTACAAACAGCAGAAAACATAACTGTTTGGAAAGTGGCAAATACTAAATAATTTTCTGTATATGTTGCAAAATAATGAGAAAAAGTTATCTACTCTTATCTTTTCTTCAGCCTACATATGTATAAATAGCTAATAAGTATTTCTGCTCAATGGAGAGAACTATGTTTTGAAGGACAAAAGATATCCAAGTTTGTAAGATTGATTTAAAATTACTTTTTAACTGATTTATTTATTTGTTTTGCCTTTAATAGTGGGAGAATAAGCACTGGGAACAACAATAATAAAAAAGGTAAGAGCGACTTTTCCCAAAATTCCACTTAAGTGTGGAGTTTTTACAGCCTTTTTCACTGAAAGAAGAAAAATCAAGGAAAGAGGAGAAAAGTGATCTCTTGTCATGATTAAAGGTTGTGTTCTTGGTGCTCCTCCAGGACTGCTAGGTCCTGACTTAGAGAGATTGATGCTCTCAAAGTTCTGGTACAGTTGTGGTTCTGTGGCTGCACATTCATGAATTATGTCTGTTGACTCTTTTGTGAAAATGCCTCTGAGGAATTAGCTTGGGATAATAAAGAAACTTAAGTGACCACTGTTGTTTGCATCCCTTTTTCAAATGAGTCTTTATTGTATTTTTTTTCAGGAAAGTATTTAAAAGGGTAAATTTGTTTTGAAACACTTAACAGGGAGTGCAATTATCATTGGCATGTTTCATAGCACAGTGCAATTCACTGCTTCACCTTATGTCAAGACTGGTTAATTGCACAGGATTCCAGAGGAAAAAAAAAATCAAAAGAACCTGCAGTTAGACTCCAAATACAGGAAAAATATATATCAATGAATACTTGATAAATCCTCCCTGCCCTCATCAGGTTTGTGAGAGAGTATGTGATCATTTAGAAAATTTTCTGTTTTCTAGTTTATCTTTAAGCCTGAAGAAGAGATTTCATACCCTCTAATTGTAGTAATTATATCATGGGCCACTGAATCTACAGCAAGTCTTTATTAGTGTTAATGGGCTTTTCCAAAGGGATTTCATGCAGATAGAAATAATCATCATTGAACTATTTAGTCAAATACAGAGCTGAACACCAGTGTTAGCAATGTTAGGTTATTTCTGCACCAGCTCTCCTGCTGGGACAGAAACTCTCCCAAGAGAAAATGTAGAGGTCAAACCCAGAAGTATAGAATCTTTTACAGATAGAGGTGGGAAAAAGAACAGTGATACTCAACACAGGCAGTAGCCGAAAATAATACCTACAGCTTTTAAATTTGAAAACAGAGGCAGGTAGCGAGTTGAGTCCAGGCCAAGAGTCAAGGAGCCCAGAGGAGGGGAAGCCTGAGCAGATTGCAGGGGAAAAATAACATAAAGGGCAAAGGAAATTCCGTTTTTTGTGGAGCTTTCTGAAGCTTGGTTTGTGCACGTAGTCCAATTAGGATCTCAGCTGTAGTTGGGGCATGTGAGACCCCCTGCGCACAAATGAGTCCTGGAGTAATGAACCTCATTATTATGACCCACTAAAACTTTACTTAGGAAATGAGGACAAATGTATCCTTATGGCCCTGTTCAAATATTAGCCAAAAATAACTCTCAGTATGTCTTTTTTTCCTCATTAGTAATTTTATTCAAAATTGTCCCCTGCATATGATACACAATGAGCATCAAGAAGAACAAGGAAATTTATGGAGTTTAAAATACCATTTGTAAAGTGCTGTGCATATATATTCTATTTTGTGAATCTTTTACCATAGTCGCGTTTCATTATTGCATATTAAAATAATTATAAAAATGTGTCCTCTGTGAAAGAGATACTTCCATGAGGTAACTTAGACATACTTCACTTTCCATTATAAATTGATAATTGTAGTTTAAAATTATAAGTGGTAACCTCTGAATTGATCTGGTGTAGTAAATGACTATTTTTACTTAATTATGATCCACTTATGGTTTTCTTCTTTGGATGATGAAACATTTTGGTCATTAACATCAGATTGCCTGAAAGAGTTGCCCTTTCTGTGAGGACTAGAACATCATTTGTATAGAGTAAGGTGAAACTTCAGACTTCTCTACCTTTTACTGAAGAATATCCTGTTTTATAGTTTACGGACAAATCTTAGGCACATAAATCCAGATTCATAAAGGGTTTTGAACAAAATAACCTTAGCACTGCTGCATCAGTCTTGCTTTGGCATTGGACTTTACAATCCTGAACCAAAGGCGTAAGTTTTCTTTCCAGAATTTGAAAGTGTTACCCTCTTTTGGCTCATGTATCTTCACACAATTTTCCTCACATCTTCATGTTTAAATTAAAAAACAGCTCAGGTCAAGTATAATTACTAGAAAACTTTGGTTCCTCCAGAGTAGCAGAGGGCAAAACTCAGCTACAATGATTAACTCTTAATGTAAATTTTGGTGACACCGCTGAGCTGCTGCTGGCAGTTAAAGCTAATTAGCCATTCCTTGGCAGCAGGAACACTTGCAGACAATAATGACTACTGATTTTTACACTCTTATGCTGAAAGAACTGCTGCAGTCTCATGAGAAGAGGAACACAGATCTATGCGGTAGTGTTGTAAATCATTGTGTAGGACTTCCTGGCGCCTCTTGTGGGCAAAGATGAGCTCCTTGGTGGGGAGGATGGAAAGTCCAAAAAATACAGGGATTTGGGAGTCTAATGAGTTTGTGAAACCTCTTCAGAAAGATAATGGCATCTCTGGGAATGTGCTACAGTATAACTTTTAGCACAATAAAGCTTTCCAGGGAAGTTTTAAGGTCCTAGCTGTTGGGCAGGAATTCTGTGAAATGGTCTGTTATACATAAAACAGAAAGTTTGGCTTTCGCATTGATGAAAGAATAAGTAAATAACTCAAAATATGAATGTTGTTAATTAAGTTGTTAATTAAGAAAATTTGCAGTTCAAGTTCCTTGATGTTTAGGTGTTAAATGTGACTTCTAAGTTCTAAACAGAGTTTAAGAGTTTAAACTACATTGAAAAATCCTATGGTGTTCATCTTTGAGTTCAGTTATATTCCAGAGAGAAAATGCCCCTCACCCATAGCCAGGGTGCTATATTTAGAAGCCGACCACTAACCTGTCACCAAGCTCCATAGTAACCATGAATTTTAATGAAGAAGTTTCCCGCCAGAAACACAGATGACATCACCCAGAGACTGCACCCCTAGTAACCAGTGAGCCATTGGTCGAAAGACCTTACATCATCCCCTGAACCAGGACCAATGAGTTGGACATTGAAAGAACTCCACCAATCATCTCCTACTTTGGAGGTGGGACGGTAGGTGGTGATGGGAGGGGTTAGGGGAGCATAAAAACCTGGAACACAGACCAAGGAGGGCTCTTTGCCTGCTTTTTGCCAGCATTGGTGGTTGCTCCATTGCCTCTGCAACCCCTTTCTTGGGATTAGCCCAGGCAGAGCCCAGTGCTGGGGATCTTAGGCGTACTTGTTAAACTGTTTCGCTTGGGGCTAGCCCAGGCAAGACCCAGCATTGTGGGTCTTTGCTTTGGGTTTATAGCCTGTTCTTGGCTACAAGTGCCTTCAATCGCTGCAGATCCGGGTGAGATTTTTTTCAATTAAGGAATTTGGCCGTTTTGTTTAATAAATCAGTTTTTAATCTTCAAAGTGAATGTGGCCTCATTCCTGACAGGTCCCTGCAGTTCAGTTGTGCCTCACCTCCATCGTGGGCATCAAAGAACCTTAGATCGTGTACAGATTTGCCGAGCTCAGGTTATGGGAGAAACTGATATTCTAGTACGAAGCATGCTGTTTGCCTGAGCAATTTTTTCCCATTGCTTAAAGCACCAACTTCAGCAGAGCAGTGCTTACAATATGTTACCATGTCCTCAAACATGTGCCAGGAAGTACTCCTGTTGAAAGGAAAGTCTGTCTTTGCCCTCTCTTTCATCATTTGTGGTCACTTATTCATCCAAGGAGAGGTTTCTAAGGCAATCACCAGCAGTTCTTACCAGAGATTCCAGGCATTCAAGTGATGATTCAGATGACATTTGTGTGATCACACTGAAGAGAGCCAAATCTGTATGGTAAGTGACAACTTTCAGTGCTGGAAGGGAGAATTTTATAGCAGGATGAGTGAGCCAACCCATGGGGGTGTGCTCCATGCAGTGACTCATGATTTTGCACTTTGGAAATATTGCACTACCCACATATGCTACATTGCACTACATGTAGCTTGGGAAGGATGAAAACATTTATCCTGTCTACACTAAAATATTTTGTCATTTAAAGGATACCACTGGCATTTTTTCCCCAGTAAAAAAATCTCTATACCATTTGAAATCCATTTGGAGCTATCTTGTGATCCCTTAGTGCCAACTGGTGTGATTATTACGATGCTAGTGTATGAATAGATTGGATTATTGAAGAAATGGTTCAGTGCTAGACATGTTAATATGGGAAACCATCAGTCATCTCAGAAATCCCACAGAACATTGAGATTTGTGAATACATATTAAAAAACCTGTTTGTTTGTGGGGTTTTTGTTTGGTTTTGGGTTTATTATTTTAATTAAGAAAAAAAAAAACAAAACAGGTTTAGAAGATGACTGAGGTATAGGAAAAGCCAGTCTGAGCTTTCAGAGTTATACAGGGTAGTTGGAGGTGCTAGGACTGAGCTGCTCATTAAAAGTGATAGCACACAGGTAAGCCACGTGTGTGCATTGTTTCACAGAATTATTGATATCTTCCACGCACCCTTATATTTTACAATAATTTACATGAGCTATATATTTGAGTCTGTCTGGTAAAGTGCTTGAATTATACAATCCTGAAATTTCAAATCCTACAAGGGTTGGAACCCACTCAGCACAAGAGGGATTTATCAGCAGAGATTTATCATTTTGCATATCTTCCAGCAAAGAAAAATGGCAGGTACTCTAGAAACACTCAGCTGGGTGGGACAGATGGTTTGTTTATCTCTCTTTCACCTGCATAATCTCCTTGTCTCTAGTAAAGCTTGTCATATTTGCTAAAGGCTCCACTGATTCCTTTCCCTCCTCATCCCCCTTTTCATCCTATCCCCTTGAGGGGAAGATTTATTTTCTCCTTGAAACAGCAAATCTAGGCCTTATACCTGCTACATAAGCAAAAGATAAAGTCCTTTGTGTCCCATATTTTACAGAGTAGCGTATGGATGGTTGATTTTACATTGGTTATACTAATAAAATATGAACAATTTTTCAGTTTTTACAACTGTATATCATAACCTCTTATACAATCCTTCTTTTTCTCTAATGGGTCATGAAAATGTAGTATCATTATGAATAACATTATGTTTGTTTTCTAGACTAGAAGCAATAAAATCCAGAGAAATGAGGTGGCTTTCCCTAAGTTCCAGCCTACATGCGATGACAAAAAGGATCCCTGTGCCATGCCTTACCTACTGGTGTGGACCTGATCCCATTATCTTGTTCTTTCTTTTCTATCTTTTCTCTTACTCTAGGTGATAATTAGCTTTTCACTGAGTGAAGCACATGCTTTTCACTAAAACACAAAGTTTAACAACAGCATAGAGAAATAACAGCACTACATGGAATCCCAGCTCTGGTGAGCCAAGTGTAATGAAAAGGCAGCAGCACCAATATGACTGAGAGGTTTTCAAGAAACAAGGTTTGGAGAAATTGGCTGGGAACATTGATTCTGAGACCAAAATTAGTCTTTGTAAAGACAGTGATACTTTGCATATCATAAAGTGTCTGATTAAAGGGCTGAGCTATGCAAGGGGATGCTGAAGACTTCTGACAAATATCTACAAAATTGCACGTGCAGTACAGAGAATGTGAGACTGTGATCTATGCAAACTCTCCATCACTGTTAGATCTGCAGTCAGTCCTTGGACAGTCTGTTTATTTCTCAAGGCAGGAGACAGCAGAACCATTGCTCTTCCTCAGATTTTTCCCACTGTAATTTTTTTCCTGTCTTTTCTTATTTTTTTTTGCCTGGAATCTCACAGTATCCACCACATACAATATTTTTTGGGATTAAAAGGGAGAACTTCGTTCAGAATAATCTCAGAACTCTTGTAACACTGTACACACCTTAATGCATGTATAAAAGAAGCTCTCTAAAGTTACAGTTTTGGTTGCGTGTTACCCTAGAAAACAGAATTCCAGTTACTACAAATGACTGATTTTAATTAAAATAATTACAATCCAGACTCTAAGAATAACCATATCATTCATTTCTAGTAGGGTTGCCACTTAGAATCTGCCAGAAGTGTTTATCAAGAGATGGGGGGTAAAATATTTTTTGTGATTCTTCATCAAACATACCTCAAATTTTCATTTTCAGAGGCTGAAACATAAAAATATTGTTTAGTAAGCATTAAATCAAACATTCACATAAAATGAACTAGTTAATGTGCCATAAAAATACACAGATTCTCTGAAGTTAGTGGAGGTGTCTGACACCAATGGTTGCCATTCCCTGTGTTATGGAAGGATGCATGAAAGACCAAAACTGCTTATTTTGGGAGTGCCTTTGGAGAAAAAAACCTGCAGTCATGGGAAAGAAGAATTTTTTCCTAAAGGAAAGATGGGTTTTAGAAGTAGAAGAAACTTTCAAGGCTTCAGGACCTGAAGCCTTGAAAAAGTCCTCCTTCTTAACTTAAGAAGTTAACTTAACTTAACGAAGAACTTAACTTAACTTAACGAGAAGCTCCTTCTCCTTGGTGAAGGGGTTAAAGGGTTGAACTTGGAAATGTTCAGCCAAAGTAGGAGGGCTATGAAGATCTCAAGGTGGACAAACTGGAATGGTAATTGTGTAACTTGAGGAAAGGGCTATAAAAATCCTGAAAGGAAGCCAATAATAATTTAAGAGTTGGATATGATTTGAAGATAAAAAGATAGTGGAACATTTCCTGGAAGACAAAAGAAGCTGTGACAGGAAGCTGAAAGATAGTCTGGGGTGGGATCCCCTGGGTTCTCTTCTCTAGTCATCCTAATTCCATTTGATAAATCCAATGAATTCTACCTTAAAAGCAGATAATGTATATATGATAACTTTTAATTTTTATTTTCACTATGACCTATCTAATTGCTTGCTAGAAATTCCTTCTTCTAACAGTTGGGAACCTTCTAACTTCTATTTCTTCTGACTTCCAATTTCTGGCTGCCAGTTCTCTTCTAGTCTCTGTGTCATTGCTCTTAAAATGACACTGCTTTGAATACAAGTAGGTCTTTTCACCCTGTGTGTGTGTGGTGTGTGTTAATTGGGTTATTTGGTTAATTGGGTTTTTCATTTATAAGAGCAAACTTAAGCTCTTTAGCTGCCATTTGGCATGCAAGCTGTATATTCCTTATATCCCTAAAGTTCCTGCTTCTACTTTTGTTTTTCACTAAATCTCTTTCTAAATAGGTGGATGATAGTTTAGGACACTGGAGTACACCCAGGGAAGGGCAACAAGGCCCGTGAAAGGTTTAGAAAATGTGTCTTATGGCTGAGGGAGCTGGGTTTGAGAAGTCTTGAGAAAACGAGGCTCAGGGGGAACCTCATCACTCTCTACAACCATTTGAAAGGAGATAGTAGTGAGGTGAGGGCCGGTCTCTTCTGCTGTGCCTGCAGTGAGAGGACAAGAGGAAATGGCCTTAAGCCAAGACAGGGGAGATTCATGTTAGATATTATAAAAGAAATGTTCACTGTTAGGGTGGTCAGGCACTGGAATAGACTGCCCAGGGACATGGTGGAGTGACCATCCCTGGAGGTGTTTAAGAGGAATCTGGATCTGGCTCTGGGTGATGTGGTTTCGTAGTTTAGAGGTTACAGCGGTGGTGCTGGGCTGATGGTTGGACTGGATGATCTTAAAGGTCTCTTCCAACCTTGATGATTCTATACCTCTAGTCTCCTAAAGGGGATGTCTTTAGCAGATTAGTTTTGTTAATACTCCCTTATGTGTGACTAAAATAGTTTATCCATTCGTCCTAGGGTTGCATCTCCTTTCCACAGCAGTGACCCACCACCTCACTGTCATCCACTGATAAAAAACTGTACATATTTCCTCATCTTCAACTCTTTCTAAATGATGCATTTTGTGCTACCTAATTTGCTTTCAGTCTGTATCTGGGATTCTGATTCTCAACCAGCTTTTGGGGTGATGTTTGTCATGACTGTGTTTATACAAAATTTTGAGGTCTCACCAGCAGATTTTACAAAAAATTCCTAATTGGCATTTTTAAAGATATTAATTCATTCTGTGATTAAGCAGACTTGTAGCTGAATTCAAAATATGCTCATTTCAGATTACCTTTCCCAGCTTTCAAAACTGTTTCTCACTCTCCCTCAGCTCTTTCCTCTACAATCCTCAGTTACTATGGCCACTAGTAATTTCTCATTAAAAGCAGCTTACTGACATCCATGTAGATGAAGTATGTCCAGTTTTGTGCCAGCATCTTGACTGAAAAACTGTGAAATTTTCAATTTTCTTCTGAATAGAACTGTTTAGCCATGCTTTATTGCTATCCCGAGCTCCATGGCTTCTCTGCCGGATTGCGAAGTGCTGTGATCTTCCAAAAGCGTCTCGTAAGCCGCTTGGCAGGGCAGCCACACACTCACACAGGCGTGCACGCACAAACACACGGATAGCTTCAGCAATATGGGTCGATGGCAAAGAGGCAGGAAGGGTCTCCGTTTGGGGTTCCATGGATGGAGGTTTAGTGCAGACACATTGTGAACGGCCCCAGGGGCAAAGACAAGAAACAATGCAGGGTCCAGGGTTAAGTACAGGAGCGGGGCAAGCACCAGGGACCAATGATCTGAGGGCACAGGGGCGGTACAAAGGCGAGACTAGGGAATGGGGACTAGAGCTCTGGGGGAGTGGCGATGGGGCAAGGGCCAATGGGCGGAACCTGGAGTGGAGAACTTTCTAGGACAGGAAATATATAAGGTAGCAAGGCAGTGGAGGGGCCACAGGCCAACCAGGGAAGCAGAACTGGGATAGATTAACATAACAGAACAACGCATCCTGGGAGAAGCCTTTCTGGTCACCCTAACCTGAGGAGGTTCTTTTGGTACTAGGGACTTGTCCCACCAGCAGATTCTTTGTCCCTTGTAACATAGGCTCACCGGCTCACAATGCTTCTGAAGACATGTCTCATGAACACTATGGTCAAGTAGCTGCAAACATGACAGGACACACTTTCTTTCCAGGACAGCTCACATAGAGAGGGAGGGTCAGGACTTGATGTATACACAGAAAAGGTTAATAATGAAGACAAGAGTTGAACTCTCAAATCCCTGTTGAGTGTTCTTTCTTCTCAAGTTTGTTGTGCATCAGGGGAAATATTAGTCACACCTGTACAGAGACACTGAGACATCTGGCCCAAACAAGGCATCTCTGATTCCAAGTTCTTTTACCATTCTACCCCTAAACTGACTTCTTCAATAGGACTTAGGGTTTTTTGACATTTGATCCGCCCTTCTTCTTTCTTTTGGCATTGCTTCAGTCACAGTCCCTTGTAAATTAGTTCAGTGCTGGATTTACCAAGCTTTTAAGCTGTGCAGGGAAACATTCCCTACAGACTTCTTATTCTTCAACTACACTCTTGCCCATTATTTTATATCTCTTCTTCCATCAAAATCTGCATGAAAACATTTTTTGTAGAGGGTCTTTGTTTTGTCTGCTAAATCCCATCATATAAATCTAACTCTACAATGCAACTAATTCAAAACCAACAGACATCTTGTGAAAGCACACAAAGAGAAAAAAATCCAACATTGACTGCGTTGAGCATTGCCAAACCAAGAAGCATATGTTTCTTTTCCAATCAATATCATTTTATGTCTAAACTTTTTTCAAAGGAATTAGAGCAATAAAACACGTGAACTTAAACTCATAAGCAGTCTCCTTTCCTGACTGTATTTTAATGAAAAAGTAAGATATATTTCTGTTGTTGTTAAAAAATTCTGATTAACAAAAAAAAAATTGGAAGGAAAATGTGCACTGAACATCTGGCTTTCAGTGAGGTCTTGCTCTCTCCTATTTTTTCCAGCTGTGTTGGCTCTTTGCTTTGATGGGTCCTCACTCAAGCATCCCTGAAGATCATTTTCCTACTGATTGGATGTCCCTTGGCTGTCTTCCCATTTTGAGAAGAGAAAGTAGGAGCGGATACCACACATGAACTTGGCTTAAATGGAACTAAACCGTCCCCTCCACTTTCAGGCACAGCTGGAATGAAGAACTTGAAAGTATAAATAAAACCCACAAAAAGCAAACAAGAAGTCCCAGTCAGACAGCTATGTCTACTTACTCTGGAGGAGCAGAGCTGTCTGCGTGCCCTCACCTATTCTTGAGAGCTCTGCATTCTCCTGACCAGGGCCAACCAGGAGGAAATGGAGCCAGGTTAAAGATTCATCAGTAAGCAAATTAAGTGAAACGTGGTCTGCTGAGCAAGGGGCTTGAAAGGAAGGTGGTCCAGTTCGGGGTTTTTTAAACTGTTGAGTGTTATCTTACTTCCCTGGTTTATGCTTATATAAATGACATCATGCTGTCCTCCAAATTTCTACTCAATTCACAGCGTACTTCCTCTTAGTCCCTCACTTACGTCTGACAGCACTTTCTGCAGTCTCAGGAAAGTTTATCCTAAAAGGATGGGACTGAATTTTAAAGTGTCAGTTACCCTAAGGTGGAAATAGCTGTTATGATAAATGTTCCCATAATTTTAGCTAGGATTTCCTAGGCAGAAATATGCATTCTACAGCACATGTGAACATGACACATCTGGGAAGGGCTGTATAGAAAAGGTACTGCTGACCTGGGGCTGTGTAGTTCAATGGGGCCTTTTGGGTTTATGTGACATGCTCAAGTTATCAGTCTTCTACATGTGCAGCAGGGTAGAAAAGAGGCACAGATCCTTTCATTACAAAAATGATTTTACTTAAATTACAGGTGGATTATAGCACATATTTGGAAAATGTAAACATATGGCAATTATATTTAGTCTCCTTTAATCTGACTTCAACAAAGATCAAGAAAAGTCAGTTTCCTGCATTATAATTTTGGTTTGACCTACAGTGTCTTCTAAGAATAGCAGCTTGTCTTGATATGAACAGATGGATGATGCACAACCAGTATGTAAGCTGTTCCAATGGTTATTCTTGTTAAAAATATTCCTACACTTCTAAAACTGCATCTGTTGCATTAAATCTCATGGTAATTGTCTTTTGTTCCTGCTAGCTGAGCTTATTCTGGAGACCAAGTGACAGAAAATGCTTTCTGACAGTGGTCTAAATGCTTTTTTGCATTTTTTTCTAAAAAGCATCCTCTAAATGCTTTTTAGAGGATGACAGCAGTGCTCTTAGCTTTAGCAGTGCCCTGGGAAGAGTATGTGTAATGCAATATACTGCTCCTGAAGTTAGGGCTTCTTGTAGGGATGGGCTTATGGTCTGCCCTTGGCAAAACAGCCTGGATAACAGTGGCTGTTGAGGCAGGAGGGCTTGTAGATGTGACAGGTGAACGGGACACCCACAACTGTCCAAAGCTGGCGTGGTGGATTGACCAGGGCTGGACGCCCAGTGCCCACTGAAGCCACTCTATCTCCTCTCTCCTCTGCTGCACAGGGGAGAGGAAATATAACAAAGGACTCATGAGTTGACGTAAGGGCAGGGATTACCAGCAATTACCATCATGGGCAAAACAGACTCGACTTGGGGAAAAGTTAACTGCATTTTCGCCAAGCAAATCAGAGTAGGGTATTGAGAAAATAAAATCAAATTTTAAAAACACCTTCTCCCCACCCTCCCTTCCTTCCAGGCTCCACTTTGTTCATGATTTTCTCTACCTTCTTCTCTCCAGTGGTGCAGGTGGATGGGCAATGGGGACAATGGTCAATTCATCACATGTTGTCTCTGCAGCTCCTTCCTCCTCAGTGGAAGGACTCATCATTTTTTTCCTTGTTCCAGTCTGGAGTCTCCCTCATGGGAGACAGCTCTCCACAAACTTCTCCAATGTGAGTCCTTCCCGTGGGCTGCAGATCTTCATAAACTGCTCCAGCATGGGTCACCCATGGGGTCACAAGTCCTGCCAGAAAACCTGCTCCAACATGACTCCTCTCTCCACAGCACCACAGGTCCTGCCAGGAGCGTGATTCAGCATAAGTTTCCAGTGGATCAGAGCCTCCTTTGGACATCCACATGTAGCGTGGATTCTCCATGGGGTGCAGAAAATGCTCCCCTGTGGGCCTTTATGGGCTCCAGGGGCACAGCTGCCTCACCATGGGCTGCACCAGGGGCTGCAGGGGAATCTCTGCTCCAGCATCTAGAGCACCTCCTGCTCCTTTCTCTCTGAGCTTGGTGTTTGCAGAGTTGTTCTGCTCACATTCTCCACTCTTTGATTGCAGTTGTGCAGGGATTTTTCCCCTTAAATGTCTTATCCCAGAGGTGCTACCACTATTGCTGATGGGCTTGGCCTTGGCCAGTGGCAGACCCATCTTGGAGCCAGCTGGCATGTGCTCCATGGGACACGTGTGAAGCTTCCAGCAGCTCTTCGTGTAAGTCACCCCTGTAGCCTCCTCTTACCAAAACCTTACCTTGCAAACCCAATAGTACTCAAGAGGAAGCTGATTGTGTGGTGTGCAAAAGATTTACCAGGAAATACAAAGAGGTTTTTGGGTTCGTTTTGTTTTGTTTTTTAAATGAAGGAGAAGTGTTACAGTGCAGATACTGCAGCACGCGTATCAGACAACGAGTTCCGTGGAAAAGAAATATCTATGGACCGATTCATGATAGGTGTTTCACAGAGATGTTTATTTCTCCAGCCGCATGGCCGGGGCTCTGCCAAGGAACTGTTGCAATCACAGGACCCGAGGGTCCTTGCCCGCGCAGGGGAACACAAAACAACCAATGGGGAGCGAGGCTGACCAGGGGCAGGGAAACCCCGTGCCTCCCCACCAGGGCCCCTCTCCCAGGACCACATGGCAGGGGGGATGAACCCCAACACTTCACCCGTTTATTTTTAACAAAAAGAGATTTAGAATTTAACATTGAAAACAACTGGATAAACATAACAAGAACAGTTTCAAAACAAAATAAGCCACCCTCCTGAGTCTTTAAATGTCCAAACAGATTCTCTGGAACATCTTAAGGCTGACAGAAGAGAGACAGGACTCTCTGGGCATGCTTTGTGGGGAAACTGAGGCAGGAGAAGGTTTAATTTCTTCCCTCCCCCTTTTCATCCCCCCCTCGGCATCGGAGAGGAGTTGTAGGGAAAGGGAATTGTATAGGGAAGCCATGGGGTGAAAAACAGATTTGGAATACGCTGGGGGTAATAGGATATAGGGTAAAAGGGAAAGGTGGGATTAGGAAAGGGAGACTGTAGGGGGGGCTTATAATGGAGATATTGTCTAACATGACTACGATTTTTAGCATGTATACTGCCTTTTACAGAAACACCATCAGGCCCAGTGACCTCTGTTGCTTGTAACCCTTTTCTACCTTGCACAATTTTGAATTCCACCACCTCTCCATCTCCCAAGCTTGGGATGCATTTCTCAGGGTTATTCTTTTTAATAGCAGTTCTATGAACTAATATGTCTTGCTGGTTGTCACATCTCGTTATAAAACCATAATTTTGTTTAACATTATACCATTTTACTATTCCTAAAACCTTAGCTACGGTGATTTTTTCCTTTTTCCGAGTGGCTGCTGTTTTCTGTCTCGCTGCATTTTTGCTTTCTCTTTCACTTTCACTTGCTCCCTTGTTGGAATTGCCAGGGCTGCTAGTGCTGCCAGGGCCGCCAGAGCTGCTCGTGCCTGCACACTCTTTCCAGGGTCACATTCGGGGCCGCATGGGCCGGGCCGGGCCGCGCCACTCATTTCTCCATGCGTCGCCGCTTCTGCTCTCAGCTGCAGTGCCGCTGACTGGGGCTGCACCTAAGTCTCGGCCGGGCCCCCGAGCAACGACCCCCCCATGCCCTGCTCCAGAGCTCGTCTCAGCTAGGCATGGCTCCATTCCACCACCAGCTGCCGCCCACGCGCCACCCCTCTTGGTCGGGCGTTCATGGGGCTCGCTCCACCACGCGCTGCATGGGGTTGGGCAGGCACCGCCGGGTCACCCCGCTCCCACCGCGCGTTGCTCCACTGCCGACACTGCAGCTTGCATCGCTCCACCCACGCACGGGAATTGCCTCGCTTCTGCTTGCAGAGCGCTCAGTCCACGTGGCCGAGGCCGCATGGTCCCTGAGCCAGGCTCCCCTTCGCCAAGACACAGCTGACATTGCTCAACAGTTTCGGTAATTAAATAATATTCACGAAAATATTCTTCCATCGGCATATATTTTGACTCAGAAATTAACTGTGTCCAAACGGTATTCCAAAAGTCTTTGGTAAGAATTAAATCCCAAGAAACATAGAAAAAGTTCTTAAGCAACCATGAAAGGAAGTGTTTCAGTTCCTTTTGAGCTTGAATTAAGCTAAAATTTACAAATTTTTGTTCAAGAATCTTTTCAAGTTTAAGATAAATGTCCATATGCGGCTCTGAGAGCCAAGAGTCTTTCTACGGTTCCTCCATAGTTTAGATATGGAATAGCAAAACAAAAACAAGAAGAGAATCCAGTTTCCAGAGTTTACTCACAAATCAGTCGCTTAGGGATCGGGGATTGTTCTGCTCTCATTATCCACCATTTGTTACAGTGCGGATACTGTAACACGCGTATCAAACAAGGAGGCCCATGGAAAAGAAGTATATATGGACCGATTCTTGATAGATGTTTCAGAGAGATGTTTATTTCTCCAGCCCTATGGCTGAGGATCTGCTGAGGAACTGTTGCAATCATGGGACCCGAGGGTCCTTGCCCGCGCAGGGGAACACAAAACAACCAATGGGGAACGAGGCTGACCAGGGGCAGGGAAACCCCGTGTCTCCCCCCCGGAGCCCCTCTCCCAGGACCCCACGGCAGGAGGGAAGGGACCCTTACAGAGAAGTCAGCTCAAAAAGAAATAAGGATGAACTTTTTTTGATATGGACAGAGCGTCCTTGTAAAGGAAGCAGCAGCAGTTGGTTTGACACGGCATGGGCTACCAGTGTCACGGTGCTGCCCCGGCCAGACCCAGCATCCTCCTGTGAGACACTGCCAGGACCCTGTACCCAGCTGATGGGATTGTGGGATGGGGCTGCACGTGGGGACCCATGTGCATGACCTCCTGGGGCTCTCCTGCCAGGTTGTGGGATCAGTGTGTGCACAGGGCTGGAGCACTCACACCTCCTGCTGCTCCAGGGCCAAAGGGGGTGTGTGCAGAGGTGGGTGTGTATCTCTGCTGCCATCAGCTACTGCTTGTTACATGAGTGGTTAGCAGTGTGTAGGTTGCTAACAGCTGGTGTTAACCACACAGTGTTGTGATTTCTCTCTTGAGTCTTAGCCCATAATTCTCTCAAATGATTGCTGTTTTCTGCCATTAATATATCAATATTCTCTTTTGATCTTAAGCTGGTTTTAAAACCCTTCCTCCAAGTAACAAGCGACAGGACCAGAGGAAATTTCCTCAAGTTGCATTAGGGGAAGTTTAGGTTGGATATTAGGAAGAAATTCTTTGCTGAATGGGTGTTCAGGCATTAGAATAGACTGCCCAGGGAAGTGGTGCAGTCACCAGCCCTAAAGGCTTCTAAAAGATATATAGATGTGGCACTTAGAGACATGATTTAGTGGAGCAGCGCTAGGTTTATGGTTGGACTTGGTGATCTTAGAGGTCTTATCCAATATAAATCATTCTATGATTCTGTGATTCTATGAATTAAAAATCAAGATTGAAAAGAGCTGACCTACTTGAACAAAAGGTGGATATCACAGAGGTGACGGACTTCAGATGACTCTAAACAAAATTTGGAGACTCTGAAGTGTTCAGTGAAGTAATGCAAAGAAAATAGACTTGTCTTTCCCCTCTAATGTCTGCTGTTTGAGTTGAATACATCATGTGGGAAGGAAAGCCAGCACCGTTGCCTTATTTTTTTGCAATTTTGTATTTTAATAATTTGATTGAATGAATGTGAAGAAAGAAACAGAATAAAGAAAAAATTTAAGGTAAGCAGAACTGTGATCAAGCAAGGACTCTTTCCCTTCTGTGACAGTCTGTATAAATAAAGTGCATACTCAGTGTGAACAATACTATGCTGTTGCTATCAGCTCAGCCCCACCCCCCTTCCCCTGCCAGACTGTGAATGAATCCTGTGGCACTGCTGGAGGGATATGGAATGTGTTTTTAAGCCTTGCAAGGGTTTCCTGGGGTGGATGACAGGCTGGAGTCCTGCAGTGGTAGAGGAAGCCAAGGCAGTTTCCTTGGCCGGCAGGGACTTCGAACATTTCTTGCCCGTTTACTACAGGAAAAAGCAAGATTAGAAAGGGCAAATTTGAAGCAGAGGAAGTAAAGACATTTCAAAACCCATGCACATCATGTCTAAAGCAGGCCAATGAATGCTGTTTTCTAGTAGATAGCTTTTGGTGGGCTGATAAACATTCGCTGCCTGCCTAGAGAAGATCTATTCAGAAATACACTGTCAGAGAGTCTGTGATGGCTTTTACATACAGCAATATAGCTGAGAAATGAACTCTAACATGCTACTGTCCAAGTAAAATAATGAATTTAAAAACCCAAATCAGCTGAAAAGAGAATTCACCCTGGCTATGGACCAAGAACAAAGTAGAATTATTTCAAACTTGATGAAACAAAAATAAGGGTTAAGTGCTGTTTCTTTATTCCACATGAACCAGCTGCGTATTTTATTTTCATGTTGCAGGATGCAAATTAATGGTAAAGTGGTAAAACTTCATCATATTTGACATTTACTGTGTCATAATCATCACAAAATTTGGATGCAGTTCCACATCCCATTGTCTTGGCTTTGCACTGGATAACACTTTTCTGGTTTTGCAATTTTGGCTTTAGCTGAGCTGGAAAAATTGTACAGAGATATCCTTGAAAATGTGGTCAAGGAAATCTGATTTCTTGTTCCTTACATGAAAAAACTGCTTTAAGTCAACATTCCTTATTCCAAGAGAGAAATTTTCTTGGCAATTATTCTAATGTTACCTGTTTGTCTTTAAAAAGCTGCCAGTCTGTTAAAGATGACTATTACGAAGTCGCTTTTAAAATTCCCGATTTAAAAAAAGAAAACATAGAAACAAACATTTAAACATAGAAAACAAATCAGTAACTCAGCAAGCTTAGCTATACCCTTACCTTCTTTCCCTCCTCCCCAAAGATCCAAAGGAAGCAGTTATCAAGTTTGCCTGAAACTTATGTAGTTTTTTCTACTTCATTTGGCTTCGTGAGTTTATAGTAGCTCTGGAAGAGGATGTCCCCTCTCAAAGTACCACTTACACATCAAAAGATTTGGATAACAGCCTGGGAAAGTGAAAAACTTGGACATATGGATATGCTGACATTACTTGGGTGCAAATGTTGAAAGATGCCACAGGCACCTTTTGAGGATATGGGCAAGAATCTCGCCTTTGCAGTTAAAAGGTGATGAAATAAAAGAACAAGATGGCAGATCCCTGCTTTATAGGCACTGCATGGTTTATGCACCACCTCATCCTGCTGTTACTGGTTTTGCTTTCCTGTCCGTAGGTAACACTGTGCATCAAACTGTGTCCTGATCTCCATAACAGATGGTCAGGTCCCACTGAGGGATTTGGGCTTGTAACCAATGATGACATTTCAGAGCAGCAGCAGCAGCAGTGTGTGTGGTGTATTGTTAGATGCAGTGTAATATGGAGGAGTTGTTTATTATTAACTGAGGTCCCTGATGCCTTTTTCCAATGGTTGTCTGGGAGGGAAGGTTAAAGATCTCATGTGTTCCCTGTCTACGCTGTGTCTCCACAGTGTAAGAAGAGATTCATCTAGTCAGTGCTGCTTTTCTCAAGAGAGGAGCCCTGTTGACCAGTGTTATGTATTGTTCTATGAAATGACCAGTTTGATTGAGCTTTTATTTGTAAAGTACACAGTGCGAGCTAATCAGCAAATACAACTCTTAATTTTTCCCTCCTGAAAATCCACGTGAAAATTACCTAAATCAGCTTTGTGTGATGTGCGTTTAATTACACTGTTTCTTCTCTTGGCTTGCAGACTTTTAGGTGAGACTTGGGTGAGGGAATATGCCTTGAGGAGTCACATCTGGCCAGAGGGTGGATGGCAGAGGTTTATGTACACATAATACGCTTTGGTTCACCAGCCAGTGCCCTGGGATCAGTGAAAAGGCTTTGGATAATGCTCTGAGGTTATGTATGCATGGACTGGATATGACCTCGAGTGTTTATGGGCTACCAGCTGGTCAGCGAGTTGTATACACAATATTTGGATGTTTCCTTGCGGAGGGTACTCCACCCTCTCTCTTGCTCTGCTTGGACAAAAACTTGGTGAGAACATGGGAAAGTATTATGTACAATAAAGGGAAGGAAAAGAGGAGCCAGTGAAAAGGAAAATCACTAATTGATATTTTGGCCCGTAATGAAGATCTTAATAGATTTCACATCTGTACAAAACAATAACTTCATTAATCCCTCTGAACTGTATTCTCTATTGTTCTCATCTGTAGCTAAAACCTTTGCCTTTAGGAATTAGTCCAAAAGATCACAAGATTATTGTTCCATTATGGACTACAGATTGTATGTGTAGATTTATATGTTAAGATTGCCAAATTAATTGATGTGTTATTATTTTTTAAATCTTAAATTGGGTGTTTGGTCTGTGGTTTGGGATAACATCATGAGGTCTCTAAACACAAAAGGGAGTGCTTTGGAATGCAAAGTGGCTGAATACTGACGTCAGGCCATCATGTTTCAGGTTGCAAATCAATATATCTTTCTGAAGTGACCTGCATTTGAAAAAGATGTGTTCAAAGCTTTAATTTGTTTTAAATAAGTAGTTGTAACTGAAAGCAAATGGCAATTTCATGACCAAATTTTCATCAAGTCCATACTGTTGGAACTGAAATGGTAAATTTCAGAAAAGATAAATTTTTCAATGTCTACGTAACAGCAACATTAGAGAGATTAATGTACTGAAAGCATACAATGACATTGTTATTTCTTATCATGTCTTTTTAGTGTACTTGGGAGAAAGACCTCAATCATTTTGCTCTTCTCCTTGTAAACATAGTGACTGCTTAGATAACAGTCCTGGTTCTGACATTCCTTAGCAACGTAGTGTGAAAACACAAACATGCTGCTTTATCAGTTGTCCCACCTTAACTGTGTTTCAAGTGCATTCAGAAGATATATTCTCAAAAGATCATGGATGTGCAAAAGTGGACGTGCAAAAGTGGACATTCAAAAGTTCACATCTGGCTGTGAGGCACATACAACTGGAATCCACATACAGCTGGAATCTGCCCCATTGGCATTGTAATTGCCAATTTTGACAAAGTTTGGGCAGCATGGGAACTGCTCACCCAAAAGAGTGGGCTCATTGTGTGGCATGCGATAAGGAAGTGATATTTTTGATAGAAAGGTGGCCAAAATTCAGTTTTTGTTTTATTAATAGCTTCATTCAATTTTTCACAAGAGGCAGTCCTGATGGTGATGAAAAGTTGTTTTGGTGTAAATTGAAGGGCAATGACTGCCCTGTGAAAGTAAGAAGCTAAAATTAAGGGATTAAAGACTTGGTACATATTACACTTGATTCATTTATGGAGCAAAAGTCAAGGAATGAAAAGTTTTCTGGAGTTCAGAGAGAAATCTTTACATTTTCTAATGCTGGCCTACTTTCCTCTAATTCTTTAAGGGAAAAATGACACCCACTAAAGTCAATATGCAACAGTTTTTTCCTCTGGAAAAGTAGAAATCACATAATTCACACCAAGTAGGCATGCTCATAATTCTTTTTAGAATACAAATCTTAAATAGTACATAGATATGTTTAAAATACATTAATTTAAACATAGCGTTCATTGCAAAAACAGGGTAGACATTTGGCATGTATTGAGATCTATATTGTCTCAGCTATACTGCCAGCACCATTTATTGCTGTGGCTTATTGGCAAAACCATCATTAATCTACTTTTCTAAATCATACTGATTTCTTTCAGCTTCTGATATGTAATGAGTATATGGCTACAGTAATAAAACCACTAAGATGCATTTATTTGCTTCATTTATCTTTATTTGACATGTTGTAATAGGGTATTATTTTGACTTTTAGTAAATCAGGTTTTTTTTTTTTTTAAATGTTTTCCTCTTATCTAGTGTCAGCATTAATTAGTCTTTGCTGTGTTCAAGAATACTTTTTCTTATTAGCTCCTTCAGGTCTAAATGATGAATATACAAAATTATGATCTTAAGTAGTGTCTAATGCACGAAGCTGGGAACCAAGACAACATTTCTCTCTCTCATATTGACTAATTCATGACTTTGGACTAGGATTATTCTTCAGGTAAGGCTGAAAGGCATAATTAGCATTTTCAAAGTAACTCATGATCCTTTGACAAAAGGCACTATATACAATAACAGTGAAGAGTTTTAAACTGAGGGAACATGAGCTGGCAAGTTCAGTGGGGCAGGACAAAGCCGTGCAGCACCAAAATGCATCAGTGAAGTTATGACAGTCTGCTGGGTTTTTAGCTCATTTTGTTTTGAATCTGAACTTTGCAGTGGAAGGGGACATCTCCTTGAGAGTACCAGTTGTTGTCTTCACCCTCCTCAGAGGGGCAAGCTGTCCCCTTATGACTCCCCTCTGCTATGGTCCCTTTCCTAGGCAGGAGCAGCCACCTCTGGGCTCTCTTCCTTAAGAGAACATGATTTAATTTTGCCTGTCCTCAGGACAGTATTTCAGTACCCAAGGGCCAACTTCTGTCCCCTGACACGTGTGAAAAATGGGTAATGGAGAACATAGTTGTGGAAAGTTCTTTTCACAGCTAAGACCAGTAGTCTCTGGTCTTTGGCCTCTCTGCCCCAGGAAAAGGGTGTCACTGCCACAATTGCTGATTTTGCTCTTGAATCAGAACTGTAAACTGCGAAAGATCTACTGCTAAATAAGTATATAAGTATTTATCTTATTTTACAGTCTAAACCACATCCACAAAGATTCTAATTCTGTGTCAGTCCTGCATGCTGACCTTTACCAACACATCAGTCTGGTGCTCTGTGAAATTCTGCACATGGATACTGGTAGGGAACAGGCAATGGCCATACTGCCACATTTTAAGTCATCCTTTGGATGACTTCCTGAAGAGACCTTAAGCAGAGAACATGGCCAGGTTTGACAAAGGTTATTGTACTTTTCTTTCTTTTTTGTGCGCAAGAGACTAAGAACTCATTGTAGTGTTTATAGGAGCCGGCTGTATTAAATCCTTGTTAAAGAGTGTCTAGTAATGCTGGCTGGATTTCTCAGGAAGACACAGACTGGATTTTCTAGAAGCTCTATTTGTCCAAAATTTTAACTTTACAGTTCTGTTAATGTAAATCTTGACTCGAGATGCACCATTTTACTTTCACCAGTACAGGATTAATCTCACTTTATTTTGGTTACCTACAAAGTGCATTTCCACATCTGCCTTGTCTCCGGTGGGATCCATATAGGGACAACACTCTCTTAGGAAACATTTCTTCTGACCTACTGTAGTGTCTGCTCTAGAATTATAGACTCAAATAAGAATTTGGGTTGAAAAGAACCTTTAAAGTTCCAGAGTCCAACACTCTGCAATGAGCAGGGAAATCTTTAACAAGATCAGATTGCTCAGAGCCCTGTCTAGCCTGACCACAAATGGTTCCAGGGGTAGGGCATTTACCACCTCTCTGGGAAACTTGTTGCAGTGTTTCACCATTTGCATAGTAAAATATTTCTTCCTTATATCTAGCCTTAATCTACTCTCCTTAAGTTTAAAACCACTATCCCTTACTTAGGATTGGATATTATTGGTATTAAATAAAATCAGCCTGGCAGAGTAATGCAAATGTTACCATCAATTTTTGACCAGACAAATTCCACTGTTAAAGTTTAACAGGTGTCCTTTTACTTGATGGCAATTGCTCGTATTTCAGGGAAAGCTGCATAGCGTGGAAATGTACTCATCTATCCAGCATCTATAAATGCACACTTTATGGGCATTTCCTGTACACACAAAAGACTGTAAATGTCAAAGAGAATATGAACATGTTGGAGGACTAATAAGAAAAATAATTGCTGTATACAAATACTCAGATAAAGGACATGATATTCATCTAACCCAAGATCTGCAGAGGTTGTTTTTGCTGTTTATGTTGCTTGGTAGTGTTTCATTGTTTCCCATAGCATTTCCTGGATAAACTGGCTGCTCATGGCTTGGATGGGTGCACTGTTTTCTGGGTAAAAACCTGTCTGGATGACCCAGCCCGGAGAATGGTGGTGAATGGAGTTAAATCCAGTTGGCAACTGGTCACAAGTGGTGTTCCCCAGGGCTTAGTATTGGGGACAGTCTTAAATAATATCTTTATCAACAATCTGCATGAGGGGATGAAGGGCACCCTCAGTGAATTTGCAGCCAGCACCAAGCTGATCAGCTGGAGGGTAGGAATGTTCCATGGAGGAATCTGGACAGTCTGGGTTGATGGGCTGAAGTCAATTTTATGGGGCTAATGCCAGGTCCTGCAATGGGGTCACAATAATCCCATAGAAAGGTTTGGGTTGAAAGGGACTTTAAAGATCATCTGCTTCCAACACCCCTGCCATGGGCAGGGACACCTTCCGCTAGATCAGGTTGCTCGGGGCCCCATCCAACCTTGCCTTGAACACTTCCAGGGATGAGGCACTCACAACCTCCCTGGGGAAGTTGTTCCAGTGTTTTGTCACCCTTGGAGAAAAGAATTTCTTTCTAACACCTAATCTAAACATGATCTCTTTCAGTTTAAAACCATTGCCCCTTGTCCTGTCACTATCTGACTGTATAAAAAGTCCCTCTCCCTCCTTTTCAAAATCTCCCCTAAGGTACTGGAAGGTACAGTGACAACTCCCCTCCCTTCCCCTCCCCTTCCCTCCCATTCCCAGTGGCATTCTTGCCTATGTCAGAAACACTGTGTTCATCAGGACCAGGGCAGTGACCACGCCCTGGACTCGGCACTGGTGAGTCCACACCTCAAATCCTATGTTCAGTTCTGGGCCCCTCACTAATAGAAAGGGACTGGAGTGAGTCCAGAGAAGAGCAGGGTAGCTGGTGAAGGGTCTGGAGCACAAGTCAGATAAGAAGCAACTGAGGGAATTGGGGGTGTTTAGCATGGAGAAAAGGAGGCTCAGAGGGACCTTCTTGCTCTCTACAACTCCTGGAAAGGAGGCTGTAGGCAGGTGAAGGTTGGTCTCTTCTTCCAGGTAACAAGTGATGGGACAAGAGGAAATGGCTTCAAGTTGTGCCAGGGATGGTTTAGGCTGGATATTAGGAAAAAAGGCTTCACTGTTAGGGTGGTCAGGCACTGGAACAGGCCACTCTAGGAAGTGGTAGAGTCACCATTCCTTCAAATGTTCAAAAGACATGTAGATGTGGCACTTAGGGACATGGTTTAGTGGTGGACTTGGCAATGAATGGTTTAAGGATTGGAGTGGATCATATTACAGGTGTTTTGCAACATAAATGATTCTTTTCTATGTACCTAGTGTCCTAGCCATGGTGACTGAGTTCACCATTCTTAGTGTAAAACTAAAAACCCTTCCTTTAAGAAGTGCTGCAAAGTTATTTTTTGCAGGGCTAGTTCTTGCTTCAGTTTTAATACAGATCTTTTTTTTTCAGTACAAAGGTGAGCAGAGCTTGTACCTAAGTGTAAGGCAAGAATAAAGAAAAGCTGAATGTAGCGAAGCTCATAGCCTGAGATTCCGGATCATGTGTTTTTTTAACCCACTATATGAGCTTATTTGCAAATCAGCTATTTATGTCACACTTGTCTCAAATGTTGTAGACATGGACAGCGTCTATTTGATAATTTTTTAATTGCTTTTGGTCTTCCTTTCCCTAACAAAATACCTCCAAACTCCTGCAGTTGAACATAACCTATGTAGACATGATTTCAGCTTCATGCATGCCAATTTGAAAATGGAAGACAGCCTACTTGGAATGTAAAAAATAATTTTGTCCCTTATAAGCAAGAAACTGGTTTTTCTGTATTCTGGAGAGATTGCTTTTTATTGACTTCAAGCAAGTTCATTTAGTAGGGCCTCTGACGGGGAGAAATAGCTGATGCTGATGAATTATCTGCAAAGTGTTAAGTACTAAATGTAAAAAAATCAAATTCTAGAAGATGTGCCAAGAAAACCAACCACAGAGAGTAGTTACATTTACAGGTCTAGTTATCAGTCCACATTTTTGAGGCCTCTATACTTGGTGTCATTCACACCTCAAATGTGTCTGTATCTGTCTATTTTATGTTCTGCTAATACTCTATTCATTACTGCATGGCCCATGATGTCAGCTTTGGAACAACCTTTATGCTTTCTTTAGACTATTCTGTATCATTTTCTGAAGACATTTCAGATAATGTGTTAGCAAATGCCATCACTTCCATTTTCTAGCCAAGGTGCATGGTTTGCCTCAAGGACACTGCCCTGCCTTGGTCAGAAAGAGCCACAATGTTTCAACAAGGGCTTCGGTCTTCATTATCCAGTAGTCACAAAACAGAAGCTGGAAGATGTTTTCCGGGCTTGTGGTTTACCTGAAAACCTGTTTCTGTAGCCTGACCAAAGTTTCAGGATCTCCATAGATCCACTCATGATAGTCAGGAGCTAGAGAGTTATGTGAAGCTATGGAATGATTGTCTACATGGGGAAATTGGCAAATGTGGGGTGGAACGAGCTTTATCACGTGCATAGTAAATAAATCAAAGCACTCCCGGCATTGTCCATATCTTCTCCTGGGCAATTAACCTCTTCAACAGCACCAGGAAAAGAGGAAATGGTCTCAAAGCTGTGTCAGGGGATATTCAGGTTGGACATCAGGAAGAATTTCTTCACTGAAAAGGTTATGAAGCATTCAAACAGCTGCCCAGGGAGGTGGTGGAGTCATCATCCCTGGAAGTGTTCTAGAAATGACTGGACATGGCACTTAGGGCTCTGGTTTAGTTGGCATGGTGGTGTTCAAAGGCTGGACTCAAGGATCTTGGAGGTCGTTTGCAAACATAGTAATTCTATGATTCTGTGATTAAAACCTTAGGATAAAAGTTATGTGCTGTGATTTGTGCCTCCCTTGCCAAAGATTGGAGCTTTGCTTTTTGCCACAAAATGTGGAAAATTACAGAACAGGTATTTCATCACACTCGTGCTTCTTTTCTGCCTTTATTATCTGATCTTATCCTTCATTTTTCACAAACAGGAAAGACGAATTAGCTGCAAAGCACTTGTAGAGTGCCCCAAGAGAAATGTCTCCAAATAAATTATTGCTTCAGAAACGACAGGAAAAGCACTTCTTTCCAGTCACTGATGTGTATCTGTAAATATGGAATGTTGTTTTGGCTTATCTAGTGACTCTACATATTTATAAGATCTCTGTGACAACTTCCATCTAAATTTCAACAATCTCTTAAGTGTTTTAAGTGTTACCTGCAGACATTTTAACAAATCCTTCAATAATTGCTCAAACCAGTGACTATATCATGTACACACATTCCTGTGTTTAACTCCATGTTTACTCTAAGCAAAGAATCATCAAAACAGTTCTTGAAACTCTCTAATATCAGCTCATTGAGAACACAGGTAAGAGGAACAGCTTCAGTTCTTCATCTGGCATCCCTAATCTATGCTTAAGAAAAGGATTATAATACATTTCTTATATTTTTAATAATTTCTGTCTAACAATTCAATTTTGCAAATAATTATTTTGACCATCAGTTTCACAAAAACCTGGGGAAAAGCAGATTTTTTTTTTATTCTGGATTTGGATCACTTGTGAAAATAGACCTTAAGCATAAAAGTTTCAAACCTTAACCCTAATAATGCATAATAAAGCATTATTAACCCAACCACCTTACTGTAAATAAAAGCGTTCAGAATTTTTAGTTCCCCATCAAAATAAATATTTACCTTACTGTAAATAAAAGTGTTCAGAATTTTTAGTTCCCCATCAAAATAAATGTTACCTCTAATCTGAGATTTGTGACTATAAATGATATTGTGAAGAACATATCTTAAACTTCGTAAACTGAGCTGATAACCTTCATTTTCAGAAAACAAGGCAAAAAAAGAAATGTTTTCCTTTTCTCAAAATTTATCCTCCCAAATCTGTATGCTGCAATTCATGTTGGGCTTATCTTCATACCCATTCAGAGTAAGACCTGGGAAAGACTTTAAATACCATGAAAGACATTTATGTGCAGCAGATGAATTTCCTCTCGTATCTTTGTTCCACTGATCAGAGAAACCAATTTAAAAGGGCAAGGGGAGGCAGATACATAACATATGTGGTTTGTGTCAACATAAAATATTCAACAAGGACAGATAGGTCTGAGCTCAAATGTTCAAGTGTGACTGCAGAATGGCTGCATGATTTGGAGAGTGTTCAGATCCCACAGAGTTTTTCCTGTAAGGAAATGGAAATTTCATGCGAGCTTAATATTTTCATGACTGTATTTTCTCTCTGTTTGAATGAAAGTCCATGGCTTCTACCTAACAGGGTAGTTGAAAGAGATCTCAGATATGTCATGGATTGAAGAGATCGCAGTAAACTGACCTTGGGTGAGTACAGGGGTTTTCTCAAATGCTTTCCTGACTTCAACGCAGTTTTGGGGGAAAGCTGAGATTATGTCCTGGGGCAATAACAGACATGTTTGCTGCTTTGGCTTGCCAGCTGGTTAAGATGAGACCTGCCTTTCCATATTGAATGTTGCGCATTTGTTGGGTTTACTGACAAGTAAAGAGAGCATTGTGCAAGTTCAGCTGTCTCAGCACGTTTGGAAAGGTTTTTACAGATACTCTTAGCTGTTCAATACCAATACTTGTGAAAATAAGCAAGACTTAACATGTTCTGCTATACTATTATGTCAATTGCCTACATTCTGTGGAAAGCAGCTACCTTCTCTGCAATTCTCAAAACCATGCTAGTTTTAAGGCACCTGTTTTTGTTTTTTGTGTTAATATGGCTCAAAAATAAGACTTTACTGCTTCTATGACTGAGGACTCAGGAGAGGACAAAACACTGAACTGATACACTGAAAGAGTAAAAAGTTTTATGTCTAATGTAATTCACTAACTGACCCTGTGGAAAAAAGGATTGAAGAGTGGGAGGGATGACCAAAGCTGAAAAAACTGGAGCAGAGAAGTTGCATCTTGCTTGAAAAAGAAAATATGTAGTGGTGACTATAATCGGAGTGCTCAAAACCTTCACCAAGGAGTGAAAATGGTTTCCCTGACCTGCAGGACAGATCTCACAGTGCAGGTAGGTGAAGGAACTTCTTTTCTGAGTGCTCTCAAAGATGGGGATATCTTGGGCCTTGTAAAGTCTCCATAAGTTACAGCTACAACTAGAAGGAGCAATAGCCAGTGCCTACAGAGCAGCTTACTAGTGCTTAGAAATAGGCAGTGTCCATTTCCTCAAGTCCAGCACCAATTTTGGACAAATTAATGCAGAAGGTTTACTGTCAATCATGAAATTAAGACTTACCTTTACTTTGGTCCTGGTTCAAAATCCAGCTCCAAGCCTTTTAGTGGCTTTATCTGTGGCACAATGCAAACTGTAATGCACAAACACCTGAGCTCAAGTTGAACTGCCTCGGCTATGCCTGCTAGAGGAAATTGTAGTCTTAAGCAGTTAAAGCTAACCAAGGTTTTAATACTTGTATTTGGTATCTCTGAAGGTCCCCTGCATGGCACTTTCTCCACACACCATGTTTGGATTGCCAAGCTTTCCTTTTCAGTGACCTGAGGAGCTCTCCACTGCTTCCAGTTTGTCATCTCCATCATCTCCACTTCTTTACAGTGATTTTCCAAGATCTCCTTGGCACCTAAAACAGGTAAGAATAAATCCTAGTGGCTAAGGGGAATGAAAACACACTTTAATTACTCCAAACTATGGAGTTATAATGGGCAACATGGAAGGAGGATGGAAAAGGTCAACTGAGAGACATTGTCTATAGTAAGAAATTATTATCTAGTTATTTTAAGGTGATGGACAGAGTCTACATTATATTAAATCAGATAAATATCACTTCCATCTGGTCTGACAAAATATGTCATTTTCTTTCCCCGTGGCATCAGCCACAGGTTGCAACACCATTACTTGGAAACTGAAATATCATAGATATAAAAGGAAAAGTTTCTCTCCAAAGATTTTCAGGGTGTGACCCTTAGAATGCATGGGCAGTCCTCTCTGTGGATTACTGTTTCTGTAAACCCCAAATCAGTGGGTTTTCTACTTATGCAGGAAACTGATGAGGGTTTACACCGTGGTATAAAATTGAAACAAAATTTGAATTTTAACAGACAAGTGCAACAGAAGCAGAACAACACAAAAGATTTCCATTCTGAAAACTCTTACCAGGTGAGACACTTCCTTTGCAAAAATATCTTCACACTCTCTAGCCAGGTAGACCTCACAGATCAATTAAAAATGAAAAAAAATCACTTCATAAAATTGTTCTGCTGTGGTGCAGTTTATTGCCTTTTTGAGGGCAGGGACAAGGGGAACTCCCTTGACTCTTTTTCTCTGACCATAAAATCAGATATTAGCCAGCACAGACTATAAGTGTGTTTCTGTTTTCACACCACAAATATTTGAGAGTGATTCATAGTTAATATTAGATAACTTTTTTTCCAGTTGGTAAATTGACAGTAATCAGGCTAACTGTGAGTCTGTTAAAGTGGCTGTTACTATGGCTGTGGCAGGAAGGTTTTTATTAAAGGATTTCTAAAACTTATACTAATTTTGCAAAGTACTATAGAAGAGAGACTGAAAACCAATAATTTCCTTGGCTTTTCATTGAAATTATCATTAAAATGCAGAGGATGAATAACCCCCTGCCTTCAGGCTAAAGAGTCTGGATTTTTGTCTGCCTGCATTTTCTTTAAATCTGAAAGTAATTCATCTTCTTGAATTTCTACTTGATTTGATTAGTTACAGGGTTGAGGGTTGTGGTTTTTTGGTGTGGTTTTTTTGTTGTTGTTGATTCTGTTTTAGTAAACTGCTTTGCAATTTCTGTATGTGCGCTTGAGAGAGTCTTGGGACCAAATTCAGACTCTGTGTAAGTGAACACTTTGCTCTGGGTCTGACCCTTGACTGGGCAGCAGCACCACAAATCTCTGTCAGGCACTGAAATATGTTCATGTTGTACATAACTATTTGGAGATGTTTCTTCTCAAACTGTCTAGAGCACTCAAATGCAGAGACCAATGTCCCCAGTGCATTGGCATCATTGACTAGAACTTCAATTTAGATATTAAATATTTTCTATTAATTATTCTTAATTAGGATGTCAGTAATTGCTGTAGTATTTAAATTCTTAATAATATTATATTTTTAATATTTAGGATCTCAGAATTTTTTGTAAGTGTCCTCCTGACTGGAGAGAGAAGAAGCCATTCTGGAGGCAGAAGGGTCTGTGTTGGTGAAGGTTGTTTTTAACAGCACTTCCTGAGAACATGAATGGTTCCTACTCATCTTGTTCAGGCATGAGCTTCTTAAGGTATAAGTGCTGATAGAAATCTTACTTGTTTTGGCTGGAAATACCATCATCTGGGATCATAAAAGTAATGAGTAATTTTATAATTTGAAAATATCATGTTGAATCAGTAACTTCTTGTAACACAGAGTTAAGAGATGTTAATACAGCATAGTTTAGACTTACCTCACAAAGATAATTCCTAGGGTAAGGGTCAAGAATTAAAATATATGTATTATGCTGTTATTGTTCCTGGTGCAAGTCACATACACTATGTTCTTGGAAATATTCAGGTGATTTCCCTACAATTATATACATTTAAAAAGGGGGTATCAGCTTGATGACACTTTCAGAAAACAGCTGTTTGTTCTGTGGTTTGCCACACAGGGAATGAAGATTTCCTTTTTCCACCTCTCTGGGTGCAAAACTACTTTAGGAGGTGCTCACATTCCGTTGTGGTAGAAACTGTGGGATTACAAAAATTGTAATTTCAGAAAACATCCTGGTTTATCAATTGCATACATGCACAGATTCACCCCGATAGATTATTTTGGCTTCTGATGTGCCTGCAAACACTTTCATGGTAAATCCTGAATCTCTTTTGCTACTCTGTCTTAAATTATGGAAAAAAAAATTTAAATATAAATAGTTTCTTAATAGTTTATGCTACTCATTTCATTTTACATTCTGCTTAAAAGAATCCAGAGAAAATAGTTGGTCAAACATCAATGACAAAACCTACTCTACCAGGAGGACTTTACAGACTCTGCAATATCTCTGTCATTCTATGGATAATATAACATGATCAGGCATTGGAATAGGTTGTCCAGGGAGGTGGTTGAGGGACCATCCCTGGAGGTGTTTAAAAGGTGTCTGGATCTGGTGCTGGGTGATGGTTTAGTGGTTTAGGGGTTACAGTGGTAGTGCTGGGTGAATGGTTGGACTGGATGGTCTTGTAGGTCTCTTCCAAATTTGATGAATCTATGATTCCATGATGATTAAATTATTTTTACAGGGCAACTGAACATGAATCTTAATTAATGTAAAAAGTTTTATCTGCAGCTTTCGTTTTTTATTTCCTTAGGTTTTGCTTTTTTTTTTCTTTTTCTTTTTAAACAGCGTAGTGTGGCCTACAAGGAAATTAAATGTCTATTTAAGGTGATCAAGAATTCAGATCCTAATCAGACAAAGATGAAAACCTGCTGTATTGAATGCAGAGCAAAAACCAGGCAAACATCCCATTTTAATGTCTTCCAAAGATTAATTTTAGTATAACAGGACTATGTAGAAATTGGTAAGAAGGATGAGATGCCTGGGGCTGGTGGCCTGGGTCCTGCCTGCTGTGTTCTGGTAAGGTCTGGTCTTCTGATACCCAGCAGAGAGGCAGCATTTTCCTATTTTGGCAGGAAACATATCTGCAGTGCTTGGATTATTAACGTGTTATAATCACAGAAATTTTAAATCAGCTTGAAACAGAGACAAGCCAGACATTGACACTGCCAGAAACTGACTCTGTGTTGAAGAGCTTTTATTTCTTCAGTAACCTCACAGTTTATCCACATCAGCTCCTGGATTCCCATGAACAACACCCTCGGCATCTTTGTATGGGGCATTCCCATTAACAGAGCTCAGAGTGTAGTTTGAAAAATACAGAGAGTACTAATGAAATTATTTGATCTGGTTTGACCAGTAAATACTATTATTTGATAGTCCAATGATACTGTCCAACTACTATGAAAAAATATAGCTGATCTTTTTTACAAGGTTATAATTTTGGATTACCCTAGAAATTGTTCACAGCTCAAAATTTGTTGCAAATTTATTGTTTACTCATTATTTCTTCTTAATATATGGGAAATAAACATTTTACCAAAAAAGTTAAGCTATGAAATAGAAAATGGCTTTACTTCTTGATATACTTTCCTAATTTACCTTAGATAAAATCTTTTTATTCTGATTTAGAAAATATATCGTATTGAATATGGCCATTGTTTCATCTAGATCAAAATCCTGTGACACTTACCAAGTAATCAGTAGTGGTAATTGTAAATAAAGAAACATTTTCTTGTGGTAAAGCTTCTCTTCAGCCCAGCAATAATTTAGTTTGGGGAGAAAAGTCTTTGCCTGGCTTGGAGCTTAAACAACTTCATCTGAAGCTACTGGAAATATTTTCAATGAATTAAGAGATGGTTTTACTGAGCCACTTAATTTAAGCCCTAAAGCAGAAGGTTTGTTAAGCCTGTGATGATTATTATGGTTATCAAAACTGCAGGTATTGGTCCCAATAAACAAATGCTTTATCTTTGCGTGGATCTCAACAAATAATCTCTCACACAAAAAGCGTGTCAGAACATTTGTAGATTTTCATTTGCCTAGGGGAAAAAAAAGTAACCTTCTCAAGGAAGTTCACGTGGATATTCTCTTGGTTCTTCTAAAGCAAGTATAAAACCTTAACAAATGAACTAATGCTTAGTACTTGCCATGCTCCCAGGGCTTATACATGTAACCCAATTACTTTCTGAAAAGGGCTATCTAAAATAATGAAACTCATCTAGGAGGACCCTTATGATACTCACAAGTGACTGGGTAAAGAGAACCACTTTTTAAATATTAACTGTTACATTACAGCCCAGCCACTCCAGTTGGTAATTTGCTTGCTTTTTTTATGCATATGCAACACTGAATCCTCCTCTGAATCTGTGATAACAGAAATTGTGTCAGCACTTCTCTGATAACAGGCTGTGTGTGGAAACTCCATTTGGAAAGGGGAAATTGCACAACATGACTCTTTAGTCAATGCAAGTAAATGTGTCCAAGAGTAATTCAATTCCTAATGAAAATCTTTTTAGGTACAAAGGCCTGGCTTGGCTGCAGCTCCCAGTGCATAGAGGTGTCTCCAATTCAGGAATTCAGGAATTACTAAAAAAAGGTTGGAGGCTTTTGTGTTTGGAAGATGAATAGTATCTCAAAAGCTGAGTCTCAGCACTGGCGAGCACCAGGACTTTACAGACAGCGCTTTTAATGAACACACTTGTAAAGGATTTGAAGTGCTTTGCCTGCTCAGTGCACTACACTGCAGATAAGAATATTCCCACTTTTCCTGGCCAAATGCAGAGGACTGTCTTGATTTCAGAAATACATACTTACTGCTTTTTCTGCCTCACTGCAGTCTTCACCTGGAGAGGGACTAAAGCTGTATGATGGGTGGTTTGGAGGAACCTGATTTTTAGATGCTTTTCCCTCTGTCTCCCCAAGCCTGGGGGCAGCTTGCAGAGACATCTTGGGGAATTATGTGGTGCAGAGCAGCACAGACCTGATGCTCTCAGGTCAGCCAAAGGCAGTAGCTAACACAGCACCAACTGAAAAGGCAATTTCTAAACAGTTTGGCTTTTTGCACCTAAAATCTACCTGGCTTCTGCTTTAGACACCCAAGTCTCACTTAGGACCTTCTCCTAATTTCTTTTACGTTTAGAAGCAAAATGAAACCACTAAGTAAAGCCCATGTTGTTGGCTCAGGTATCAGTTTCTTTAAACATTTGGTTACATCGTGTCTGCCTCTAAAGAAATCTGATTTGTACTCTGGTATTTTTCAGTCTGCCATAGACATTGGAAGTAAAAGGCAGCCTAAACCTCAGAATGTAACCTGGAACCTTTTAGAAAAGGAAATTTGGATTTAGTCCACTGGAATTAGGACAAAACCAGATATTGAGATCAGTTGGACTGCAAAATCAGCCAAAGTTAGGGTGTGTTGAAAACGGTAGTTTGGGTTCAGACAAGTTCCTTACTATGAATTATTCATGGCACTGGACTATTTTAGAAGATTCTGATTGTTTTCTGTAAGACATGTAACTTTAGGGATGAAGTTACAGAAACTTTCAGTGCTTACAAGTTCTCTCTATCCCTCACAGAAGTTTTTTCCTTTTCTCTTAAAGCTTAAGTTCATTAAGTTTCTTGAGAATCTGGTGGCTTTTAATGCTACATAAATGGAAGCTGATGCATTTGTTAATGGTCTTTTACAGCAAGATAAGATACATGGGACATGAAGCAAAAAATGGATAAGTTCTGATTTTTAACTATATCCTAAAAATGTATGAACTCTCTGGGCTGGGCTAAAATCAAACTAGAAGCCCAGGGTGGAATCTGGCCTTAATATATATGATTTTAGGCACCAAAGTTTGGCATGTGTCCTCGTCTGGAGACTGGCAGGCCATTCCTCCACTGCTGGCTATAAAGGGCACACAGGCACTAACTTCAGACCTAATTTTCAGATATCTGAGAGAAGCAGATTTCTGGTAAATTTACAGCAAAAGACCTTGAAACCTTTCGGGCAGTGTCTTTATGACTTCCCAATTATATTTTTTTCCACAAACAAAGCAAAGTATATAGAAGTATGCATGGAAGAAAACATGTTCTGTCTAAAGGTGTGTTTCCTGTAACAAGCAATGCAAACTTTTCAAAAGAGCATTTGCAGATTAATGTATCAATGGTAAAAACCTTAACTGGCAATTTGTATTCCTGGCCTCATAGGTAGGAAGCCGCATGTGACTGGTGACCAGGCAGTGGAAACTTCATTCTGAAGGAGGGGAAGAAGAACAAAATGGTGGTTTTGTTTTTGTTTAGGTTTTTGTTTGGCTGTTTGAGTGATTGATTTTTATTGGGTTAAAAAAAAAAATAAAAAGAAGAAGTGAACATGCATAAAAGACTTCTGTAATGTCTTATATTGACTCTGAGTGCTTACAAAATTTTGTCCTGTATTTGAGAGAGACCTGTGCTGAAGGTGGTGCCTGATCCTCATGCATATAAACTCTATTTCCAGTCTCTTTCTAAGTGAATAGCCTGCTTTGTGAAAAGCGGTTCATCAGTGGTTAACTTTCTTATTTTCTTTGAAAAAGAGCAGATCTGCCAAATTAAACTGAGACCTGCTGAGATAGTCATGTTGAACTGGAAAGAAACTGTACCCTTAAAACCCCTCCTGGAGCTAAAGGAACAGCTCTTGAGTGAAGTGGTAGCTGGCAACCAAAGTGAGGGAGCCCTTAGGAGACCAGGAGGGCCATTAACTGTAGAGCAATTGCATGATTAGATGGCCTGTAACTTACTCCGCAGCATGCAACACACGTGCACAATGTTCCCTCATAACCTGCTGTGCTGTGGGCTGCTCACACAAGCACAACATCACATCATACTGGGGCTATCTGCAATCAACAAGCAGATCCAATCACTAATTTGGAGACTGCTCATCCACCCTGTTTTATCATCAAGCATTGTTTCTGCATTGCCTTCTGGGGGGGGGGAGTTTTCACTTCTTTTTGTTTTAGACCTCCAGCTCTAGTACCTGCATTTTAGGATTATTTCATGCAGGAAGATGTATTAGGTTTCTGTGTAAGCTATTGGCTTTATTTGAAGCTGTGAGAGGAATATGGAAGGTATGGGTTGTGGACGCTGTCTGCAGTGATTCCCTTGTGGTGTTGAAGGGGTGATAAGAACAGATAAAAGTGGTCCAGAAACAATGAGCAATGAACTGGGAGGTGCCTTCAGAACTGGAGAGTAAACAGCTGTTCATTTGATTCACTGCACTTGTATTTTTGTATCCTTTTCCTGTGCAGAAGCAAGTTAACAGTGTGAGTCTCCAGCAAACTGTCAAAAGGATTTGGAGCCCTGGACCTTTCTGCATGATCCAGGTGAATTACCTTCTGCAGGGAATGATGTGGGGATAAAATGGCCTCCTCTTCTCCTCCTACAGTTGTGAAGGGTCAAGGAACAACTGTCATAGCCGAAATACGCTCCTTCAGCTGACAGAAATGGGGTGTGAGATGTGAAAAAAGGAGACATCTAACCAAACTCAAAACTGACCAGAATGTGTGTGTATTTGTGTTCAGTTCTTCAGATGGTCATCTGGAAAAATCATGCAAGACTCTTGCAAAACCAACAGGATTGACAGTTTAAATCAATATTCTCTCCATTCCTGACATTGCATGAATGCCCATGGGATGAGGCAAGCCCTGGCCACCTCTCTGGCACAGTCACGCACTGCCTGGCAGGAGCTCTCCATCGGTGAGGGCACTGAAGGACAGCCTGCACCGCCTCACCTCCTGAGGGCTTTTCGCCTGTGGTGCCCTCAGCGCATCCCCAGGGCAGCTGCAGTACAGAAGCCACCAGTGCACTCCATTTTAATCTCTACAATGGGCAAATTCTCTTGAAGGTTTGTGCTTGGCAGGATGTCACTCAGCACCACCATTTCAGCACATGGTTCTGCTGCTGTTGCTTTACAGCACATGTGGAAACTGTCTGCATTTGGATCTTTGCTGTCTTTATGTACCTTCCCATTTGATCATACTGATCATTATTTTGTACTTGTTGAGATTTTCAACTTTTGTCACTAACTGCAGTGGTATAATGATATAATTGTTTTCCAGATCTCTTTTGTTTCAACTCAAATTTATATTCATTTAACCACAGCTTCTCTCAATTTCTTTTCAGCAAAATCCATTTGTTTAGACTTGGGCCCAAACTACTTTTTTCTGGAAAGCATTGAAAGAAATGGCCCTGATTGCCTCCTTTTGACAAAACATAATTGGAAAAGATAAGATTTCTTACTTTACTGAAAGGTATTGAACTTTTTGTAAGTGTGAGAAATGAGACAACTCTTAAAAAAAATTGATTTATTGAAAACAGAAAAATTGAAAAATTACAGAAATTAGAAAAATATAAAAATTTGGGATCCTATGGCTCAGTAGATGGTATGCCCCAGGAGCGCAGGGATTTGAGATCTTCTGGCTGAGACAGCACTAGACCTCAGGTAGAGAAAAAGAACTTGCAGTGCTGGGCTGACTTTTAGCTGGTCCAAAAGTAAAAAAATTACTAAAGGCTCCTTAAAAGGAGTCAGGCTTTGAATGCCCAGCACCAACATCTACCACAGCTAGCCTGCAGAGAGAGAGAGAGGAAGAGAGCCCGCCTCGCTGCCTCGTTGTTTTATAGTGCCTTTGCTCCACCCCAGTCTGCCCACAGCCCGCCCACAGCCCGCCCACAGCCCGCCCCTTCAGTTCAAAGTGATTGGTTCTTTCCCTTTGATAGATCATCACCATCCACCAATGGCTCATCGTTGTCAGAGGGGTGGTATTAGTTGAGATAAGGGAGCTACAATGCCTTCATTAAAATTCAGGTTGCCACGGAGCTTGCCTGCAGAGTAATGGCTATGGGGCTAAAAATAGCTGCTGGCTGTTAGAACTGGGGTTTTTGGCCTTGGAACCAAAGTGCAAGTAAAAACACCTAAAAAAAGTATTAATATACATCCAACACATCTTAAAACACTTGTAAAAGTATACAGTAAACACAGGAAAGGTAACTCTTATGGTGTACCGGTGGTTTGAAGTTTGAAAAGGGAGCAAGTTGGGGATTTTTAACTGGGGAATTTTTAACTGGGAAGGGTGCAACTCTCTTAATAAACTACTTTGAACAATTGAAAACACTGATAATGGAACTTGATTTTTGTACCTGGGCTGATGGGTTAATTTTAAGATTCAATTTAAAAATATTTAACTCAAACTTAATTAATTAAAGCACTTAATATGCAAACACCAAGCACAAATAGGGATTTCATGTACGACAGTAAGAACTCCTTTTGATTTCGATGAACATTGAAGAGACAATTTTTATTCAACTTCATTCATATCCAGTCATTGCTATTGTTTGTATGAGACACCCACTTGCTTGCAGAGCTCCAAAAGTGGTCATTGTGAGGAAAAGCATTTTTGAAATGTATATTAACTTAATTCTTTTAGTTACAAGAGAATCTTTAAAACATACTGGAGTTTTCAATTTTTGTTTTCATCCTTTTTTCTCTCCCAATTTTTCCTTTTTGGGAAAAATAAAGGTATTTTTAATTTTTCCAATTTTCTCAATTTTACTATACTAGAAGAAAACTTAAGGAGGGTTAGGAATTTTTACTTCATACTGATGCCTTTTCTTGGTCTTAAAATCAAGAGTCAAACACAGTTAGAAGGGAAAAAGGGATTTTACCTTGGTACTTATTTTAAGGATCCTTAGGTGCACACGTCCAGGTCGAATGCGCCGAAATGCACACTGCAATGCACACCCCACACAAGATCTGGTATAACATTATAGGTTTTACTAATTAGCGTATCTATCAAAAAATTCCCCAATGAGAGGCTTGAATGAGCCCCCCTCCCCAAGGAACCTTCCCCTGGATGGTTCTGTCTTAGTTTACAGAATGTGTTCTGGAGAGGACCTTGGGGTCTGGGGCACACTAACTCCTTCCTATGAAGCTTCTAAAATGTTTAATCTCCTAGCTGAACAAAGAAGTCCAAGAATGTAGGCAAAAAGCACTAGGAATACAGAAGTTGTAAAAAGGTATAACAGGGGTATAAAAGAAAAGGCAAAAAATCATCATGGCATCAATACAGAAAGATTTTTCTTTACAAATCAAATTCTAATTTGACTTCAGCACCTGTAGAAACGTTGACCAAATTCCTATATAAAGTGTTTGGATCAGATTTTAAGATTTCCCCCAAGAATAAATCTTCAATACATTAATACTCAGGTTTCAAGAAACAGAACATCACTTTGCCTACCTTACTTCGAACCAGAAAGTTGTGTGCAGACACATGGAAAATATTATTTCCAAAATGACCCAGAACTGGAAAAACTTATCATTCTGCACTTAGAGAACTTCTTTTTGTGTCTTTAGTGGACAACAAACTTCGTTTCCATTACCATTAATTTATATGTGTGTGAGGAAGAAACATAAATGTTCTAAAATAAACTAGCAGAATAAAAGGGGAGATTTGAACAATAGCTAAAAAGACATCTGAAACCATATAAAACAAAGCCATTTTTTATCTAGTGTAATGCTTCTCTATCATTCCTGCCATACACCACTGGCTATGATCATCCCTTACCACCCTGTGTCCTTTTTGGATTGTGAGGTATGTAGAACTGGAGCCTGTCTTTAAAATTTTGCAGGCTGACATGGATATCAGTAATTCTGTATAAATATGGCCAGATGATTGTGGCTGTCTACGTTCACAGTTGTTTTGGGTGGTAGTCTCTGGCTTCTCTGTCTACCATGCAACTTTAGAAACAGCATCCAACAAATACCAACAGCTGAGGAAAACATTTCTCACTCACCTGTCAGGACTGACCTTGCCAGCTGAACATATCCAGTTCCACCCAGCAGAGTCACTTGTACACCCAGAGCAGTTATACAATAAGAAAGTATCCTTATAAATGGTAATCTGTATGTATGTATAGTAGCAATTCCTTCAAGTGAAAATGCAAAATGGGCAATTTCAGGTCATGAAGGAGAAAGTCAGTAGTGCTAAATACATGAAACTGAACTACGAGTCCTGGGAATGTGACCTAATAAACGAATAATAAACCAGACAGATAAGGAGGGCTTTTTTCTCAGAGCCCTGCAACTCACACAATTTAAACTTTGTAAGGAAGGGAAGTATTGCAAATGCTGCCTAATATTTTTCTGAAGCTCATGTCCTCTGCAAAAAACCCTAGTAACCATGCTGAAATGATTAGAGTGATTGTACCATGAAATGGCTTGGATTTGCTCATCTGGCTTCAAGTTCAGAGGAATGACCAACAAGCTGACTTATGTTCTTAACAGTGTAGACCCAGAAGGGTTCAAGCAGATGTTGCAGGCTTACTCCGGGCAAGTACATGAAGTTTTGTGGTTTCTCTTAAGTGTTTGCTAATATCTACCACATTGCAAAGTCAAATGTCCTTTCTCAACAGAGCTGACTATTCATAATACAATACAGATGATTTAATCTGTGGTTAGGACTTTCCATTTCTACTAGAGCTGTGTAAAGTTTGAACTGCTCAAACCTACATTATACTGACATACAAACCAAAAAAAAAAAAGAAAAAAAGGTCAAAAATCCCTGTCAGTGAAACCACGCCAGTTCACACGTCTGCAGTTGGGTTATGTAGTGATGCTATGACCCTGTGCATGTCCACATGCTACTGTGACATTGCTCCTTCAAGGCCATAACTGAATGAAATGGGAGATTTTTTATGGAAGTTTTTGACACAACTAGAAGTAAATACATTTTCAGAACTAGAGGCACCAGGATCTCAAATGTACTTGATTCTGTTTTTTGCATCAAATGTTCATCCACTCTCTTATTTGTGACCCACACAAAAAATAAATGCCAGCTTTTCATACTGAAAATATTATTTGCAATTCATTATCAAGTAAGTAGTTTTAATATGGTCATTCTTTCAAAGTTGATTTAGATTCTCTTTGCAGTTCTGACTGTGTTGTAATCCTGAAGAGATTTGTGTTGGCTTGGTTTGGTTTGGTCCCAGAAAAGGGGTTTATTCAAAAAAGTTCCTGAAGAATTCAAAGGAACCTCGTTTGACATTAGTGAGTGGTTTTGGACAAAAGCATTGGGTGATAAAAGATTTAGAAAACCCTAAACAATTTGTTTTGACTTCTTTAAACAAAGACATTTATTTGGTTTTGCTTGAAAAACTGTTTTTTGATAATAAATGAAGACAGAAGACTGAGAGATTTGAGTTGCACAAACAATATATTTTGTGTCTGAAGAAATACCTCTGCTGACAAAAAATGTATTGTGAGTTTCTGTTGGTTTAGCAAAATAAACAAAGGGTTTTGGTTGACTGAAGATTATTTTCTTTTTAATTTTTTCAGTTTGGGCAGAACATCAAAAAAAAATCATTAATTTCATGCATAGCACTGCTCCTGAGTAATTCCCAGAATGAGGCAGAACAAAATCAAGTTTATATCTTAGTTGAAACACTGGCCACTTTGAAATCAATGGCAGAATTCCCATGAATTTCATTGGGGTCAAGCTTTTACCTTCATCTTTAACTTACAGCTCAGTTTTCCTACATTATAGATTGCAGAAGTGAAGGAGACTTTTGGTTCAAATCACTGCTGGTGAATCTGTCCCAAGAGAAACACGCAAAACACACTTCTCATTTCTGTCCTAAAAGAGCACTGGAAAAAGCACATTTCACCAACTTTTATAATGTATATGGGCATTTTCGAATGTATCTTAATGTCTTTGTCTATAGAAAACCCTGTTTAAGATGTTAATAATTTTTTGACAATCACTTCCCTTGTGTCTGGATTTTGAAAGGAAAACCTAGAGCATAAAATGGCCTTTTTCTAGTCATGCACTGGATTGAAACCAGCAGAAGCTGATAGCAAACAGCTTTTCTCAAATGTAATTTTGGTTTGCTTTCCCATGGATTTCTACTTTGCCTTCTGCTGCAAGCTGGCAGCACTATTTAAAAAGGACAAAAATCAATCACAGAAATCTCCTTTAAATGCTGATTTTTTTTCATAAGCTGTACTTTCTCTCTGACATCCAAAAGCATGGGGAAAAAATTGTCATTATAAAAGCCTTTAGAGATCTTTCTTTAGAGCATGGAGCAAAACAGAGGGCCCCCAAAGTGGGAGTCTGCACCCTGGAGGGTCAGAGCAGCTATTTCCCGTTCCAGGGCAGCACCACATCTAGTTCCTTCTGTTTATTGAGTCGATGGCAAGTCATAGAAAAACTGCACTTTTCACCCCTGGATGAGAATAAAGCAGCATTAATTGGATCACGGTTTTATTTTTGTGCAGCTTTAAGGCTATGGCCTATCTGAAAGTTTTTGAAAATTCAGTTATTTTTATGACAAAGTTGGGGATGCAATGATTTTTGTAGGTCTAGCAAGTCATCATATACATCAAGCCATGGTAGCTGAGCATGTACTCCTTGTTACTGAAACTTGACTGTGTATCTGAGACCCTGTGTACCTAAAAATGTTAGTGTTGTGTGTCTTCCTAACCCACAAAATACAACTTTGTGAGAAAGCAAAAGTTAACAGGGTTAAGGGGATGTAGTGGGATTCATTTCATCCTAACCTAAACACCTACAGATAACATGGCATCCTGTCCTGGTCTGCAGTGACATTGTTGCTGAGATCTTCACTGACAGTCATGAAAGCTGAGACTCCTTGTACTCACTCATCTGGACATCTGCTTCTGGGTACCCTCTGAATTTGGGGAAAGTTTTTCACTTTCGTCTGCTGGCATTCTTAAAGTTAAAATTTAAATTAGGTGTAGATATTTATTTAGTTTTGAACATGTTACCTATATAACTGTGGTTTTCACCAATTTTCTACTGCTGTCATAGTTATATTATTCAGGTTTTGCCTGTACTGAACTCAGTTTTCATATGCTCATGGTAATATGTGTTTATGTTATCTCTTGCTGCTTGTGATTGGAGATTCCCCAGGGAGGCAAAACTGATAACAGCTTTCACCTTAAACCAAATTAGGAACATAAGTTTCTAACACAGTGTTAAAAAAAACAAGGAAGCAAATTAAAAAAAAGTGAAGAGGAAGTGAAATTCTAACTTCACATTGAATGACAAAGATACTGAATTTATGAAAACACAGGGATCATGTTCAGGCATCAATTTATAAATGCTAAGGCATAAGACAACCCATAATGAGAGAGAAAATGGTTACAGGACTGAGCAGAACATTTCTTTAATGTGGCAAATTAAAGTAAGAATTTTAGCTTTGTGAGGAGTCATTTGTAAATATATACGTACATCCTTTACCACATGTTTCCTCCTCCCTTACAACTGGACCAGCCTATCCCTTCTTCCCATTTTCTGCTGTAACAGCAGCCAAGCTTTTCCTTTCACTTGCTCTGGCAGCTGCAGTCTCACCCTCATCCTGCCACTGAGAGCACACAGTGATTACACACGTCTATTGCAAATGATCATTTTCCCTTCTGCTTCCCAGCTACAAATTCCCATTACTGTATACCCTTTTTTAAATATCTTCTTTATTGAGTTTCATCAGCATAAGGCCATTGTTAATACATCTGTTTGAAATAAAAAATAATTTCCCTGTGTCTGCCACCCCCTCTCTACTACAGAGTCTCACCCGATCCCAGGTTCCAGCCGTGATTAAGCAGCACACATGTGTTTCAAATAAAAGCTATCTTCTCTTCTCACACCCCGCTCCCTCTCCCAGCTGTAGATTTCCCTCCTGCATTATCCTCATTTGTAACTTTTCTGCCTTGTTTTCAGCCATGCTCTCTCATCAGTGTTTTCCCTCTTGATGAGATTTTCTTGTGGATGTGTTTGGCATGTTTCTTTCAAAGAGGAGGCTCTAAAAAAGTTATATCACTATTACAGTCTTCATTTTAGACCAGGAAACTCAAGTCTGCAGAGTTGGAGAAATTTGCTGCTTGCTCCAGAATGGGTACAGAAGGCTTGGGAATGGCATCTTGGATTCTCTACTGGTGTAAACTGGGGCTGGTAGTCTAGATCTTTGGGCTAACAGGCATATGACCTTGTGCTGGATTGCTCTCTTTTCCTTTTACTCTTTTTGGAGATAGGTGTTTTTGGGAAACACTACTTGCTTGTACTTGCTTTATAGATAAGATTTATTATGGGTTATGGAAGCAGTGAGGTTCAGACCTACAGGCACATCCTTTCAGCTGTTGTTCAATGGCCAGAGATAGTCTTAAATTTGTGGAAGATCAGAGCATGGGCCCATCCTTTCTCCCATCTGCAGAGCAGATGCTTGTGCATGTCCCTAGTTTAACCCAGTGGGCCTCTGGGTTATTACCCTGGCTGCTCGTGCCTCCTACTGCAATTATTCACACCCAAACTATGTTTCAGTCTATAATCCAAAAACTCTCAACACTGAAATACTTTCCCCTTCCTTTGCCTATGCTGCTATGAACATAACCAGAACATGATGGTGCAGACAGTCCTTACACTTGCCGTGTTTATATTGTGTCCCAAAACTGGTATTGTCAGCCCCAGCTACTTAAAAATTATGAGTTTATGCTCCAAAGAATTGCCAACACAAAAGAACTAATTAGCAAGCAGTTGTGCTTGTTTGTCTGTCTTGCCTTGAGCCAAGATTTTCAGCTTTCCTCTGTGACTGTAGTATCTAGATATGTAAGTATTCTTTTATTCTTTTTGTAAGTGAATGCTGGAATTCCAGTTTAATCTCCTGTTTTGGGAAGGTGGTGCTTTAGGAAGGAATCACAACTTCCGTTGGGGGTCTCACTAAATACTTAGAAATGTTGGGAATTTGTTCCAAGACTTGCCTCCAAAGGAAAATTTGTGTATATACCAGATAACATTCCACCAAAGGTAAAAGTTTCTGGTCATCTGTGTCACCTGTTAAATGTCATTACCTAAATAATGGCAAAAACAGTGAAGGAAACCATTCAAAGCGTGGTGCAATTTTCTTTCTAAAACATTGTTTTGAATAAAAATGAATACAGGATTGACAAGTGGTTCATGTCTTGAAGAATTTCTCTACTGTGAAATAAGCTTATTTAATTTAAAAATAATTTTCCACAAAAGAAAAAGAACTGTGGAGACCACAGTTATCTTGAAGTAGATAGCTAGAACCACAGTATCAGAAACAATTTTTCTGACAAAATTGGTAGAATGCCTGTGGTTTTCCTGATTTTACTTTTATTTTATTCTGACCTACATAGCTGACAAACTCACTAGAATTGAAATATTTAAATATTAATGAGTTGAATCTAGAGACAATTGATCTGATATCCCCCCAAAAAATCTCAGAGCAACTCAGAAAATCTGTCCAAAAAATCACAATGGTACTTCTGCAAAATACTTTCTTGGTCCTTTGCAAAAATGTTTTATAATGGTGAAATCATAGAACAAAACTGAGGGAATGGTTGAATGAAGATACGTAATTTTCTGGTTAAGACTCCAAACCAAAAGGGCACCAAAAGAGTTACATTCAATGTTGAAGCCTGTGTATATTTTCATAGAAAGTTTCTGTATCTAAAATTTGATTTCTGTAAACATGATAAACCACAAAGTGAAAGAATATAGAGGGAGATTTTGGATGCAACAAAATCCCTTAGTTGGAGAAGTTAAAACTAGATAATTGGTCAGCTTTCGTATAAAGCTGCAATCTCCAGCCTGACGTACTAGCCATTCTTTTCCTGTAAGACCATCTTGACACTGCATGTCCATCAAAGGAGTAGAAAAGTCGAGGCAAAGCTGGCAGGGAGAGTAAGGTGAGGTGCATCTCAGCCCAGATCTCTCCAACCCACTGGACTGAAAGCCTGAGTCAGTCCCAGGAAGCAGTGATAAATGTCTGGCACCATTAGCACATGTGGACTGGTGTAGACTACTGGCCTAGAGAAACTGAAACGATGTTGTGTTTGTGGATTGACTTGTAAAACAGCAACAACAAATAAAACCCCAAACCAACCAACCAACCAACCAACAAACAACAGAGCAGCAGTAGGTTCCATCCCTCTTTAAAGGAAAAAGAAGAGAAAAGAAAAAAGAAAAGAAAGAAGGTGCTGATGGGAAAGTAGAATTTTGCTTCCACACATCATCCTCATTATTATTATTATTATTACTACTATTATGGAGTATCTTCAATGTGGGACCTAACTTAAACATTCTTAGGCTGGATTTGTCCCCATGGCCTCAGCCAAACTGGATCCTGATAAACTGAATTCATCTGAAGCACCAGACGTTGATTACCTCTCTCATTTCTCCACTCTCTCCTGTTCAATTGACCTTAAATGGCAAAGGTGTCTCTGAGGGAACGTTATGATGTAAGAGAAACCAAACTAAAACCTGAGATTTTTATTTCATTGTTGTTGTTGCTACTATTAAAAGCTGTTAGACAAAAACAAATGATAGGTGATTTCTACACTGCTGAGGAGTTTACAACAATCCACTCCTGGATAATTTGTCATTTTCTGAGTGTTGTCCAGGATGGACAGTTTAGTCTTAGGTGTAAAATAAGAAATAAGGCAAAGTTAATAATGATTTTTCCTTTGGCTGCTGTAAAGTAGGGATAACTGTAATTTTCCTGTTCCACCTTGCTTTCTGCAGATTCTTGAAGTTCTTTGTGGACACAATGGAGGCTGTGAGTTTAAAGGAAAATGTGGCTTGAAATGTTACACTTCCATGTAAAATGCATGTTCCTCTGCATGTGCATTTCCTCAACTCTGCTTATGAAATCAGTACTCATGAGTGAACTCCTCAGAGCTCTCTTTATAACACTATAGAAAAGAAAATTGTGGGTTTGGCTCATTTGTTGTTCAAATAATTGTTAAGTGAGTTGCAGATGCAAGGCCAAATACTTTTCCGACTTGGGCCTCTGCAAGGACAGAAAGTTTCTTGGGATCGGATCAAAAGATGAGAAAGCAAAGCAAGACTTGCAGAAGTTAGAATTTGTCTCAAACCATCTTTTATTTTTCACTTCTGGAAGCAGTCCATCAGCAGGAACCAGGATAATACAAGTATACACTATGACTTCCAAATGCCAGTGGAATTTTCAGGCCTGATGGTAGAAGTGCTTTATCTCAAATAACCACTCATGTCATTCCCTTGTTGGTTCTGCAGCAGAGTTGTGAAAAGTCACTATGTGCAGGCAAGCATGTGTGTGCATCATGTAGGATGCGTGCTGCAGTCTCTGCATGATCAGCTGCGTTTGGCAGCTATCAACCATAACAGCTTCCTCTTCACAAGTCCAATGACAGCCTCTTCTTTTGTACTCCCACCATACTGTCAATGGATTAAAGAGCCATCTATGCCTTCAAACTTCAAGGCATGAGTATTTTCATACTGAGCCCTGTATTTGACTCCTCTCCAGTTAGTCCACATACATGCAACTGGTTTCATGGCTGGATTATTCTGTTCCTCCAGTAAAGTGGAAATATTTTACAGATTTTTTCTCACAGTTGAGCTGTTCATGTCTGCTACAAAATGTGTGCTCTCTGTCTGGATCTGCTGATAACTAACAAGGGCTGAAGTGCTGCTGAAGCCTTTCTGCACCTAGAATTATCCTACCAACGCGTCAATTTTCTTTGACCTAATACTCTGCTGCCATGTTTTTTTAAAATTGGCCAGTCATTCAGAAATTAGCTGTGGGGACAGACACACGCGGAGTCTGATCAGACAAGACTTGTTCTCTTGGAAGACTGGGCTAAAATGACATCTCAATATGCTACATGCTCATCCTTCTTCCTGCATGGGATCAGCTATCCTACACCCTGAGCCAGGACCATTCATGTTATGTGCACACAGCCATTAGGAACACAACCACATGGAGAGAACATTTTATGCCGTACAACGTGGGATTTCCCAATACTGTTTGGCCTTGTTGCTGTTTGTGCAATAGATCCAATCTACTAGTTTCAAGTCTGTGTGGTCAAAAGCTAGGCAATTCTCACTCAAGCTTGTTACAAGGTGTCTCCAGGTACATCCAGAAGATTTAATGAGTCTTAGAAATCACGTGACCTTTTTCAGTGTTTAAAAGTTAGTCTTCTAATCAAAGGTGATCATTGTCCATTCTATAGTCAGTAAATAAATACTTCCGGGAGAGTCACTTATGCTGAGAGAAAGAAGTAGTGCTAAGAGCAGGCAGTGGTAAGAGCAGGCAGTGGTACATTTTCAGACCAGTCAGACTCATGCGTGTCTCTCCAATGGCTGGAGAAAGATAGATAAGCAGATATGTGTTGAGATATGTGTTGACTTCACTGGGAATTACTCAGCCTCTGGAGGTGAATATCTGTCCTCAGGTAACAAAGTCCACATGTCCAACTTGCTGGTTGTGTAATGCAGGTACATGGCCGCTAGGGACCATGTTATAGCCATGACAAATTCCTTTCTCTTAGTTAAACAAATGGGGGTTTAAAAGATATAGAAACTGAGTATGTTTTTTCATGTGGTCCAGTCATTTGTCTTCTAGTAAAAAAACTTGGGTGTTTATGGTATTGCTCATTGCTGCTTCATTGATTCTCTCCAAACTACCACCAGAAGTAGGGCAATAACATCATCTTAAAAGCAGGAATTACTGTGTCAAAACTGATCTTGCCCTAACTCTCCGTATATTACTATGCACTGACGACTGACAAACTGCACAGAAAACACGGTCTCAATGTTCTCTGAAAAGGACTGCTGAAATATTTGACAAGCTTCATTCAAACCAAGCTGCTTCCTTCATCTTGAAGCAAACTTGCCAAACAATCTTTTGACACTTCGTGGTATTTTATGTAGGATTCTTCAGTGTAAGAAAGTGTGAAAAGGTCAGTGTTAAGTTATACCAGTCCTCTCTGCTATGTTGCTGTAACAGCACCCCATGTTGGAGTTCTCAGCTTTTCAGCTGTTCATCAGAGCAACTTCTCTGTCATAGCTGTGTAGTGTCTTAGAGATATGCCAGATATTAGATAGGCTTGATACAAGGCAGCATCAACATAGTGTATTTTGTTTATATTTACCATGCACATTTTAATACCTCAGCTCTGGTCTAATGGTTCATTTGTTCCAAATACTTTCAAACTACTGTAATGGTTTAGATTTTGTTCTTATTTTTTTGAAGAGTCTGTTTCTTTTCCCTCAAGATTCAGCTGGATCTGTTATGTACAGTTTTGTGCTCTGATATCTGTTGTGTTCTGAAACACTGTGAGAAATTTTCAAACACTCCCAGAAGCACAAACTAAAGGTCAGTGAGATGAATTATTACTGTGTTCAGTTTATGAAAATTAGGGTTCATGTTTCTCCCACCTTTTGTTATGAAATTGTAAGCTTCCCAGACCTCTGCTAACCCGCCCCTGTGTTCTTCACACTCATTTCCCTTCCCTTCACTATCTACCCTCTTTTGTTCCACGTGGTACCTCAGTAGCCCTCTCTGCCACAACCCCAGAGGTCTCCCGACACCACTTGCCTGCCTTTTCCAAAGGTTGCCATCCTTTTCCAGAGGACATAATTAATAACATTTTATATGGAACAGCTGTTCCTAGAGAGTAAACCAGCTGTCTATCTAGACAGCTAGAATAAACACAGAATAAACCATTTGTCTAGAATAAACCAATGGTTTGTACCTTTGCAAATCACTTTTCTACCACCCAGGACTAGACAAAAGAGAGCCTGGGCTTTCTAGCACATTGCTTCATCACTCCTCTCACAGGACATTTTGACTTCTATCTATTCACTGCATAAGTGAAAATAAGCATCCTTTATTGCCCACCTCTAAGGTTATAAATTTTTCTCTCTCATGATTTTGTACTGTGATGTTTCCATCAATTCTCCTGTTCTCCAAAAAAAGGCGAAAAAATTACTAGCAAAGCTGTTGAAGTCTAAGTTTCTAAAATTATTTTTAAATTTCGTTCCTGCTTCCAAAAAATCCCCATGCTATGTTTGATTAGCTTGAATTTAAAAATAGCAGACATCTTGGTCTCAGTCTCATCTCTTGCAAATCAGGAAGCCCTCCTGCACCCAAAACAGCCAATTCCCTAAATCTTGAATGTAGTTGCACAGATGGGAGAAGGTGGCCATGTCACATTCAGCAGAGTGGTGTGAAGGTCTTGCTGTCTTTGCAATTTGCCTGTACCCAGATGTTCTCTCTTGCCCTTTATTCAGTCTTACTTTGGGAAGGGTAGTGGTGGCACTGGTTAGGGATTGTCCTTTTCAATCCATTTGTACGGCATCTGTCACCACTTGGCCCATAGATGCAACTGGAGGGCAACTCCATTGAGTGGCTTAACAGAAACTGGATTACAAATGCAGAAATCCAAGTCCCTTTGACCTCTTTTCTGTATCATAAGCTCTCACCAAATAGTTATTTTTGGTTCTTTTTTGACATGAATTCAGGTGGGGCAGGACAAAGAGATGGGTGATGCTGAGACAAAGCCCATAACTTCTTAGCACCAGGAAAAAGAAGGACCTTCTTTTTGTGACCCTGGTTGTTACAGCTACTTCTGGCTTCTTAGAGCTCAATGGAGACTTCTGGTTTTTAAATAAGAAAAGCTGGATTGACTTTCATGGATATCATAGGAAGTGTCCTCCAAAGTGTCCCAAAGGTCTCCCTGTTGCAGAAACGGGAACCTCACTTTTGTCCAGCCTTGGCCCAGCTGCTGCCACACACTAAAATCACCTTATCTCTGCTCTGTCAGACTTCCCAACAAATGCAAAGTGAATTTCCATTCCAGGCAGGATTTCCTATTAAGCTGTTGACAAGATCTGCCCACTGTAATTTCTGGGGGAGCTGAAGGGCTTCTCTAAGCTGGCTGTGTCTGTGTGGCCTGCATGCCAGCTAAACTCAGTACAGTTTGAGGCTTCACATGGTAATTCTTTATTGCTGCTTCTACTCCTGTGTTGTCTCCTCGTGTGCTCTTGGATTCTTACCTACCAGAGACTTTGCTCATATACACTCAGAGCCTGTCCCCTTCCCTCCTCCTCTGGTGCAGAAGACTGACAGGAGGAAAAACTGGAGCATGTAGATCAATGTTTATCTAGTGCATGATACAGTAGCCACACTTCAATGTATTGAATCAATATGTTAGTTGGGCTGCACAGGAATTAGAGAGAAGCTGCAAATACACAAGAGGATCCTGACCTACATTACCTCTAATGTGAGCACTTTCTCCATCACCATTCATCCCTCTGCTGGTGATTCATAAATGAATGGCCATAAAGTTCAGCTTTATATGTTATTTCAAGGCTACTTGACAATGTGAGGATCAGGACTGGAGGAAGAGGAGTTTTAAGAGGCCTTAAGTCAAAGCTTCAAAGATGATTAAACACTTTCTCCTATTTTTATGACTGACTTCTGCCAGAGTTTCCACAAGTCTTTGAGGACCTATTGTAGTGGGTTCAGTTCATAAACTGGGCGGAAACACCAATTTAAGGTAGTGGTTTGGTTCAAAATATCCATTACTTACTTACTTTCCTTCTGTGAGATAAGAATTAGGAGAAAGCAAAGCAGGCACAAGCCTTAAACAGTTGCAGTACAAAGAGTTTTATTACTACTAGAATTAAAAGTAAAGAGAAATAACAAGAAATTAAAGCAAACCCCCTCCCCCTTTCCAGCACTTTCCTCCTTTTACCCAACTCACACAAAGGGTAACAGAACATGGGATGTTAGTCAGTGTTGCAGTTCTTGATAAGTCTCTTTCTTGTGCTTAAGGAAAAAAGGGTTTTCTTCAGCTGCACATGGTTCCCAAACTGCCACCAACAGCAGACCTGCCTAGAAAGAAACAATCTGCTGTGGTGTAAAACATCTTTTCCATGAAAAATCTCACAGTTCCTTCACACTGCCAAACACAGGCTATCTCATGGGGTTATTAATCTTTTTAAGGATGAGTTACTTTGGCCTGAACACAAAGGCTTATTTTTTTTCGCCACACGTCTCTAAAAAGCCTCTCAATACTTCTACATAGCCTGGTATAGGCACTCTTCACAATTTTCACGGGCCTCACGTGAACTTTTCATCCCCCATGTACTTCAAATGGATTAAAGAGACAAACAGTTTGTGGTATTACAGTTTCTTACCACGGCATGCAAGAAGGTTTCTTTTAAGCTGCGCGCCAGAATCGCGGCACCGCCCTCTTTTCTCCCGTCGCCATTTCCAGCTCCGTCCCACGTGACTCACTTCTCTTTCTCTCTGACTCTGGAGCCGCCATGTTGAAGAGTGCTCTTGTTCAGGCTTTACGGTGGGGAAAGCCTCGCTCCCTTTGTGCTGCTGGCTGCATGCTGTCTTCTTCAGTTCAGTGCAAAGTGTGCTGGCTCCGCTGGCTCCGCAGGGAGAGGAGAGGGACCCACCGGTCCCAGGAAACCGCACCAGACGGGTTCAGTTGTGCAGCAGTCCATGGCTGGTTTTAGCGGCCTGCGGCTCTGGAACAGTTCCCTCTCCCACCCCAGCGACCCAGGGTCCGTGCCGCGGCATTGGAAAAGGGGGGGTAGGGGCCCCGGCCCGGCGGGGCCTGGAGGCTCGGAGCCCCCCCACCTTCCAGCAGGCGAGCTCGGACCAAAGGCAATTCCCGCCTTTCCATGTGGTTTAAATATGTAAATTGTGAGAAGCGTCATTAGTCTAAAAGTCTGTCCATCAACTCAGGTTCAACCCACTACACCTATACATGAGCACCTTGGCTTCAGTCATGACTTCTTCCAATTACAGAATAATCTGAGCTCTGTTCTATCTTTTCTTCAAGGCTTTCTGTTACACAGACAACATCCTGATGTACCAGAACTCTCCTAAACCATCTGCTTTAGTTTTTTTCACTGAACATTTGATTGAACAGTTGAGGAAGGGATGTGATCAACTCTCCACAAAAATCATGACTATTTCCATTGAATCAAGGGTCTCACAACTTCTTCCAAAATTATTCCATGTATAAGTTAGTGCACTTATTGTGCTTCGTGACAGAATAAATAGGGTGTGAACACTGAGCTTTTGGAGTAACTTCTGTTAACTCTACTGACACATTTCTGACATTTTGGTCTTCAGTTTTAAAAACATGGCCTTAAACTCGCAGGAATGACCATGAACTTAAAGAAACAGGAGTTTTTCAGAAGTGTGCATATATATTTGATATCCAAGGAGAAAAGAACCCCAGATGGAATAAACTATAGTGAATTTACTGCAATTTCCCTCCCATTTCCTAACCAGCTGTGGACTTTATATCATCTTTGGGATTTTTCAAGAAAAAATTGCTTTTAACAAGTTATTTGCAAAGAAATACAGTCAGACAATTTTTCACCTATCTTCCATTCTACTATTGTGTTGAAGTTTGAGGAATGAGCAAAAAGGAAGAAAATAAAGAAGGAAAAATGTGCCAGCAAGTTATTAATCTGTCTATTGCGTTTTGCCAGCAAATGGGGAGTGTCATAATTTTTTCTAAATTGATCACCAGCACTTTCTTTTTGCAGGAAGCAGAACCGGAAAGAAAATCCCTGTGAACCTTGTCAACATCCTTGGGCTCCTCCAGACTCTGGATGAGGATCTGAAGGGCTCTGCTGCGCTTCTGCTAAGCTGCCAGAGTGCAAAGGTCACTCTACTCTCCCTTGGGACTCATCTGTTTCCATCACATATACAGAGAAGGCAGAGGAATCTTTCAGCCTCAGACAAATGGCAGAAGGCCTAAGGAACAAAAATGTCAAAAAGAGAAAAAACTTGAGGCCCTCTTCAGAAACGGGTGCTCTGGTCTGGAGGCACACAGACAGGCAGGCCATATTATCAAAGTGCATCTGGCTGCATGTCTAGCAGGGTGTTTATATGGGCCACAGTGCTGGACGTGCTGTCTGGCTTATCTGTCTTGGTCTCTTTCTGCTTCCTTCATTGAGGAAACACCTTTTCTCTGGAGAATCCCTTAAATACTCCTGGCAGCCTGTTCTCACAGTGCCAGGGCCTCTGATTGCCAGCAGTGTCTAAACAGAGGTAGGTTTGTCCCCAGTCATGGGAAGTGCAGTCTTGCATGGATCAGAAATAGCTTGACTAGGTATTTCCCAACTGAAAAAGTGGCAGAAAATGCTGAGGTTCTTCTCCCTTCTCCTGAACACGAGAGTCAAAAGACTTTTTGGACTACCCTGGTGTGTCTATCTGTCTTTTTTTCCTCAATATAAATTTTCAGAGTAGGCATGACAGTTGTGGGGGTTTTTCTGTCCCAAACCTAACAGTTACTGACCATCTTCAAAATGTAGAATCATAGAATTGTTTAGGGTGCAAAAGACCTTTAAGTTCATTCATTCCAACTACTAACCCACCACCGCCAAGTCCACCACTAAACCATGTCCACAAGTGGCACATCTACATGTCTTTTAAACAGCTCCAGGTATCGTGACTCCGCTACTGCCCTGGGCAGCCTGTCCCAGTGCCTGGCCATCATAACAGTGAAGACGTCACTCCTAATATCCAATCTAAACCTCCCCTGGCACAACTTGAGTCCATTTCCTCTCATCTTGGCACTTGTTACCTGGGAGAAGAGACCGACCCCCACCTGGTGACAGCCTCCTTTCAGAGAGTTGTAGAGAGTGGTAAGGTCTCCCCCGAGCTTCCTTTTCTTCAGGCTAAACACCCCCAGCTCCCTCAGCCACTCCTTGTAGGACTTGTGCTCCAGACCCTTCACCAGTTTCGTTGCCATTTTCTGGACTCGTCTCAGCCCCTCAGTGTGGACAATGGGATTCAAGGTGTGGCCTCACCAGTGCTGAGTACAGGGGAACAAGTACTGCCTTGGTCCTGCATTGTTTTTTTTCTGAAATTGTATTGCTTGTTCCATCAATCTCTCTTTGAGCTCTCGATCTAGAGTTGATGTTTTACGAAATTCAAGAGTTTCCCCTCATCCCAGAAGAAGACCCAGTCACAGATCTGTAATGCCCTCACCAGAACTGGGTATTTTCCTGAAAGGACATGCACAGCAAGTCAATAATCTTGATGTGAGATGCCAGCGTGTGCATCAGATATGACTGCAGAAGCGAAAATATCATCATGAGTTGACAAACAAATGAGTATGTGGTCCTCAGGATGTCTACATTCATGTATGACCATATAAATCACAGAACTATGAATGCCATGTGCTTTTTTCTTTTCTCAGTCCTTGGAAAAAGACACTGGATCAACTAATAAAACTTATTTTTAGCTTCAATAAACTTTATTCCCTTCTTTATCATGTCCTGCAGCAAAATTTCTTACTGTCTGAAAAAAAAACCCCCACTGATTTATTCAAAAGAAGGTCAAAGGCTTTCTATGCAATTTGAATCTCTTCTTATTGTTTAAATACAGACGAATAAATGACTGCTGGCACTTCTAAGTTGTGGAAGACTTCTGGCTAATAAAGGGCTCTGGATCTAGTCACAACTATCAAATATACCTCTATTAGATCCCCACTTGAAAAATAATAGTGAAAATACCCTGTTCCTCATACCCTTACACTATATCCCTTCACTAAAATAAGTGCTGACAAGGTGTTTGTTTGAAATGCATCTGAAACCAGAGAACAATGCTCTTGAAGAGTATTTTTATGTTTGTTACAGAAAGTATCTTCTAAAACCAAAAAATTTCTTAAACATGCTCCAAACCTAGATTACTCTCTACCCATTCCAAACAAGAATTTCTTATAAATTCAGTCTCTATAAGTTTTTTCTATTAGATACAAAGTTTGGTTCTTAATGTACTTGGTTTATTGAATGTTTCATAAATTGGATACTACAAGTTAGGAACTATAAAGATCCCCATATTAGCCTTGAAGAAGCCAGCTGTGAAACCAGCTGTGCTCTAGCTCTGACAGCACAGAGCTCACTGAAGGCTGAATTAATGCTCCAAGAAACAAGAAAAAATATTTTATGACTACAGATGCTTTGTTGTTGTGGTTTAACCTAGCAAGCAGTTGAACGCCCCAGAGCTGTTTACTCTCTCCCCCCAGTATGATGGGGTATAGAATTGGAAAAAAGGCAAAACTTATGGGTTGAGATAAAGACAGTTTGGTACAGAAAAGGAAGGGATAACAATAATAATAACAATAATAATAATAATAATAATGATGATAGAAGAATATGCAAAACAAGTGATGCACAGTGCAGTTTGCTCACCACTCACTGACTGATGCCCAGCCCACCCCTGATGGTGTCACCACCCCCTAGGCAACTCCCCACAGTCCTATTGTTCAGCATGACACTTTATGTCATGGAATATCCCTTGGATCAGATGGGGTCAGCTGTGTCCCCTCCCAGCTGCTTGTGCACCCCCAAAACTCTGTGCTGTTGAGGTGGGTGAAGAGCAGACAAGTCTTTGGCACTGTCTAAGAGCTGCTCAGCAATAAATAAAACATCAGTGGGTTAACAACATTATTCTCACCCCAAATCCAAAATACAACACTGTACCAGTTACTAGGAAGAAAAATAACTCTATCCTAGCCAAAATCAGAGCAGTTGTCTATCAATTCTGGTACCCAAACAAACTTTTAAAAGTGAGCAGAGACAACTGTGTTGCTGTCCATGATGTGAATATCTCTAAGGCAAAAGACAATTCTACATTAGGAAAGTTTGCTTTCTGATTCTTATGCTAAATCTCCTTCATATCTTGAGAAAAGCTGCGTCTTTGTTCTCTTCTATAAAAGCACTCAACTCCTTTGCAATGATCATCAATGCGTGGAGCATTTTTATTTAGGAGAAACCATTATTTCTTGATTATTTTGTATGGTAAAGGGTTTGAAAAGGCAGATCTGAGGTACACCTGCAATTGGTTTGCCTCCTTTCCTATGTCCATCTAATATCTGGTCTAAAAGCATGGACTGAGGGAATGGAAGACAGCCCATGCCTGTTGCTGTTCTGCATGCCAGGAATTGCATCCCAGGAGCTCCTTTTCCTGACGTAAAGGGGATTTGCAAAGATGGGGCAAGTGAAAGGATGAGGGACAACAGTCACAAATTCCAAGAGGAAAATTTGAACTGGATGTAATGGGAAAGCTTTTCAGCAAGAGCCTGGTTCGGCACTGGAGCAGGTGCCCTGAGAGTCCCACCCTTGGAGTTTGCAGAGGTGTCCTGGATGTTAGGTCCTGGACAATGTGACAGAGCCTGGAAATTAGCTCTGCTTTGGAGAGGGTACAGGCCTAGATGATCTCCTGAGGTCTCTTCCAAATAAATTTTGCTAAGAAGTTATAATAACAAAGTTGTAAAATTAGCTTAATTAGTAATTTGAAAATGACTAATGCTAACAAGTTCTGAAAATTGTAATTCCTATTTCCAGGGGAGATTTTTTCTTTGTTTCACAGTCTTTTTTCTAACTTCTCTATCAAGTTTAACTTCTAAGTCGTAGGAACCACATATTATCCTTTATGATGCTACAATAAAATACCTGATGGGATATAGACAGATAATGGGGGAGCAGCTGCCATGTTCTGTTGGTCTTGACTAACTGCTGCGTTTGTCCTCAGACAGGTAGAAATTCCCTGGAGTTCTTCAAATATTCAGGGCAAAGGCAGAACTAATAGCCAGGCAACAGCTTTTTTTTAAATTTGGCCCACTGGAGTGTCTTCATTTAAGACAATTCAAGAGGTAGACACTGTGGAATGAGTTGCCTCCTCTTAAAGTTTTAACCAATCCCTTTCCACCAATAAGGAGAAATTAAATATGAGTAGATGTAAGTGAAAAAATAACTGTTTACAAACAAGTGAAACAGCCACAGACAAAAAATAATAGTAAATAATCACTAGGTACAAAATTGCTACAGAAACTCCCTCAGGAAAAAGAGAAACCCTTGAGAGGTGGGCCTGTGGGAACCCCATGAAATTCAACAAGGCCAAGTGCAAGGTGCTGCACCTGGGTCAGGGCCATCCCAAGTACAAATACAGGCTGGGCAGAGAACAAATTGAGAGCAGCCCTGAGGAGAAGGACTTGGCGGTGCTGGTGGGTGAAGCTCAACATGACCTGGAAATGAGCTCTTGGAAGCCCAGAAGGCCAACAGTGTCCTGGGCTGTGTTAACAATATTGTGGTCAGCAGGCTGAGGGAAGGGATTCTACCCCTCTACTCCTCTCTTGTGAGACCCTATGGGATACTACATCCCACTCTGGGGCTCCCAACAAAAGGAATACAAGGACCTGTTGGAGTGAGTCCAGAGGAAGACTCCAAAGATGATCAGAGGGTTGGAACAAGGCTCCAGGGAGATCATGTAGCACTGGCACCAAGCACCAAGGGTATATGGTAATAGGACAAAAGGTAATGACTTAAAACAGAAAGAGGGTAGGTTTAGATTGGATAATATGAAGAAATTCCTTACTCAGAGGGTGATGACACAGTGCAACAGATTGCCAGAGAAGTTGTGGATGTCGTGGTCGGGTGGGACAGAGATATGAGCAGCCTGGTCTAGTGGAAGGTGTCTTTGCCCATGGCGGGGGAGATTGGAACTACATGACCTTTAAAGGCCACTTCCAACCCAAACCATTCCATGATTCTGTGATTTGATGGTGCAACACAAACTCCCTCGCTGTCTGGCAATGCTCGGAGCAAATTCCTTTGGCCCCTTTGCTCAAAGTGAATCCTCAGTACCCGGTGCACTCAGTTCAGCACGGCGCGGGGCCGCTCTCGGGGCGGGGGTGAGGTGTGCGGGGATGCGGGGCAGCAGAGGGAGCGGTGTGCAGGGGTTCGGGGGAAGACGAGGCAGCGGTGTGCGGGGATGAGGGGGCAGCAGAGGGGGCGAGGTGCGGGGGCAGCAGAGGGGACGAGGTGCGGGGGTGCGGGGGAAGAGAAGGGAGAAATGTGCGGAGATGAGGGGGGAGCAGAGGGAGCAGTGTACGGGGCGCGGGGCCCCTCTCGGAGCAGAGGGAGCGGTGTGCGGTGTTCGGGAATGCGTGGGGTGCGGTGTGCGGGGATGCGGGGGGAGAGAAGGGGGCGGTGTGCGGGGATGCGGGGCGCTCTCGGTGCGGGGGGAGCTGTGTGCGGGATGCGGGGCCGCGCTCTGTGCGGAGCCACGGCGGGGCGCGGTTGCCCACAGAACGGCGTCTCGTCCCTCCCCCGCCCGCCCCGTCCGAGACGGACGCATGTGATCCTTTTTTTTCTCATTGCTATGGAAACAGAGCAAAGCAAAGGGTAAATACACGGACAATGGCTAAAGACAATTTTAATTTTCATCCCCGCTTAAATGTCACAGGTTTGTAACGCGCCGCCGCTGTAACCGGAGCCGGCATCTGCAGCCCGATGGGCGAACTGGTCCCCGAAGCCGGAGGAATACAGGTTCCTCATTATTGCCAAGTGGGATCAGAGCACGTAGGTCTGTTTAGACACTGCGAAGCATTGTAAGAGGGCTCTCTTCAGGGACAGCCATAAAAGCCTCCTTCTTCCCCCCGTTAGAAAAGAGCAGCTGTATTCTTCTTACGCTGACCCCTGAGAAGGTTGCCTGTCTCTACACTACAAGGGTTGCGGGTCTGCACGGAAAGGCAAATTTCACTTCACAGTCTGAACAGGGTTTCCCAGTGCAGGGTTGTGCTTTGGGTGGGAGCTTCGCTCCCCCCCGTGCACGTGGCTCGTGGCTCGGGAGAACTGGTGGAGAAGGCTTCTGACGTGTATTGCTTGTCTGACAAATATTTTGGCAGCTCTAAACTAACTTTACAGTATAATCCTGAGCAATCTCATAGATTATGGTATTTCAGGCTATTAATTACCTGTTAATGGCGACTCCAAATACCTTTGACATTAAATTAAAACCATAACCACTGCTTATTAAACAGGAGAGACAGTGCCAGCACTCCCTAATTTTATATCTGGGGCTCAGCCTAGTTTTCCCTCGTCAAAGTCAGTGACAATCAGTGATATAAATAAACAGGATTGAATTGGTTATTTTATAGGTACATGGGTGCCTCATTAATTGCTGAGTGTTACAGATGTGAACAGGGTGCTCTGAACTGTTTACCAGCTGGTTCTTGGAAATGAGACTTCCTGGATGACTTTCCTGTTGAGATGTGCTGCCCCTCCTTGTAATTCCCGTGGTGGTTCCTGCTTCCCAGCAAGACCAAATTCCCCATTCACACACAGGATCATTGCTGGCGTTGCGACCAGAGTTGCTATAACAGCTCTGGTCAGGTGTCTGGAAGATACTGATTGCTCTGGGCAATTTCCCAGTGTGAGCCTGCTCATGACACACGCAGCATCCAGAAATGTGAGCCACGCTGTCTGTGACAGGGCAAATCCCAGGAGCACATGGACTGCTCTGCTGCATCTGGAGCTGGGGTGACCTTTCCTGAAAGGACAGATTGGCTTTGACCCAGGCTGGGAGTCAGCATTCTGATGGATTTCTGTTAATTGTGTTAATTGCATCAGTCTCTCCTTCGCATTGCTTTACTTGGAAACCTATGTGTGCTCACAGACAAAAATCTTGGCATGTGAAGGCTGAATCTTCTGGTTGGATTTGAGAAGGGGGCGGGAGGGAAGAGGACAGGAGGGACTGACCAGCTGGGCTCCTTTCAGCACAGTCAGGAAATTCAGAGTTGCTTCTGCTGCATTCCAGTACCACTGTGCTGTGGTTCGCAGGCTTCTTGCTGCTAATTAAATATTTAACATACAGGTGAAGTAAGACAAAAGGAGGGAGGGAAAAACCAACAACTCACATGTGACAGTGTATCGAAAAACAATCCTTTATTGGCATGGAGAGGAATTAGAATGTTTAAGAAGTCTTTTTGTCTTCGAAAACAAATTCATTGGTTCTGCATTCATTTGCGAGGGCGCATTTTAGATACACAGAGAGCAAATCTGATGCTTTGTGTCAACATCCCTCATACACCATATTTATATGAACGTGAGGCATGTTCTGACTATTACTTATCATAATACATAACAGTCTGGCCAAGTGCCTTCTTCATTTATGGTTTCCTGGTTTGAAAAGCATACAGTTATTACCAGATGTTCCCAGAAGGAAAAATCGTATGGAAAATTACTGCAAAAAGAGTCTCTGGATTAAACAACGTGATCAGTTCTCCAGTGCTGTGTCGTGAGATGGCATTTTTTCCTACACAGACTCACTTATGACTTACCAGAAATAAAATAAAAGGATATTTTGCTATCAAGGCATAAGAATTCCTCTCCAGGTTCACAAAGATTGTAGAAGAATATCCAGGTGCTATGTTTGTAATTAATATTAATAAAAATTGATTTTAATGCCTCAATATAGAACCAGAAATCTTTATTGTAGTCTGTTGTATGGGCTTTTGTTTGTGTTGGGTTGTTTTCCCAGAAAATCATGTAACAGTATTTACAAGGATTTTAAAAAATAAACAAAAAAAATTTAGCATTGTTCTCCTGGTTCTATAAAAGGTTGAATGCCTGGTAAAATACCAGATGAGCCCAGCTGTTTCAAAGCACTTTAATTCACTTTTGACCAAGATACTCACATCTTCATTACATATACTGAATGAATGCAAAAGTTGAATTTAACAGGGTCAGACTGATGTTCCCTTATCCCTCAGGGAATCTCTGTCTAATTGTGTAAGGACCATAGCAGCAGGCTCTTTAGATATTTATTTAGATCTCTCATATGAAATGTCCCTCTCTCTCAAACAAATCTCTGATTTTAGGGCATAAAAATATATGTTTGTATATTAAACCTTGGTTTCCTGGTAAAACAAACCATGCATATACCTCAGAAGGATTTTGGCAAGTAATTGAAATCTTTCAAATCTGAGCAAAATCCCTTGGTAGCATACACTGAGCTCTCTGGAGGTCAGTAGAACAGGGGCTTTCCGTAGGAGAAGGCTTGAGCAGTGCTCTCAAGACCTCTGCAAATTCATTCAGGCAAAGGGAAAAAGGTCTTGCCTTGAAAGTGCTCCTCACTCTTCAGCTCCTTACTTTTATCAGGAGCTGTGGCAACACGGAAACTTAAAACTGCTGAAAGCAGAGCACATGTGCCTGGATGGAAAAAAAAGAGAAGGAATATCCCTCTTTTTGTCTTGACTTAGGCTTCTGGAATACATTTGACCATCATGGACACATTCACTCTGCAGTATTTCTCTTATTTCAAGGTATTTTTCAACACCCTTAATTCTTCTAGATTCTTCTGAAGCGGCCATTTGAATGGTTGCTCAAGACAGGCATATAGAGCTACCAGCTCACCTTAGTTCTACTCAATTCCATATTTCTAGGTGTTTTTTTCTCACTGAAATGACTACATCCTAATGAATTACCATGTGTTTTCAGTATGGCACTGCTGTGTCGATCCGGAGTTTACCCCCTGCATCTTTAGGAATTCAGGGCTGCAAGGGTGCTGTTTCTGGTACAAGCCTTCTCCTTCTCTTGCTCTTCCCAAGCAATTAGGTTTGTAAAGAGCTTTTCATTTTTAATTTATTCCTTTTGTTTGCATCGACATTTATTTTGGACTCTGTTGCCATGGCAAGTTAAAATGGATGATTCCTCCAGTAGCCTGTCAGTTTGTTTCCAAAAATTTGTCTCTGTTTATACAAAGTAATTATTTTTGCTGGCATCCATCTACCTTAGCTAGTTTTCAGATGGACTTGATGTCTCTTTCTCTCAGCATGAGGGCTTTTGAATGCCTGCCATTGCAAGATTTTTGATGTTATTGTTGTTGTTGTTGCTACTTTTGCCTTTCATTTGGTGCAGCATCCTCACAAACCTTCAAAATCTTGTGCTCCCAAAATCCCAGAACTCTTGTGTCTCCTGCTTTTGCAAATTGTGGCTCTATAAATGGCAATTTCCAAGATGATATCAGTTTTGATATTTTCTTCTTGATGTATCAACTACCAAGGAATATCTATGACAAATTGAAACCAGCATCCTCTCAGAAATTGTTGCAGTTAATGGCCCTTGGCATTGGTCCCTTCAACTGCCTGCTCCAAAAGGCTTTAGTCTGTGTGTACCATAACAAAGCATCCGTCTTTCAGGACCAACCTGTTATCAGCTGCCATCAGTTCTAGTTTTCAGTTATTAAAAACATGCTACCATAAATATATACATTCATATAGATAGATAGATAGATAAAAAGAGAGATTTCATCTCTCTTGCAGCATTGATCCACCTTTTCCCACTTAGCAAAGCTCTCGCATATCAACTCCAAACTTTGCTGACTGCAGAAGGGTGAGACCCCTCATTTCAGGGGTATTTGGAAAGGCTTTTTGTGTACAACCCTGTTAGATTAATTCTTCTGCTCATTGAAATCTTAAGCTTCTCAGTGTCTGTAATTTTGATGTATCAGCAGGTTCACCCACGTATGATGACATGCAAACTGAATATTAATCAGCATTTTGTTCAGGCTGAAGTGATTTATGGCTGCTTTGCCATGTGTATCTGTCACACTGCACTGGATGCAGTTTGCTTTCAGGCCCATTGATAAAATGACAATCAGTCTTAAGAGCTACATCTATATAAAAAAATTAAGCAATGCCAATGAAAACTCCAGGCACTGGAGGTTGACAGTCTCTACAACTAAATTCAACATTTAATTCACCAAGATGAATACAGTGGCTCTGACAGCCCACCCCTGGTATTCCTGCCACCTCTGACTTAACCTCTACTCTTCCTCCCTCAGCCCCTTCGTCAGCCGTGGCTGCTCTTCGTCAGCGCTGTCAGTTCTGCAGGGCTCCCAACATCCTTCCTGCAGCTACCCCGGCTTTTGTTAATCAGACAAGCAAAAATTTAACACTCAGCCTGCTGAAAGTAGCCCGCTGGTTTCAGAGGGAGCAGGATGTTGCCATAACAGTTTGATTATTCACTTCATGTAATATTTTTATTTTTTAACAAAGGTGTTTACTTTTCAAACAAAGACCATTGGCTAAGCCATGGCAACCAGAGTGTCTGTGTAGCCAGCAAACACTTATTATGTGGGTGGGTGGTTTGGATGGTCTTGAATACATAATTAAATTTGTTTTTCCTTTCAGCTCCCTGTGGTGTGTTATTTTTTTATATATAAACGTTATCCCATCTTGAAGACAACTGGTTTTTATTATTAAAAGGACAGTTTAAATGCACTTAGTAAAAGCAAGTCTCTTTCCTTTTATGTCTCAATCTTTTTCCAACTAAAGTCCTTTAGTGCCTATGATCAACTTTTGCAGTCAAAATGTTTCTCTAAGCATTTTATAAAGATCTAGAAGTTTGTACACTTAATGGAATAAAGTCCTCATTTCCTGATCCTTAAAATATTCAGCATTAGCTTGTATGTTTTATACTGTATCAGCAAAATTGAGGATATGGTATGTTTCCCCTGCTGTAGAAGAAAGAAGCTCCTGCATACTCCTGGTACAGGTAAAAGGGAACAGCAGATAAATAAGTGACCAATATCTCAATAAGCTGAACTTCTGCAGTCCCTGTTGGATGCACCAGTGACTTTGAACCATGGCTTGTCGGCATGAGTGGACCCCATCAGTTTTGACAGTGACAGCCCAGTGGGCTTGGTGGGAATACAAAGTCTGTCAAATTGGGTAGGTGACTCAGACAGGTGGAAATTCTCCAAGAACATGTGTGATAGGAAAAATTGGAGGTGAGGATCAAACCCACAAAAGCAGGGCTGAAGTAATAGGTGGTGAAAGGAGTACAGCAAAATGAATTTGGAGATTATGATAGAGCTAAAATAAAATAAGAATATCCTTTGCTTGTGAACCAACATCTTTCTTGTTCTAGCTATTTTTTTCTACTTGTTACCTAGGTTTCATTAGAATCACAGAATCACAGGATGGTTTGAGTTGGAAGAGACCTTCAAAGGTCATCTAGTGTACCCCCACCCTGCCATGGGCAGGGACACCTTGCACCAGACTAGGTTCTTCAGAGCCCCATGCAGCCTGGTCTAGAACACTTCCAATGACAGGCATCCACAACTTCCCTGAACAATCTCTTCCAGTGCCTCACCAACCTCACAGCAAAGAATTTCTTCATGTCCAACCTAAACCTACCCCCTTTCAGTTTAAAACCATTACCCTTTGTCCTGTCACAACAGGCCTTGTTAAATGTTTCTCTCTGACTTTCATATAAGCCTCTCTTCTCCAGGCTGAGCAACCCATGTCCCTCAGCATTTCTTCATCAGGGAGGTGTTTCAGGAGTGTTAGGAGTGTCACTGCAAGGTTCAGATAGTGTAGCTAAGCTGATGAAGGTCAAGCCTGGTGCCTCAGTGATAAGGGATGACAAGCACACGTATGGAAAGTCTGAAGGAACTGTGTACCTAAAAAAAGAAGACTGAGGAGAACATGGCATGCTTCTTGTGTGTTAATATTGATACAGGGAGGAGAGGAAACCATTGTGTCCCATGTTCAGTAGGGCAGAGAATGTCTGTTCATAAACAAAGGCTTCATATTGGAAAAGAAAAAAACCTTTAAGTATATAAGGGCTCTGAAACACTGACTGGCAAGTTACGTGTGAAAAAACTTTCACTGAATGTTTTCAAGAACAGGCAGATGACTCTCTACTGAGGAGGATTTAGTGTGCTTGATCCTGCCTCAGTGCAGGTTATTGGGCTACAGTTTTTGGTGTGTGTTTCCTTTTAGCTACAAAGTTCTGTAATGTACACTCTCCTTGGACAATCTGGGAGAAATTAGAGTTGAGTCCAAACAGTCAGGCTGGGACTGATACTCATGTCTAGATGAAACAACCCAAATATGAAGGCGGAAATTCAACTAAGTAGCTACTATTAAAAAAGGACTATAAATAAATTGCCTAGAGTTTGAGACAGTCGCATTACTGTGGGAAACCATGAAAGAAGAGTTATTTTTAACTCTCCTGTTGGCTTTTCTATGGCAGTTGATCTGGTGATTTATTGAAACACATTTGTAATGATTTCACTAATATACACATGACATGATGAAAAATGCCATGTTTAATGAGTTTTATGTGATTCATAACAAACTGCAGACAGTAAAAGCCTGATGACATTTTTAAATTCTACAGGGCAAGAAAAAATTTAATTTTAAAAGCAGGAAACTAAATTCTGAGAAGTGTTCCCTCTTTAATTTGCCATTAAATCCAGGGAGAAGAGATAATTTTAAAAGGTTCCCAAATTAAATGTTAGTCTATTGAGTCAATACTACAAGGAACTGAAAGTCAGTTGGGATAAAACAAAACCATGCAATTGTCTGGAATCTGTTGTTCACTGTCTCTTGGTCTTTGCCAAGCATGATTTGCTTTCACATGGCTTTTGTATTTGCTTAAAATTACTTCTCACATAACCAAACAATATTATTACAGAAAGGAATAAAGTCAGCAAATGTAATGTTCTCTTTCTGGAATGTCATATTATGCCATAAGAGACATTTAATTTAAATTCTCAGAGCTGGTTACTGTTGTTTAAAAAACAGAATTAATTTTTTCTTTGCATTCAGAGCCTTTCCCCATTTTGGTCCAAGCTATAAGTCTACACAACTAACTCAGCTAATTGACCGGCCATTTGCTCATCTCCATTAAAATGGCTCAATACTCAGATAAAAATAGATAACAAATTGGCAACCCTTTTAAGGTTTGGAGGTTTTTTTCTTTACATGCTTAACAGTGGGCTTTTGAACTTTTCCAAGTAAGAAGAAAAGAAGCTTGAATCTCTAGTGACTAGCTTACTATAGCTTTAATTCAAATCTGAATCTCCCATTAAGGTCATCTCTGTAGTGGTTTGAAGTTTTCCTTTTCGTTAACCTCTGCATTGAACTGAATATTCCTCAGATTCCCTAATTAGTTACAGTTGGAGCTTTAGAGACTTTCAAGACTTTCCTCTTTGAGTTAGGAAGAAAAAGGTTCAAACAATGGTCAGGAAACCCTAAAACCTCTTATCTCTCAGCAGTTCGATTAGACAAGAAGAGTACTGTCTTGATGAATTGAAAGTGCTCTCTACCAGATAAGAACAGGAAAGATAAGAACATTAAGGCCTCTTTTTTTTTTTTTTTTTTTTTTTTTTTATGGAAGAAACGACTGCTTTCCTTTTAAGCACTTATTTTCTTCATTTACACATTGCAGGATAAACAGAATGTGTTTGCAATTAATATTTATGCTCACACACTCATTGTGCCTCAATTCTTTAATAGACTCAACAGAACAATATAAGATTAAATAATTGTCCAAGCAGTCAACGCTTACTAAGTGCCTTATTATATGTCGTGCAGCCCTAGTGATGCTGTAAAAGAAGGTAGAAAAGGTGATGGTATGAAAATAAGCAAAAAACTGCATTTGTTCAATGTATTCACTTTTAGATAGCACTATAAAGTAAATATAGGTGTGAGAAAGACACTGGCTGCCCTAGAAGATAGTTGTGTAAATGTTCTATTTATTTTTCTCCCTTCAGTGGGTTGGTTGTTGCTTTTCTGACAGTTGCTTTCCATTAATCACTTTGGTTCTGAAAGGCCTTAGAAGGAAATTGTTTACAGATATTTTCCTTTGCTCTGACAGAAATATGAAGCCATTTTCAATCAGCTTCCTCCTGTTCTGCATTTGTGGCCCAGCCATTTCCCCATTTAAGTCAATCAGGACATAGCCATCGAGTTAAACTGGAGCAGATGAAGTTTTTTACCTAGCAGTGGCTAAAGAGCCAGGGAGACAAATGTTTTTTATAAGCAAAAGGGTATTTTAATAGCTTAGCTTTTTTTCTAGTTGATTTAGCTATGTCTTCCAGTGCCAATATAGAGAAAGAGACCTTACAGCCATCCTTTTACGGAGCCTCAGGGCTTCATTTGTTCTCAGGTGTACTTTGGACACTTTGCATTAAACAGTTCCACTCACAATTTTCCTAAGACCTCACAGTCAATCCAATGTATGTAATTTAAAAGGCAAACCCGTCCTGATACATCAGAGAAAGCTTTTAGCTCTATGGGGTATTTTTTTTTCCAATCATTGTTTAAGAGCTGCTCTCTAGAGACCTCTTCTAGCTTTTATGAGAATCTATTTATCATTACATGATGTTAATTCAGATATTTTCATTGAACCTACATACTTCTTGCCTCTACATTTATAATTGCACAGATTTATGATGCTGTGAAGTTCAGAAACCTGGGCAATCTGGTGTAGATTATGTTTGGGCCAAAGCACCAGATCGCAGCCATCATTTCTAACCCATAACTTCACACGAAGTAACTGAAACAGCTGAGGTGGTCTGGGATCCATAATATCAAACTATTTACACATGAACAAAGTTAACTTGAGAACTCAGAAAGATTTAGAGGAAATGGACTAAACTGTAAGTTTCATTCTATAATCACATCTTAATTACATTTCACTCATCAGCTACTGCTGGCTTTTGATGAATCCTATGGAGGAGCTCGTTTGTACACATGCCTTTCTTGCTTGCAGAAAAGTAAAGAAATCATCAAAACTTTTCAGAAGAAATCTGGCTCCACTGGAAAAGACTCCCACATGCTTCAGTAGAGTGAAGTCTTTGGGCTGTGATGCTGCCCACAGGCAGTTAAAACAACAAAACAGAAAAAATGCTTTGGCTATTGTGACATAGGGAGGAAGGAGCTGGAGAAGATTTCTGTGAGTTGGTGGAGGGCAAGTGACTGCAATGAAGATGAGGAAGCAAAAGAGCTAAAGAGAATGAAGAGGCAGAACATGGAGCAGAAACAACAGGACAGCTGTGAGAGGAGGCAGGGGTGTGGACAATTGAGAGAACTGAAATAAATGGAATTGCTTTCCAGATCAAAGAAGGGAGTATATTTTAAATTGGTTCCTTCAGGAAATGACTGTGGCATGATGGGTGAACTGAGAGGGTTAAAAGTCTTCAGAAAGACAACAGGCATAAAAGACCTTACACTATATTTAGGTCTAAATCAGCCCTGACAGAACAGTTCATCCCACCTCTGGCCTGTTCCCAAGGAACTTTTTCCTTCATAACTCTCACAGATGGATTGGGGTTGCACCATGAGGCAGATGAACAGAAAAGTACTATCCACAGGACAGTGCCTGAGGGCCTCTTTCCTTAGGACCCCACAGCCTATGACACATGGTCCATCGTGTCCTGTGATCAAAATGCTGGCTTCTCATACAAAGAAGTGGGAGAAGAGTGGAACTGATGCCCCAAATATCTGTAAGAAAGAGCACCTGCATGCAGCGTGTGGAATAGATGATCTCTGACCATATGAGAGAAGATGTGCTTCTCTGCAGGCTGCTGTGAAGCTTCCTGCAGCAGCAGCAAATACCACAGCCCTGCACTGGTCTTTGAAGTCAGACACTTAGAGTGTGAGTCTCCCCTTGGGTGACATGTGCTTGGGACTATCCTTGGGCATTGAGGCCAGTTGGTGTGCAATGATTTGCACATGTACTTTTCTATTTTCCAGACCTACAGACGAGTTACAAAAGACGGACAAAGAGACTCTCCTGACTCCCAAAGCAAAGAAAGATCTGCACCCAGACCTGGTCAGCAGTGGTCCCAGACATGCTAGCTCCTCTGATTGTTTCTCATCTTAGAAAAAGCTAATTAGTCAGGTCAAAACCTTGCCAGAAAGTAGTCTGCTGGCTGAACAGCAGATAGGTGAATCACTAAGAGTGAGAATGCTGTTTGATGCTACTTAATTCAGCATTATAGAAACATGAATGATGTTTTTCTGTGAGTTACCCTTATTGATTACTCTTAGAAGGATCATTCACAGGTTATTTTAAGTATTTGTAACTTTGGTAGCAACAGGGGTCTGGGCATCTTTTTGCACCTCAGGATGTAGTGATCTCATACCAGAGTGTGAAAAGCAAGCATATTCCCAAAGGCCGTAGAGGGAATCTGATGAGTCAAGTTCTCCAAGCCTGGACCACTTTGCAGGACCCAAGGCTGGAGAGCTTGCCACAGACATTCTCTTTATTGAAGCCACCAGAAGGCACGTGCTCTTGGATCTATGTGTGGTAGCCTAGACCTGCATGGTCACCAGGATGCAGCAGTCAGCTTAGAAGGTGACTTTAGGAACACAGAGATTCCCCATCATTTCCATCGGGTGCCAGAGAAATCCTTGGTTTAGCATGTCCCCATTCTCACAGCTGAAGAGTTGGCAATTGCCTTCCTTCATTGGCTGCTATCCAACACTTAGTCAGATGGGGGACTAAGAAATACCACTTCACATGCACGCCTGTTTCTGCCTTTCCATTCACAAATGTAAAAACATCCTTGATTTTTTCTGACAAAAATGTAAACAAGGAGACTAGCTTGCCCAGGGGATCTGTAATAGGATATAGAGCCTTTCACCTCTGTCTTATGAACAGAAAATCATATCCCTCTGATGCACATTTTGTGGCTTGTGAGAAGAGAGTTGGTGGTCTGAGCCTCAGTGTCATGTGTCTGCTTCAGGAAGACACATGATTTGTGACTGATTAGCCTCTTTGTCGGCAGCCCCCACAGAGGGGCTGGTGATGAACTGGTACCTCCTGTGCAGAGGTAAAACACCCTGATTGTACAAGGGAAACTGGTCTCAGTGATGCTGATCTTGCTTTTGTCCCGACTAGTAGCCAGTCTTCAGACTTCTGTAGGACAGATAACCATGAACACGAATTTTCTTACAAGACTGTAATGAAAGCACTGTAAATCATACATAGGCATTTTTGGTGACTCAGATATGCAATACTGTATCTGGCAACGTTGTTTTGATGTGCAAAGAAGCAGCTTTAATGAAATGGATGTAAAATCTGACATTGCATCACCTGGCTCTGAACAGTCCTTCAGTACCTCTGACTGCAGCACCTGCAGACCTGCTGACTGTCCCCACACCTAGGTGAGGGAATCCAACCTGCCTTGTGCTCACATCTCTGGGACAGGAGGGACGTGTGCCAAACCTTTGCAAACAGCAGGGCCAGCCCCTGCCACATTGCCCAGGAGGAATACCTCCAGCCTCAGCATTTCTGGTTTAGGGCTCTGAGGCTTAACCCATCAGCTAAGGTTGTATCCATCAGCTGTGAAGGGAAATTCCCAAACTTCACAGTGTTAGTAGGTCACGTGGGAGCTCTTTGCTTCCAGCTGTTAAGTACATTAATAATATCTGTAAATGCTTCTCTTTCTGTTAAAATACAATCCTCAAATTCCTGTTGATGCACCAGTGTCTGGGAATACTCCCGAGTTCTGCCCTGCCTTCAGAATGCTTCCAACTTGGGCGCAACTGAGCTGAATATGGCTGGATTCTGGGACGTTGTACAAGTAAATATCTAAATTTAAACTGATATGTGACTGGCTATTTATACTTGGGCTTATCCACACTGGGCTCTTAGTGCCTCTTGACATAGGCAAATGCATTAAATTAGGGCCAGGTGTATTTCTGCAGGCAGTTTTCACTGATGATAGGGGTCTCCTCACCTCCAAACAATCAAGTAGAAAAGAATTGTAAGAGAGAATACTTGGACACAAATTTTCCATTAGCTCCCATTAGCTGTGGTGGTGGGTCAGGCTATTGCACCTCCTTTGCTGCTCAGCTGTGCTCTCCTGTCAGTCGCTGCTGCTTTGAGGAGAGTCCTCAGCTACTTCAACAGAGGATCTGATGGTTCAGCTCCAAACTACCTCCTGCAGCAGTTCAAACTGAGTTCTCAGGGTTGAACAAGCTCTGGGGAAGAGTGGAATAATATCTTGAGCTATATTGTCTGTTCACTGAATGAATTTATCTAGAACCTGAATTCAGAAGAAACGCAAAGAAAAGTATTGTGCTAAGAAGGACACAAAAATAGACTATTTTAAGTCTAGGACTGCAGATCCTCTGTGGATCCAATTCCAAGATATTCTCCCATTATTGCCCTTCCTTTTTCCTTGTTCACAGCCCAAATTTGCCCTCATTTATCCAGAAGTCATGTCTTCTGTTGTTAGATGCAAGAAAACAGCAAAGATGACACAGTATTGGGAACAGTAACATGCAGAAATAAGTGAGAACTTATATCAAGCCTAGAAAGAAGTGGGTAATAAAAAGTGGCTGACATAGCGTATTCAGATTGTGGGTCTTCAGACACAGGACACAGATGTTTTCTGATTTTACTGGTGGGAGTGAGCACTGGGTGGATGTGTTACATGATAGCTGGGGGACCAAATGCACCAATAAAGTAAAAGTCAGATAACCATCCCTCATATAAGCTGATTCAACCAAATTCCTCTTAAACTTTGAAAGAGTGCAGCCAAAGGATCTGCAAAGGCATCAACATCTTCTCTGTAGGGTCTACAAGTACTGGTTTTCCTGGTCTAATGGAAGAAGACAACCCAAAGCACTGTGAGAAAAGCACACACTGGGCTGCCAGCTGCCTGACTGGGAACATGGGATGTCAAAACTCCCTAAAAATCCCAGTCCTCTAGAGATTTCTATTTCATTTTTTTTAGATAAGTCATCCAAATCAATTCAATTCCTAATCATCTGCTTCTCTTAATAACCCTGACATTCATTGCCCTCACATTTATTTAGTCCGAGCTCTGTGTTGCTTCTATTCTGCCCACACTGAAATTTCAGAAACTTGATTTAAGCAAATAAAATAAATATTTTTGGATAATTTAATTACAGTAAAAAACTCTGGGGCTCTTGTTAATTTTTGGGAAAGCAAAAAGGCCAGAAGGACTAGATCTGAGAAAGTTCTTAAGAAGCCAAGTCCAACAATGCACAGTTTCAGTGGTCACTTGTGCATGGCAATGCTTAAAACTCACCTGTTCAGTTTGAATGTGCAATATTTCATCCCAAACACTCTGGGAAAGAGCCTCCTCTCTTTGTAGGCCCCAAGGTTCTGTGTTTTTGTTTGCATTAGGGCACAGATCCCACTGAAAAGCACAGGGGACCTTACCTAGCCAGAAGGTTTGGGTACTTTCTTATAGAGAAAGCCATGGGTTTGAGTCCCTTCAACCTAAACTACTTAATGTGTCAGTGGCAATTGACACAACTGTGATACAAAAAGTAGATGTAATGCCAAGGTCGGAAATTTCCATGTCACAACTCTTCAGACTTGGTGAGAGAACCATCTGACCTGGTTCAGAGGCCAACCTTGATTTCTAGAAAGGGTTGAGGATTCAGTCATCAATCTTTTTGCATAGTGTCTTATACTTGATACATATAGATGCTGGCTGAACCTCACTCTGCTGAAGTGTCTCTGTGCTGAAGGACACTGAAGATGTATTCAAGGGAAATGGTTTAAGATGTTACTATTCTCTGCCACTACTGCTCCTCCTCTAAGGCACTGCTTAATGAACAAAGCAAAGCTGGAAAAACAGCGTCTTCTCAGGTCTCTGCCATTTCAGTGAAAATTGTTTAATTTATTTGAACATACCTTTCTGTCACAGGAACTGATTGTTAATTCCAGGAATGGGGTAGAGTGGAGGACTCATTCTTAAACTGCAGTTGATGGATTTGTTAACCTGTTTCTTATCTCTTCCATGGTCTCTTCAAGTTTAGACTCTGACAGCCTCATGCCTAAATTTAATATTGTAGTTTCTACTTTGCTACTGCCTACAGCAAGATCAGATAATCCCAAGAGTACCCCTTAATATTTCATCATCAAAATTTTCCACTAACACAGAATGCAAGATAAGCACCATCTCTAAATTACTTGAAATGCTAGAAGAGGGCATAAAAAATATTTATTGTCCTTCCCAAAAATCCCTGCAAATCTGTCTGATCTTAGCTCTGTTTAGCTGCAGTTAGAAAGTTTCCCGTGTCTCTTTACTTTCCTCTTCAGCGGATGCTGTCAGTAACTCCAAGACTGAAATCTGTTCACTGCAACCAACAAAGATGGGTGTCTGGTAAATCAGTGTCAAATGCCTGAGTTTGGGGCCCATGGCCACGAAGGCAGAATATCCTGCAAAAACCAGAGAGATTGGACATACAAATATATACCCTGCAATAGAGATTGTCTCTTGTACAGCTTGGTGTGTCACAATAGTCATGATCTCCTGCTGCTCTTTGAGAGACGTGAAAGTTCACTTTATTAAAACATTAATAAGTTTTGGAGGTGCTAATTGATTGCCCAAGCACTGAAGTGCTTTGAGCCCTCTGTGCTTTTGCCACCCATCTCTTTTGCCTCCTGTTTGTTAACACAGCTGGAGAAATTCATATGCAGGAATCCACTTCATCCCAAGGTTCTTTAAAATCTAATCCCAACCTCTGAGTGTCCAATTAAACCAATCAAAACCAATTAGGGAATGTGCAGTTAAAGCAACAAATGCTGCAAAGCAGTCTTTGGAAAGGCAATGCTGACTGGTGTGTTTTTGTGGCACAAACTGATTTATTAGGATATACAGTGATGATAAGATAAAATTGCAATGAACCTGGTGGGGAACCCAGCGGTGGTGATCTCTATATTATCACTGGATTTATCTGATCTGTATCACGAAGCCTTAATGGTAACTGTTGTTTTTTTAAACAATACCTTTTGTTCTCTGTTAATGTACTTCTTGTTGTCTTTGGACAGCAATCTAAACAGTCACAGCCACCTGATGATAAGTGTTGGCAAGGTGATAATCAGTTTGCTTGCTTTATAATCCCTACAGGAACAGATGGATTTAAAAATCTTAAAGGGTGTTATAAATCACAGTAGAGTAATAATGACAGTTCAATTGTTTGTGATGAGAGATAAGGTTAGTAGTGAGCAACATTTTTTTACCAGACTAACTGGTACACTTGCAAACAACAGAGAAGTTTTTTGTCTGGCACCTTTGTACCATATCTTGTCCCTTTTCATTCTGCTGGAAGCACAGAATCTTTGTTGCCTCTAAAACCTCAAATAGGGACATGAAATGGTCAGGAAAAAGACTGAAGTCCTTGCAGGACCCTATGTGCATCCCAAAGCGGCTATGTTTCCTCTGCCCTGCGTGTGAGAGGTTTGGTGGAAAGTGGCCAGGGACAGGGACCCTACAAGCCACAGAAGGGTCTGAGGAAATCAGCCATGGACAATCTGTGCTCAAGTGCTGGAAACAGAAGGAACTTTTTTCGGTCTATGATGAGTGTTTTGAGCTTCCTGGCCATCAGCCAATCCTTCCTAGCTTGCAAAATCTATTGCAGACATAAGTTTGGTTTTTTCTAGGGGGATTTGTTACTCTCACTATTTCACATGGCCATTTCATAGAAATGAAACCTAAGGAAACTTTGTTTATAGCTACAATTCTGTATATGAACATGACTGAGTTTCCTGTGACTACAGTTCAAACACCTGTACCTCACTGGATCACACTCAACCCCAGCACATCCAGTCACTACAGTCAGGAGATGTTGAGTTACTTGACACATCCTAAAGAAGATGCTCACTGTGGCTATGAAGGCTGACACCCTAAATAATCTCTTTCACAGGTTCAAGCTTCTTACTGTACATCATCTTTCCTCATACAGAGTGATTTCACATCTTTAATCATCTTTCTTGCCCCCACTATATCTTTTCCATTTTTTTCCAGATTACTCCTGGATACTGAGTTGCAGAGACTTTTATTATTATCTTACTTCAGAAGACATTCATATGTCACCCTAGCTCCCCTCTTCTTTTTTTTAGGTCAATACATTGATGCTGGGAAGGTGTAAAATAATTCCCATCAGTTGTATTGGACAGAAGTGTTTGGTATGTAAATTCAGCAACATGAGCTGGAGACCCCTCACATGAAATTTTCTAAAGATCTCTGGTCTCCTAAGGACATGGTGGTGTCACTCACAGTTTGAGATTTTGCTATGTAAGACCTGCACATTTTCATAGTCTTGACAGAATATTAGTTGTACAATGAGGTTTGCAGTAACAAAGGACTCCTTCAATAGGAGGAAGAGCATAATTTTAGTATCTCTAGACAGAAAAATGACTATGGTAAGGTAAACTAGACCAAAGCACTGGAATCCTTTAGAAAAATGAAATTTAGGTGACTCAGGAAGAAAGTAATTCCCTAGGCTGCCTTCCATTATTTCTTTTAAATTCTCAGTTCAAATTCAGCCCTGGAGCAGAAGGATGGATTAAACGGCTTCCTGAGATGCCTTTACATTTATTTCCTGTTATGACTTTTCAGGGCTTATGAGAAATGAAGGTAGAATGAAAGGAACGCTCCCCATAGTTGTGGTTCTTCCAGACAGTCCCTGAAATGTGTTTTTCCATCAAACTATTAGTTTTCAGGTGAAGAACTAATAGAGTTGGTACAGGTGATGATTTAGTAAAAAACCCCCAAACGAACCTCTATTCAATAACAAACAAAAATCACAGAGAAAGCCTGAATTGAAAAACCAATTAATTTTTTATCAGAATAATAAAAAATGTCATAGACACTCTATATAATGTGCTTATCTAGTTATTTTGCTATGTAATAGTATACAGCAACTTGCACTGTTCACGTGAAGCATGAATAACCATGTTGAGTGATGTTCCTGGTACAGACATAATGGCAGTGTACCTACTAAAGAAATGAACTAAAGAAATTATCTTTTCTCCAGAAACATCTGAGCTGACTGGAAGAAATGAAACTAAACATTGAACTTGACAGCAGCAGTTGTTTTCTAGCAGTGAGGATAATGAAGAATTGGAAGAGAATACTTGGGGGAAAAGGAGGGGAACACTACCAGAGAGGAGGAATATATGCGAGAAAGTGCATATTTGAAGTTACATTTGCACAGAAGAGTGGGGCAGATGACTTCTTTGAGCCCAGTTGGAAGCATTTCCTGTGATGGCAGATCAGTCTCCCACCCTTCTTTCCTTATCTCCCAACTATGATATCTGTGAGGCTTCTTCATCTGGAAAACCTAATTGTAAAAGTTGCAGGGCAATCTGCTTTGATGAAGTCTGCTGTTGGATGTTAGACCATCAGCATAAATGGTCTCAATCTCCCATAGAACTGCCAGTGAGCCTCTAGCAGTTCCTCATGTGAGTGAACATCATCAGCCAAGGGAAGATGAAGTGGATGCATGTTCAGTCTACATGCTTAACCATCCTTGTGGTTTATTTTCAAGTGGTGTTCAGTGTTTGTGCTGCCTCTGGCAGGCACAGGCAGGGACCCAGCCCCTGATGATGGTGTTGGCTGTCTGCAGGGGAGCCTGTTCCTGTCAGCGAGACGTTGTCTATTCTGGGAGGAGCTTGCTATGAGCCCTTATAGAATTGATTACCTTTGTAGGTGTCTCTATCACCAGGGAATAGATATCCTGAGACTGGCATCTGCCTTCTGACTTTGGAAGGTTGGGTCACTTTGAAGGCCAAGAGGAGCAGAAAGATAACCACTAATAGCAGCAGAAATGGCATTACCTGTATGATATTCCAGGCTGGGAGAGAGGCAAACCATTAGAGATACACATCCTCAGGTGAGGAACAGACTTTTCTATAGAAAAGGGAAGGTGTAGACTCAAACTGTAACTTCAGTGTATGAGATAGACCAATACAGGCAGCAGATCAGGAGCACTGAGAAAAACCCCTAATATTACAGGACAATATCTAGCAACACAAAATACCCTGTTATATTTACCTTACTGAAAGAATCGGGAAAACTCTTTAAAAAGTTACATGAAATAATGTAAATGGCATTTGTCCACCATGTCAAGAGCAGACACAGGGATCTCATGTGGCTTCACACAGCAGAATTTTCTCCCCACCAACCAAAAGAAAAACACTTCATTTGTGAGCTGCAAGGGAAGGAAATAAAATTTCTACAGGGTTTGTTTAAAACAGGCAGTACATCTCAGAGGGAGAAAAGCACAGCTGAACTCAGCTGAGCTCTGTAGTGCCAGAAACCAGAGACCAACTGAGTAAGAGCTGCTGCTGTCTGGATATATGTATCATCTATTTCAGTTTTGGGCCTCCACCTGAGTACTGGGGAAATCCACAGGCAATGTCTGTCTGTGGCTTAAGCCTTGACCTGTATTCTCTGAGATGCTCTTTCTTTAGTAGCAGGAGTAATTCTTTTGAAGGTTAGTCTGGTCAAGCTCTGCAGAGCAGCTGCAATGACTGTAAGTGCAGAAGGGCAGCAGAAATGCAAGACAGGATAGTTCATATGGGACATCTAGCCTTTACATTCTCCAGAATCTAATCTCACAAGAGATCCAGGAATTGCTCTGCAGGAGGGAACATTGGGATGGAGGAGACCCAGACCGATGATCCAAAATCTTTGTACCTCTCCTCAGTAGCACACACAGACTAGTGTCAGGGAAGGTGTAGATGGAGCTTGTTTCTCCTTGCAACCCTATACCAGAAGCATGGCATTAGGTAAGGGAAATAAGATTATTTTGATTCACAGTGGGAGTGAATCTGGGCCCAGAACCTGAACATCACAGGAGTTCAAAGGTGAGGGGTTCAGCTTGTCCAGACCGAGGGGTTTAACCATAGCGTGCTAGGTGGTGAAGGTATGAGGACAGAAAGAGCCGTGGCCACCATTTCCTAAGCAATTCTTGTTATGTTCCCTCAGGGTCTGCAAAGCATGTGTGCTTCCTGAGGCTGTGATGGGGAGGAGGGGGATGTCAGGGCAGAGGAGTCCCCTCTGCCCAAGCACCTTCCTGAGGAAGGTGGCTCTGGTGCTGCACTGGAGCTGAACCCGAGCACGGTGTTTGCGTGGAAGCCCTGAGTGGTTCCAGATGTGGCACAGTGGGATGGTGTGGGGCCAGCACAGGCAGCTGCCTCTGGCATTTGGCAAAACCCAGGAGGGCAAAGCTGCCCTAGCTGCATGGAAATGCTTTCTCATGCAGTAGCAAACCCTGCTAATGAGCAGCCTGGCTTTTCTTGGCTTTCACCAGACTAATTCTCTGATATGAATTTTGGGTTGTGCTTGATTGTTAATCCAGGTATTGTGAATACCAGTGAGTTGTGCCTTATCTCTGTTAGCTCTGAAGAGCCTCACTGCTCTCTGCAGAGGGCCAGCCATCCCAGTGGTCACTAGTGTCGGCATTCTGCTGTGTGGTTTGGTCTTAGCCAGCTTTCAGCCATGGCATTGACTTGAGCCCTGGAAAGAGAACTGCCTCTCTGAAGTCAAGATGATCTTGCTTTAGTGACCTCTGAGTGGTCAGTTATGAGAGCAGGTGAGTCAGTGACTCATTTCCGACAGAAGTGCTTACAGAAGTGCAAAAATGAAGTACCTAACTTTTGCCAAAAGTGTTTCCAGTTTTATCTGTGAATACCGGGGCTGCTGCCTTCTTGTACCACATCTCTGTCTCCCTCTGACTGCAGACAAGGCTTTCAGAGAAGCTGCTCTGGCAGAACTCGGTCCATGCTGTGCACTGGAACCGATTGCAGAGGCTGCACAGCCCCACACTGGGTAATGTGCTGCCTCAGACAGAGATCAATATTCACATCTGACCCTACTCCTCTTTTTCAGCAGTCTCAGCCTGACATTTTAGCTGGTCCAAGTGGCTCCAGTGTGTAAAAGAGCTTAACAAGCAGAATGCTGTTTGCACTCATGCCATTTACTCTGTGTGCATAATCTGGGCTTCTAAGCTTTCTGTGCAATATTTTTCCTGAAACATCAACTGCCTGGAAGATCGTTTTAGCTCTGCTCACATCTCCTCAAGCTCATGTCAGGTATGGCTCTAAGTGGTAGCTGCAGAATTTATAAACAAGGCAAATTCATCACCCTGTGTAATGAGCCAGGCTTTGGAAATGAAGGACACCAGTTTCTTTCTTCAGCATCCTGTCTGGTCCGGGTCTGATATGCTCAAGCCAAATAGGCACCATCAGGAGCATTCACACTCCGGGCAGCAGTGGGAAAGAGCAACAAAGTGGCATTTCACAGCCTGAGCCACTGCTATTGTTCTACGCAAGATCTATAAATTAAATAAGGTCTCAAAGCTTCTCAGTAAATAAGGGCTTCTAAGTAAATGCTATTAAAAAGACAGTCTCAGAAATGAGCAAATATCTCTTTCTGTGAGAGTCTTACTGTATGCTGGCCATGAAAAATATCGTTGTCTCAGTCTTTTCTGGTTTACAGTTTGATCTCTATGTGGAAACAAGTGACAAAGAGTATTTGAGATGTTCTATTTTAGGAAATCTATAGGGGAGGTTAATTTAGGTAAATTGGGAATCCTCTTGACATTTCAGAGAAAGAAAATCTGGAGAGGTTTACAGACTAAGAATAGTGGCCTGTACTATTTTTCTGAAACACCTTCAGCTGTGGCTAGACTTGAGAAAATTTAAATGAGGTATGTATTTGGGATGAGTCCAGAAGGATGTTTTGTCTCCTCCAGTTCGGTACAGCAGGAAGAGGTGGGAAAGGTGTTGATAAACAGAAATGAGCAGAAATGAAAAGGCTTCCACAGCTAGCTGACATTTAAAAGCTGTGAGACATTTAAAAGCTGTGTTTGTCCTTAACTCTGCATGATGAGGAGTCTTAAGGACCAGATTCTCATGTTGCCCATACCAAACTAAATGGAGAGTAACTCCCAGATCACTCCTTGTTTACACAAGGACATGTGTGAATCTGGATCTAAGAGGAAAGCCAGACAGGCTATCATGCTGTGTAGTGATGCAATATATCAGAGCGGGAAATCAGGCCACAGACATTACAGCAAGGACTAGAGGCCCCCCACTCTCACATGTACTCCCTGCATGCTCTTGGGCTCTGCTGATTTCCCTACATGACCTAAAATGTTTTACATTTAGTCCCTTCAGCTTTTTCCTTGAAGAACTTGCTTAGCCCTGCTTCTATGGGGACACATGGCCATGGAGGTCTCGTGTTTGGTGGTTATGGAGAGGGATGCCTACAATTCCTCTGTCACCCAATTCCCACCCACTGGTTTGAGCACCTTGAGTCTGTATAAAGGGAAGATGAAGCCACAAGGATCTGGCAAAGGAGTTCTTGACTTGTAGCTCTGGGAACACTTCCTCTTGGATTTATGAACAGTGACACCAATCTCCTGACTGTCACCAGGGATAACTATGGCCTCATCTGGGTTTGTTTCCTTGCCTGTTGAGGAAATCCTCTTCCCTTGCCTCTTTTCCCATTGGCATTAGGCTGGGCTGTGCACCCACTGTCTCTCCTGTGCTGAGCTGCCTGTGGAGCCTCTCCGTTTGGGAACAGATTTGTGAACTGCTAAGAAATAAACAGTCAAGCTATCCTACCCACACAGGCCAGTCTGACACTACATGCCCAACATCACGTTCCTCTGGGCTGGAAGTCCTCATTTATGCCTTTGTAATTTTATTTCATGCGTACTTTTTAACTAAAGCAGTCTATTGCTTCTCCCTGTAGAATGATTAGGTATGTGACATTTCCACCAAAATAATAGTGTTTTCAAATGCTGCCAGTAAAATGCTGAAGATTTTATTTAAAGTGAGAAAATAGATGCAAGCAACTAATAGGTTTTTTCTCCAGGCCCAGAAAACTAAACCTCTCAAGGCCAAAATCTTGCAAACAAACTTTTGAACTTTTTTCCAGGTACTCTTTGAACTACTTCTAAATTAATATATGTATATTCTTTGCCGTATTTTATGAACTGCTGTGCCTTGCTTCACACAGAAAATAATAAGCTGTTGCTTTAGTCTAAGAGGAATCATCTAATATATGTTGTTTCCTGTATTGGTAGGAATGTGTAATGCAAGTAAAAATAGTTTTTTTGTGGATTGTTCATTTTCATAGGGCTTGTTCTCACAGAACAAAAAAAACAAAACAAACAAACAAAAAAAATCTTTTGTGTCCTGGTGGCTCTCTTTGGGATATTATGGACTTAAGGGGAAAAGCCCAGACCCAATACCTGCTGTGTGTGAGCTGCAGCCAAATGGCCAAAGCAATACAAAATAGTGTAAGTTGCTTGTTTGCCAGAGGTAGAGGGCAAAGTAATGGTGTAGCTTATTTCCTAAAGGTGATTATTGTGGCAACAGCCAAAGTCTTGAGTAGTCCTGGAGTGATCTCTTTATAGCTCCTGTGCTGAGCAGAAATAAGACAGTGTCTTTTGCAAGTGAGGAACACCGCTGATGTTTTCCTGCCTGTCTTTTCAGCCAGGAAGGCATAAGTTTTCCTGAGCACCAGTTAGACCCTTGATTTGGTTGACAGACTGTGGATCTCTGGAGTCATATGAAATGCCCTGCTTTGCAGAGCTGGAGAGCAGCAGCTAGAGTGCATTCACCTGTCCTGGAACAGCTGATGGGGCCAGCAGTTCACCCTGGAGCATCTGGGGTTCAGGCTGATAAACCCCATTGATTCCCCCATTTCTTTGTAGGTGGCCTGATGAAATCAGCCTTAGCATTTTTATGGACATTTAGTTCATGCTGATGATACTGATGTCTTTTCCTGGTCCTAAAATCAAGAGTCAAACATGGTTAGAAGGCAAAAGGGGATTTTACCTTGGTATTTATTTTAAGGATCCTTTGGTGCACTACATTCAGGTCGAATGCACCGAAATGCACACTGCAATGCCTCCCAAAAGATTTGGTATAACATTATAGGTCTTACTAATTAGCATATCTATCAAAAATTCCCCAATGAGAGGCTTGAATGAGCCCCTCCACTCCCCAGGGAACCTTCCCCTGGATGGTTCTGTCTTAGTTTACAGAATGTGTTCTGGAGAGGACCTTGGGGTCTGGGGCACACTAACCCCTTCCTATGAAGCTTCTAAAATGTTTAATCTCTTAGCTGAACAAAGAAGTCCAAGAACATAGGCAAAAAGCACTAAGAATACAGAAGTTGTAAAAAGGTATAACAGGGGTATAAAAGAAAAGACAAAAAATCATCATGGCATCAGCACAAAGTAGAACATACTCTAGTCAGCAAAAGTTCAAAAAATAACAATTGAAATCAGAGATTTACAGTTATCCTTAAGTTCCAGAATTCCCTCACTCAAAATCCATTCTACAGCCACAGAGCTCCAAGGCAATTATATGAAGTTCTTAAATTTGTGCTTAGCTAAAAGATGTCCCCCAATCACCAGACACCATCTGAAGACTTGAAGGTGGGAAGAGATACCACTGCCTCTGTTAATTTTCTCCTGTAATTAAGCCTGCTTACTGTTAGAACAAAAAAGAAAAAAAGGTCATTTGAATCTCATTTTCTGTTATCTAGGATAAGGTCATGCCTCTGGCTTGTCTGGTGAAGATGCTGAAAATTGCTTCAATTATCCCTGCTTAACTGAGTGTAATCACTAAAGTATCAGATAATTGGAGCTGCAAGGTAGTGCTGTTGGCACTAAGCCTGCAAAATGAATGATCGTTTTCCCCAGTCCAGTGTAGAATCTTTCCTGCTCAATTTACTGTTAAGTCAGCAGTGTTCAGTTTCATTCCTTCACTTTGATATAGAAGGAGATGTGATGGAAATAGACAAAATGTGTCATTAGACAAGGGAGGCAGAAGCGACAGGGATATTGTGCATTCATTAAAATTTATAGGTGTATATCTGAGATGGTCTTATTTACTGTCTCTGAAAAATTATGCTGTATAGAAATATTGCATGCAGCCTAGGGGGAGTGTGTGATTTCAAAACTGTTATGTGTAAATATGTCCTGGATTAATGCCATGTTAAAAAAAAAAAAAAAGGCACCTTAAGATGTTGGTTGGGATTCAGATGTGAACACTGGAATAGCTATATTGATGTTATTTCTCTCTGGCTTTGAGCTTATCCAGCGGATATACTTTGCTAGCAAAGATTTGCTCTGAATGCCTCATTCTAACCAGAAGGGAAGCTTCTCATTGCTCTCAGCAGTGCTGTGTCGAGCCCCTTCAAGGGCTTTTATCCTCACCGCTCTTCTTTGAGGTTGGCAAATAATGTTATCTCAAGTCAGCTAACAGCAGACTGGGGGCATGGAAAGGTTGGAGGGTCAGTCCTCCCACCCTCGGGAATCTTGAACAGGACCACGAGCAGGGACCGCACGTAGCACACGTGCAAGCGATGCATCTGCTGGAATCGATGCATCTGCTGCCCTCTCCTGCCCTTTGCTGCAGCTCCTGCAGCTGCCCCTTGCAAGGGAGAACGGGCATAGTGCAGGATCTACCGTCCTTTTCTTTATTACAGCATGAAAGACTCTACCTGCTTGACTAACATAGTTTGCTGAATTTGGGGTCTCCTGGATTCCTCTTGAACATTATAATTCATAGCTGCCCCACAAAACTGATGTGTTTTTATTTGATATTTAGCTATTTATTCACAGTCATTTTAGATTAATAAACCCACACTGAAATCCCAAATCTTCAGCCCTAAAGACAAATAAATGAGCAAGAAAACAGCCTACCATTTGCCCAGTAACATCTCTTTTGCATTCGTTGTGGAGTTTAATTGCTTTCCTGCAACTTGGATGTGCGCATCCACCATGCAGGATTGGACCTACTCCTTAACATCGGCCGAGCAGGCTGTACTAAGATTTTTCTCAGATGGAAGATTTCCTTTCTTCCCCAGCCATCCTCCTCCCAGAAAAAAAAAAAAAAAAAAAAATCTTAAAGGTGACAGAGGGCAAACAAAATCCCTGCTGTAGCCAGTGGTGTGGCTGCTGAGCTATGCGTGGTGAGAGGGAGGGCTGACACCTCGAGAGCTTTTTCATCAGCATCCTGCTGCGCACCAACTTCCTACACAGGCAAGCTCCACACAAAAGAGTTAATCACAAACTCGTCATCCTGAAAAAGATCAACACAAACGACTCTTGCTTATACATTGCCGGGGTTGTGCTAACATACATATCCAGGCTGGGCTTCCCAGGGTTGGATCCAGCTGCGTTAATCTGCTTCTATCCAGTGCAGCCAGAAGCAACTTAATCTTTTCTGTCAGTCTTGCTTTTAAAGGCAATGTGAAAGCAAAGCAAGAAAAGCTCTGAGCTAAAAAGCTTTTAAAAGAGCTAAAAGGAGCCTGTTTTGTCCAACTGATAATTTGAATTGCCCACTTTTAAAGCTCAGCTGGTAGTGCTCAAAGTAAGGGAAGTAGAAGGCAGCGCTGTCATGCAAGGCTCCGGGTCCTGGGGACAGACCAGGAGAAAGGCAGCAATTGAGTTGGCAAAAAGAAATAGTGTAAATATTTTGCCTGCTACAGTAAAGACCATTTAATGGAAGCTAAGGGCAACAAAAGGAATGTGGGTGGCTCAGGTGACTGTGAGATGTTTGCACAGACTCTTGGAGAAAGCAAGACAGGATGTATTTGTCCCACCTATTGGAAGTAGCCATGCATGTGTGGGAAAATGCATTTAGATCCCCTATTTTCATGCAGAAAGAGAACACTCTTCCCCCCTTTCACAATAAATAAAGAAAGAAGATGGGACCAGTCAGGCAAGGTGTTGGGGAGAAGGGAATGGAGTGAGATGCCACGGAAGCTTCCCTTTCAGTTCCAGAGAGCTGGTTCAGGGCCTCTATGGCTCTGATTTGGTGTCACAATGTACCATAGTTTAAAATGATGATGTGATCATAGCACATAATCCAAGGAAGATGAAAAAAGCAATCCTGCAAAAGAAAACATCTCAAAGGCAAGCTGCATCCACAGCCCCTTCAAATCTGAGCAAGGCTAAGCTGCATGCTCAGCCTGTATGCTCTGTCACAATGCACAGTGATAAAACCTTAATTTACACCACAGTGTGTGATTATTTCCACAAACCATTCCAAAATGGAGCTTCAAAATAAAAAAAAAAAAAAAGAGAGTAATTGTTATCAAAATATATTAATGCAAAAACCTTTTATCTTTTTTTCCCCATTGAAAATTTCCCTCTGTGTATTCCTCTACCATCTGGTTTGCTCTGTTGAGAACACGGATGGCTGCATGAAGCTGAAAACTATTTCTGTGCCATACTCCGTAAATGATCCATGTACTGCCCCCATCTGACACAATGGCACAAGATAGAAGTCAGCTTGTTCAGAGAACTGTTTAGAAAGATTCTCATCCTTCTTTCTCCCACCAACAGATTGAATAAGGCACGGATCCCTTAAAGAGTGTAGGAAAGGCTATTCTAAGAAAAATCTTCTATGTTTCTTCTTCCACTCAGGGAAGAGAAGATGTCAAATCAATCCATGTCAGTCCTGACCCTTTGGTGATGTTGTGTACCCAGAAAAGCTCCACTGGAAGCATTTTCCTTGGGGGACAGCATTGTTTTCCCTGCCTCAAAAGCTGCAGGATCTTGTGTAACTGTGCTGGTTCCTAGCACACAACCCAGTGTTTGGTGTCTCCCAGAGGCTGATGCTCAGGTAAGTACCAGCCTGGTGAGACATGAAATGAGACAATCTTTGAACACCTGAATTCTGCCTGGATCTTTGGAAATGACTCAGCCTAAAAAGACAGCACACAATGAGGTTGGTCTGTGAAGACTGAAAAGCCAAGCACCAAGAGCTGCTCCAGCTCCTCTGGGCAGTGCTGGGCTCTGGCCCGTGTGGTGGCTGGGGCTGGGGGCATGCAGGGCTCAGCTCAGCCCACACATAAGTGGGCATGGTGCAGGCAGGGCGGCAAGAAATGTTGGCTTTCTCATGGATTTTGGAGTTTGTCAGGTGAAGGACTTGAGAAAATACAAGCATCTCAGTATGGAGGACATGTATTTAAGACAACAGGTAATGAGTAGCATAATTTTAACTCTGACTCACTGAGATGGGAAAATATTTCTAAGAAGCACATTTAGCAACAGCCTGCAGGCTAAATCATATTGTTAGCAGAGGCAAAGAGTGACCAAGGGCAAGTTAGATCATAAGGAGTAGCTTTAAGGGGTTTAAGAAATATAAACAAATGGGAAGCAAGATGTACTGGGAGATGTACAGAATACAAGACAAAATAAGGTGGAGATTTTGTATTCAGAGTAACAAAAAGAAACAGTGAACACTGAATTGTAGTAAACATTTCAACCAGCCACAATAGAGTCTTCAAAAATACTTGCATTTTGCAAATAAGGGAAGATTAAAGAGAAGGCAATTGAGGACTGAGCAATGGGAAAATGAAAGGAAATATATTACATCATTCATTTGAATTCTTTATTTACTTACAAAACTGGAAAGCTGCTGGAGGCATTGGTTGGCATTGGCAAACAGTGGTAGAGGAAGCAGAAATTATGTTCACCAGACAAGACAGTCTATCCAGATGCACATTTCTTATTAATTAAAGGCTTATTGCATGACCATTTCTGTCCTCAGTTTAAGCTACCAAGATCCCTGGCCGTGCACATCTATACCTACATTGCACTACTGTCTCTGCTGTCTGTTGATATGAAGCAACTCCTTTAAGGGTATTTTAAGACCTCTGGAGGGTGGGAAAGAGCTGAATGAGATAGCTACAACAATGATCAATGATACACAAGAAAGGTGAATAGGGTGTTTGGCTGTTCTTTGCTTCTTCCAGCATAAAAATCAAAGGGCACAAAATTAAACTACTGGGTACTACTTCCAGGGCAAACAAGAAGAGGCACTTCATTGACTGCATGGAACATAGTTCTACTATGCCCCACAGCAGGGTAGGGTTGCAAACATTTCCTTTGATTAAAAAAAAAAAAAATCTAAAACAATCGGGAGCATAAATGAAAGAAAAATCCATCAATGAATATTAAATATGAAAACATTGACTTTCACTCAAAACGTCCCTGAGTCACAAGTCACAGGAGGCTGGGAGAGCATTCCTGGATGCCTGCCCTGCCCTAACATCCTTCCTCAGATAACATCTGCTGCGTCTGCTCTGCTGCTGGGGCAGGACACCAGACCAAATGGACCTGTGCTCTGATCCAGCACAGATGTTCTTGTGCTATGTGCTGCACTGTGAACTCACTGGGGAATTGATCTGGGTAAGAAATAAGCCAGCAAGCTTTGTATTTTGGGGTTTTTAACCCTGATCAGTTCCCTGATCTTGTTCACTGAGTGGCCAAATAAATGTTTGCATGGGGTCTGCTACGGGAGTCATGGGAAGAGGGATGAGCAGTCAGGCTTTGGCAATGGGATGAAGGAGCAGGAGGAAACAGAGCTGACTAAGCCATTTTTGTCACTGAAATAAATTCATGTGAGGCCAGAAATATTGATGGAGAGCTGGTGTGAGTCAGGAACCGAATCTTTTCTGTGTGGGTGATACAATGTCAATAAGGACTGCGTAAAGCTTCATGTATCCCAGTGTTGTTTTAGTGGTTGCACAGAAAGGACTGGGAAGAGTAGCCCAGGCGAGGAGCCTGGCCCTTCCTGCTCCTCTCAGCAGCAGCACCCTGTTGTTGCCATCACAAGGCACGTGGAGCACATCTGTGCCCTTCCCTGAGCTGTGGACTGGGAGAGGCAGAATTTTGTTTCTGAGCATGGCATTCCTGAGAGTGATGGAGCAAAAGTCAGTATTATCAGTTTCACAGAGCTAAATTTCTATTTCATTTTCTATGCAGACTATTAAGGATAATTAGACTCTCCAGTTAAATGAAAAATTCTTTGGTTTTGCTTTTTGTTTGCTTGTTTTTTTAAAAAAAAAGACTGAAAAGTGCCATGTACAAGAACTGTAGCATTTCTGTTCATATCATAACACTTGTGCTAATGTATCCAGGCCAAAAAATCAAAGGAAAGGAGTGTATCAGAACTGGCCAGAGTTTTGGAACTCAGTCTTGAGGTATTTTTTCCTTTCTCCCTTCAATGGGATTTCATGGGAACACTGAAAAGCAGAAACAGGCCCAGTCTTACCTTAACAGTAAGTGATCGCAGAAAGACAGTTTCACAAATTTCCTTCTTTTTCAGATTTCTTAATAAATAAGCCTTACACTGCAGGTATTAAGATCTGGAAGCTGTGAAGCCTTTAACAGCCTCTGTCCCAAAATCCTACATTCTGCAGAATAAGAAAAATCTCTCTCTCACTGACAGTTTTTGTAATAACGACTCATCATCACTCCAGCTAAATTTCCTTTGCTTGTCTTCACATGGCAGCTCAGCTTTATTCCTCACACCATCTCTCACAGCTCTTAGAAGAGCTTCAAAAGTGGGTGCAATGCAATGCTTCCCTCCAGTTCAATTGACAGCATATCACTGTGCCGTTCCTTCTGCTTAGGTGATCATTTTAGATCTGCCTTTGAGCCCTTCAAGCTACCAAATTTGGGTGGCCAGAAAGATTTTGTAGACAGCTGGTTGAGCATATCTTCTAAAAGTAGGTAAATAACTGTTCGGTAGAACCTATTATTGTTCTTTTTTTTTTTTCTAAAGGCAAAGGTTCTTTGAAGCCCAAATTGTGCCAGGCTGTTTTCTACTGCACAGATCACACAGAGACTTTGCTCCTTCTTCAAGCCTCCTGTGGAGATTGCTGAAAAATGAAGACTGACTCTCGACACTTTCAGGTAATATTGCATAGCACATACTTGAATTGCCTTGCAATAACTCAAGCAACCAAAAATTTTTAGCAGCCCATGTGATCCTTAGCTTTGCTTAACAGAAGGTAAACTTGGAGGGAGAAATGGGCTGGTGATGAGAGCACTGGGCAGGGATCCAGAAGGTCTTTAATGGATTCCTCACTCTGCCACAGATTACCTGTGGGACCCTGTTCAAGATGATTAATCTTTCGTCATTTCTGTGTAATTAGACATTCAAGTTCTCATGGGAGAACTCTCAGGAATTAGCTCTGCCTGTATGTGTATGTACTGCATCTCACATGACTCTGCCTTCAGGTGAAGCCAAATCCAGGCAATGAGTGTTGTTGCTAATGCTGATGGTTTTAGTCAATAATTGTAACTGGAAATGAAGCGTAGCAGTTTTGAAAGAAAAGAGTGTTTAAAGAAAAAAAACCAGAGAAAATAATTTAGAAAGTGATTTTGTCCTTGAAAAATATTGTCACTTTAACAGTAACCTACATCTGTTCCTTGGTGTGCCACAGATTTGCCACATGAAATGTGGCCATGATCTCTTCCTCTTCCTGTCCTCTAGCCGTCTGTCATTGATACTTAGAAGGGAACCAGTGGTGCTCTTGTAGATCCTGGGAGATGAAAAGAAGCCAAATCCCTTACCTGCTCAGAAAGAGCAGACTAAAGAATCAGATGATAGCTTCACTTTTATGAAACTTTGTGCAATTCTATAAATGTCCTAAATTCTGAGCATTTGTCCTAAATGTCTGTGCACTTAGAATTACCATATTTTTTAAAGGGTTTGATGTGAGCTGGCTATTATGTGGATAACACTTAGTCCTTAAGATCTGAAGCATTAGTTTTCATTAGAGATTATTTTTTTCCTCTGTGGGTTGCTAGTACAGTGGATTCTTCTTTTAGACTGGCTGGCTAGCACTCCTGCCACTCTTGTGAGACCTCACTTGCTCCTGTTAGCAGCAATCATCTCAATATTTGCAGCAGAATATCGAGGGAGAATGTGGTGCTTCTTGTTCTGTGCTCTGAAGCACAAATTCTTACCAAGCAAGTTCAGAGGCAGAGTGGGTACTTCAGTATCTTCACACTTCTGATTTCACTGAGAAAAATTATTTTGAAATTGTATGCTTGGATCAGTCTGCATCATGCCACTGTGTAAGGCAGAGTCCCATAGGAAGTGCTCATGTACCTGGTATATGCAACCAAGTTATCCCAACTGGCACATTGAGAATCTGAGCAATTAAAATTATATCATCATGAAAAAAATCAAAACTATTAAATTTTGAAGAACATAGTATTCTTTCAGGTGAACCACTTTTCAGGCCAATGGCTAAATATGTCCTTGGCTTATATGACTTTTCTAATGAGATTATTTTGAGAGACTATTTTTTTATCACCTTAAGCTCTGTCAGGAGTTTGAGGTTTAAGAAACCTGTGTAATTGAAATATTACTAAGAGGGGAGAAAGGTGCCCAACAGCTATTTCAATGGTGTCAAGAAGCACAAGGTTCTATCACAATTTCAGTCTCAGGAGACAGAGAGAGAGAGAGAGCAAGAGAGAGAGAGAGAGAGGTACTTTTACCAAATTCAGCAGAAACTTCTATTGAGATTGATATGGAATTGGAAAGCAGGACTGGAACGACTTTGGTTGATCTTATAGTTCATAACCCTCCTCCAGGCAGATGCAGCCAGTCCTGAATCACTCATGGGGAATGTTTGTGTAACCCCTTCCTGCAATCCTCCAGTAAATGAGATTCCATAGCTTCCAGAAGAACCTGCTCCAGGCTTCACCGTCACTACTATTGAAAACATTTTTCTAGCATCTAACCTAAACTTCCGTTGCTTTATTTTAGTCCACAACTTCGAATCTGTCCCCAGCAGGCACAGAGCAAAGTCCCTTCCTTTTCACAGACATCTTCTATATTGCAAAATATCACAGTTACCACAAATTTCTCGTTAATGGAAGAGGTCCTGACTGAGTTATCCCAATTTGCTGTGTGTTATCATGTGTTTGCAGAGCTGTGGTGTTTAAGCGTGCTGGAGTGCTTAACCCACCCCCAACAGAGAAGTGGAATTTGGCTTCACCCAGCCATGAAGCTGCAGCTGATGCACAGAAACTTGTCTGAAGATAGCAGCTCAGAACCAAATTTTTTTGGCTGAAATTTTCCTAAAACTACTCAACCCAGGCTTCACTGGATTAGTGTCATGGAAAATTTAAATTAATTAAATAAATGAGGGTTTAAGCTTGACAACGTAGTAATCAAAATGTAGAATTTTGTGAGGCAATGTTAACAAAGCTGCCATTACTTCTTCTTGATTTATGTTGGTGTTTGACAATGTGTATCCAGGCAAATGCAGGGATACTGGTCTCTGCACTTCAGTAATTCCCTTCACCTTCTGCTTTTTCTTTAAATATTCTTGAAATGCTGATATCAGATGAACAAAGAGCAGCAAAATACACTTTTGTTTTAGAAGTTTGGCCTTGAATCTCTGATAGCATGACTATGAGTCACACAAATGTAGAATACATGCTTTCGTGAATAATGAGTCAGTAAAATATTTTCTGTTGGTGTTACAGACATCTTAGGGACCTCTACTGACTGTAATTTAAACTCTAAATTCTTTTTAACATAAATTAGATTCTGTTATTGTTCTATAACATTTAAAATATATCAGTTTTATTACATAAATTATGAAAGTTATAATCTTTACGCTTCTCTATGACTTTGGAGGAAAAACAAAAGAGCTCAATTAGAACAAAGCTTCCTAAGATGTAGGTTTTGTTTTCTCTTGGCTTTGGAACTTTTATCATTTTCCTCTCATTCTTGATGATTCTTGCTTGCACAACTACAAAGTTTTTAGCAGTCACAACAAATATATTTGAGTGGAACACTTAAAATGTAATAATAAAAGGGGAATTACTTTATTTATATATTTATGTCTGTAAGAGGATGCAATCACTCAAGGATAAATTTACATACAGTGCTTAAGAAGTTTGTTTAAAGTGATGCAGGAGTATTTTCACTTAAGATAGGAACTTTCTAACTACAATCTCAATCACTGCCTACAGCACTTCTTTTCTCTATGTGGAAGTCAGCATCTACCTACACCTCTGAGTTCCAGGAGTCATTGAAGGTTGCAGGTGGATGAACCCAGGTCCTATTTCTCCCATTCTGAGTACGCACACATGTATAATATAATAACACCTCTACACATTTCAAATGCAACAACATTTTTTTACTTAGGAAGCTCTTTGTAAAGGCAGAGTAAAAATAGCTATATCCTACCCATGTGCATGCAGACTGGCCCATTTGCCTCTTTTTAAACTGTTTTCCTTCCTTCTGGATTCCATACAGCCTCTTACAGATGAGCATAATCACATTCTTTTCAACCAATCACTCCTTTTTCATTTTCTGTCCTTTCTTTTTAATGGATGCAAAACAACATTTATTATTAGCACAAATACAAGTGTGAGCTGCAGAATATCTGCCATTATAAGCAAACTTACTGGAAAGTAAACCTATTTGCTCTTAAACCACAAAATACTGGGAACTGTATCATCATGTTGTATTTTTTAGGAATTAAATTGACCCACTTCTAAATCCTAACTCTCCAAGTAAAATAAAGTGCATTATCAGATAATTCTTTACTGCACATCAGACATTGTCAAACCCACAAAAGTTTCACCAGAAAACACAGAAACACGTAATGTACCTGCTTTCCAATGTGTGGGTTTTGGTTTTGGGGGTTTTGTTTTTGTTTTTGTTTTTGTTTTTCAATATGGTATGTTTTAATATAGATTTAAGGAAGGTTTAGCTGGTTTATCAATCCTACTGTAGAGGCCCAGAGAAGCTGACTTTAGTCTCAGGATGGATTTTGGTGGTGTATCCCCCTGCCCTCCCCAGGGCACACTGTGATCTGTGAACCATTTCACGTAGGGCAGATCACTGCCCTGTATGAACTCAATTCTGCAAGAGATTCCTCTTACCACCACTAACCTTCCAAGATCTGGTGGGAAGGTATATGCTTATTCATGGCTTGTTCTTTTTTCTGGTGTTTTTTGGGTAATGTGTGCATAATACCACTGCACATGCAGAGATCTAGAAATCAGTTTAAAATATTTTGTCAAGTCACTCTGCTTTCCAGACTAAGGCTGTATTATGGTGAGCATTTCAGTTCACTCTAACTCAGCCATGCTGCTCTACGAGCCCCAGTTGCCTCATCCTGTTCCTGCCCCAACCCTACAGGGAGCTGACCCAGGTTAACATTAAACTGGCAAATAAATAATGAGTTTGTAACAGGGATTATTCCCCTGATCTTCCTCATGCAGCCAATTCAGTGTTTGTGCTGGGACACAGAGCTGCAGGATGGCAGGGGGCAGGATCTGGCTGGCAGTGTCTGCCTCCACGGGTTTACACTGCCTGTGCTTCTGGGGTGCTCGAGAAGAATTTGAAGAGGACAGTTCCTCAGCTGGTGTGTGCTTCCTTCCCTAAAACAGGCTGATTTTTCTGCAGAGCAACCCTGGGTGTTGCATAGGTGTATGGCTCCTGCAGATGTCAGGACCTTTTCCACAGATCTATGGCAATGATTGAAAGGCATAACTTAATCACCCAACTTAGAAAAAATTCCCAAGTTAACTTGTGCCTAAGATAACAGGGTTTGTACTCTACTTATTAAATATAAGTAGCGCCTGTAAAAAGCATTCTTAGCATAAGAACATGAAAATACATTATAAAATTCAGCACCTTATTTTTATAATTCCCATAAAGTCCTTGAGATAACACTGTTTGCCTACTAAATTAATTTTCATCAGGCTTCATTGCACAGTCTGTTCTCCCGATGTTTCCCAGGGAAAGCTGCTTGAAGTTTTTGATTTAAATCATAAAATGCTTGATTTATAGTGCATGCTACTGGAGCCTTAGCACTTTTCCAACTCATATTGCAGTGTATCCTTATCCTAATCATGTTACTGTTTAAATATATTTGGATGGTGGGGGATTAAAGTGAACCAGCCTGTTCATTTTCTTACAAAGGAGCAAGATTATTTATCTGACAGTTGCTAAGGCACAGAGCATAACTCAGAACAGCCTTGTTAGCAAGTTGGAGGCAGATTTAGCTGCTTCATTGATGTTTGAATATCATCAGCTGGTGTAGTCTTGCTTTTAAAATATATTCCCTTTGGATAAAATCCATATCTGAAAACTGGAAATAGTTGATTATTTGGATGTTGTAATACATTTAACTTCTTTTTATCTTTCTTGAAACAAGAAAGAAATTGACATGTCCAAGCTAGGAAAATATGTCACACAGGGTTGAAGGGCATGCTTTATCTAAGAATTTTCAATGACTTCCAGCTCCTGCTCAGAGTAACTGCCCACCTTTGATTTTTGTTTAAAATTGTAGAGGAATTTGTGTCTTCTTTTATTGTAAAGAAAGATATCCAAAGCTTTCATATCAAAGTCCCTACTGGACTCACTGGCCTATTAAAAGAACCTTTACATCATATATAAAATTATAATAAACTTTATATATTAGAAAGCAAACAGCAGGTAAAGACAGTATTTTTTAGTGTTATTTTTATCATGATAGACTGAATTCAAACCTATTCGAGTCAGCCCCCACTGCACCTGAGAACAACTGATGTTTCCTTCAGTAACTTAGATTAAGAAAAGTTTTTCTGATTACTGACCAACTCAAAGCAATAAATGACCTGGTTTTGCCAGATTTGTTTGTTAGAGTTTTGTATTTCCAACAGTCTTCTTATAAGCAGGAGAACAGTGAGCATAACCACATAGAAAAATCACACATAAAACCCCATGTCTCAGTCCAAGTGTATTTGTGATATTTTGTACTCATTTCTGTGACTATTTCAACACTGCAGCATTGCAGTGACAAGCAGGCAAGAGAGAATACTGGTGCAAAGTCTATTTAAAACTGGAATGCTTAGAAATTTGCCGAAAGCAAGTATCAAATTGTTCACAGATGGAAGCTGGTGGTGTTCTTGCAAATCTCTTCCCATTGTTTTCCGTTTCCAGAAAACAGGACTTAATACAGTGCTGCAACTTTAAAGAGAACATATGAAGAGTAGGATAAATCATGCTGACTCTCTTCCCCCAGCAAACATCACTTCTTTAGCCAGTGAAAGGCTCCAATATTCTGTTTATGTTTGACATCGATAGTTTATTTCGATTTACTAAGAACAAGGGAATTATGGGTGCTGACAAGAAAACTGTGGGAATTATGCTGGAGTGATTTTGGATGTTATGAGTCAGGGTTACTGCCCCATCACTTTGCCAGATGTTACTGGCCCCTTTGGCTAAAGCAGCAGCAGTTAACTCTGTGCTTCAGCTGAACTGCTGTGCTTCATAGCCTGGTATGTTAACCTCCCTTTCTTTTTCTTTGCTTCTTCACTGATTTATATGATTCAGTTGCACACCATTTACAGGATGAATAGGATTCAGTTTCACCCAAAAGGGGTTCAGACTGCACTACTGTGAACCAAAGCACAGAAAATGGGGGGTATTGGGCAATTTGCTTTGAGGGCACCTATAACCCTGACTACAACTGTGATGGAGACACACTCCCAGCAGGTAACAATAAATAATGTGCAACAACGGTGAAGACAAATGGATGAAACACATGAGCTGCCAGAGAAAACATAACAAAACTGGATTCTTTCCTTACACAACAGAAGGAATAAACATTTTTTAAAAGTCTCCATTAAGGCCTTTTCTGCAAGATACTACTTTCAGTTTCCAATAGTTATTATCGTAAGAATCATACAACAGCCCAGGTTGGGAGGGACCTTGAAGGACCATCTGGTCCAAGCTGTTGTGGGAAAGGGAGCCTAGAGGAGATTATGTAGCAGCCTGTACACCCACATCTTGAAAAACTCAAGGGATGAGCACTTCATCACCTCCCTGGGGAGGCTGAATGTTGTTTGTCACCTGTAGTTTTCATACTGATTTAGGGAGCAAGCATCCAACACTGAAATACCTATGGGAAACCAGAAATGCTGAAAGATGGCAGTGATTAGCAAACATAAAAATGAGCATGGAGAGAAACCAGGTCTTGATGCTTTGGCCAGGCCATGCTGCTGTACTCATAAAACAAACAAACAAATCAACTTTTAGCTGGATGCATTTAGAGTTTCCAACTGGAACTCTCTGTAATTCTCTAAAATCATTCTTGTCTTTCTATTTATTAGTTTACTATGAGGAAGAAGTGGGAAAAAGCATGATACCATCTGGCTTTCCTTAGAAATATGGCACTATGAAAGGGAGACTGGCTTTACTATGGATTAGCGAGAAAGCTGTGACTGCTTCTTCTTTTATTCGATGGAAATTTATTGCAATATTTTACATTTTACTTTTGCCTGCTTGTCACAGCATCTAAGCGGTGCATGAGAGAACCTGTCTACTGACTAAGATATTTCACAGGCACCAGCTTCAGTGAGCAAGGTTTGGTCTCCTTGATTGAAGGTTGGAAACCTCTCTCTGCTCTCAAAAATTTTGTGGGTTTTATAGCATACTTATATAATGTTGTGTTTATTACATACTTCTTCCCTTTCTGCTGAAACTCCCAGGTGATTTTACTGGGAGGTTTGAATTATTTTTAGGATGCCAAGTAGAATATTTTAAAATTTCCCTTTTGAGTCTTTTCTTGTCACTCAAAAATTCACACCAAATTTTTCAGCCATTGCCTTTTCTGAAGCCATGGTAACCAAGTTCCTTTTCTTCTTTCCCACTTACTCTTTTTCGTCTTTAAAATACAGACAAAACCCTCCAAGCCAACCAACCAAAACAACCCAAGCAACAAAAAAATCCCCAAAACATTCTCCAGATCTTTTGTGATATCATTTCCTATTAACTTCAGAAAGATCTTTCCTACTACAAAGATCAGATTCAGTAATCTATGGCTTCCTGACTCCACCTCAGTTCTGTTCCTACAATACTTCCAGGAATGTACAGATATCTGTTTTGGCATCATATCTGGATTTCAGATTGATTTGAGGATTTCATAATCTTCAAATATATCTACTTATCAAACTTTTTATTGTATCCTTTTCTGAGAGATCTTGATTTTCATTCCAACTAATCACACAAATTAGGTAGCCATTTAGTAGGTGATCAATCAAATAATTTTCCCTGATATTAAATTCGAAATGTCCAGAGATCTTCTGCTGATTCCCTGGAGAAGGTGCCAGTCCTTATTGGCATTTTAAATTAATTTTACAGTGGGTACCAAAAACTAACGGCGCCTCTTTTTCTTCTTGTACTTCAGATTCACAGCTGGGAAAATCAGCTCTGATTGAGAAATATCTGTAGGCTGAAGCTAATTATTGGAGCTCCAACTGCATATGGTGAGTTTGGTCTGCAGGATGGAGTTCTCTGATTGTGCCTTTCAAAGGGGTCAGGACTAAGACAAAGCGGTTTCATAGCCTTTTTTACAGGGTACCTGCCAGTAGGTGAATTTAATTCCTACAAACCATAATAGTAACAGCAACAACAACAATAGGAAAATCTTTGAGTTATGTCAATGTCATATGCTACTGCTGTTCCCAAAATATCTCAGAATGGCTGCTTTTCAACTGTTTCCTCCAGTCCTCTTCAGTTGACATCACCCCTTCTGCTTTTCCCAACAGAAGTAGAGAATTTACCGAAGTTTTACAAGCTGGCTGCATTTGGGGCTTCTGCTCTGGAAATACCCAGCTGCTCATCACTCCAAATACATCTTCATGTCTTTTTTATGCTACAGTCACTTGCAGGAGCAGCCAGAGTTCCCAAAGCCACTGCAGATGTAATAGGGGATTTCCAGAGAGAAGTGCTATTGAAGGTGAATTTCAGCCCTAACTGTAGACATACACCTGTGCATTTATTTGTGGATGTGAGGACTCAGACACAGTTCACAAGCTAAACTGAGAAATTCATATGTTCAAGGACTTTTAAGAAGCCAAGTTCCCCCTTTCCTTAAAAAAATCACTTTTGGTTTTCATAGAGGGCTTTACTGGATTAAGGGCTCCACTTCTGCTTCCTTCAGTTTCTTTCAGAGTGAAGTTGCTGCTGATCATCACTTTTCAGCAGATTCCTCGACCTGCAGTTTAGCAAACTGGGAATAGAGGAAACAGCCCTGGTGCTATTGCTACCATTTCCAGGGTCAGCAGAGGGAAGGAATGTAGCTCAGAATGTTTTCTTAAAGGATGTGCCCATCACTGTAAGTTGGCCACCTCTTAGCTCTGGTACAAGGAAATACCGTACTGTTTTGTCTTGCCAGAACCACAATTTTCTCAGCATTTCAAGCAAAACTGGTTGCTAAAGTTCTGGAAAAATGATGACATCCATAAAACTGTCAACTCTCCCCACGTCACAGGTGGGACCGTGTGCCAGCCCTGCTGGCACGGTGCCCTCCTGCCTCTGCCCCTTCCCTCTGGCAGGCTGGCTGCATGATCTCTGACTTCCCCAAGCGCTCGCCAGGAAATGTGCTCATTCCAGTGTCTGGATTGCTGCAGCACTGACTCGTTCTGCTGGCATCTCCTTCTGCACCAAAATGTTGCAACGGGATGGCAAAATAACCCCACATTCTTTTAGAAGTTATATTGTTCTAGCCTCCCCCTTTGCAAACTGTTGGCACTGTTCATGAAGTTAAAGAATTTTACATCTTTTGTGTCATTCTGAAGGACTTTACTAGGTGCCTGTTTTTTTGAGTTTTTTTTTTTAGGAAGGAATTAGATATATATAAACAGAAAGTTAGCAGATCATAACGTAAATATCTCTCCCTCCCTCCTACCAAGCCATTTGCTTTCCTAACTGAAACCAGTGGTTTGTGATTCTTCACATTATTCTTTTAATGTCATGACCTGTGTGTCAAAGTGAGAGGTTGCTTGTGGATTTTTCTTGTCTTTGAAAGCAATACTTTCTCCAGAGACGAAGAAGCTCTTTTACAACACTCTTAGCAATTGCCATGAGGTGGGAGCTACAAATTGGGCAAGCCTGGGCAGTTGCATGCTGACTTTTTTCATTCCTCATGTCCCACAAGTATTTCTCTTTCAACAAGGCTTCTGTGTAAATGAAAAGGAACTTTTTTGTTTCCTTGATTTAGCTATATTATGTTTTAAAATTTCTCCTTTGGCTCCATTTCCCTCTGGAAGCTGCCCTGGCCATAAAAAATATCACATAACTCTTTTAATTTTTAAAATTGCAAATTTGTATTGTTCCTCTATCCCTATCAACAAAAAAGGGACAGATTTACTTTATTTCATTTGCATTTTCAAAGCCTTTGCAAGCTGTTTTCCACAATAGACCAGTCATAGCTTTGCACCTCAGAAATGAAAAAGTGGGCAGATCTGGCCCTTGAAAAGAAGCCTTTTCCAAGTTTTTGTAAACATTAATGACCTATTCATAAAGAAAAGGGCAAAAGTTTTGCACAAAGAGATATTAAAACATTGAAACACTTGTAAAGTCTGTTGGTGAAATAAATGATGGCTTTGAGCAGACACTTTGGGAAACAGAAAAGAGGGCTACAAATATACCAGATGTAATCTTTTGATGAGATTAGATAGTTTCCATCAATGTTTCTGGTGATTTTCACACATACTTATTATGACATAAGAAGAATAGCTGTACAACATCAAACAGCAGAATTGTCCATTTACCTAAATATTCTGCCTCCAACACTGCCAGTAGTGGTTATTTTAGGAAGCTGTCCGAATAGAGCAGGAATGTGGTGATATCTCCCTGGCATGGGCTCCCATTTCCAGTGGCTGGCAACTGCAAGACTGCCTGGGCCACCAGCATGTCTTTTCAATTCTTCCAGGCATATGTCCAGCTGTGTTTTGACCTTGTGTATACCACAGTCTCCTGTGGCAGGAGGTTTCACAGTTTAACAGCTAGCTGTGAAAAAAAAACAAACCCTACTACCTGCTCATGTTTTGAATTTATGACCTATTATAATCAGTTAATGTCCTCCTTCTCAATCTTCTATTGGGAGGAACAGTGATATGTAATTCCCTGTTTCCTATTCACCTTTTCCATTCTACTTATAATTGATTTTACAGTCTTCTGTCATGACACTTTTTAGTAAGTTTTCCAAGACTGAGGATTCCTTTTGTCTACAGCTGCTCATTCTATCAAACCTGTTTAATGTCTTTGAGCTTTCTTTCTAAAATCACAAAATCATTTAGGTCTGAAAAGACCCTAAAGATCATAAAGTCCAATAGCTTTTGCTGCTCTCTCTATCATTTGTATTCTTACATATTGCATAGAAGAAACAGGCTTCATATCCTTTCACCTCAAAAATATACTGGCTACCACCAATGGAAACCTGATGAAGAGAAACCACTGACAGTTACTGCTATTTCAGGCCAACATTCAGAAAAGTGCTGTGTGCTGTTGCCTTCTGCAGAGGACAGATGTTAATTGTGTTACCTAATGTAATACTGGAAGGTTTTTGGTTCAGATCCAGACAAGCATTCAGGTTTCCAGCTCCTGTTTGGGCTTCTAACACCTGATTTAATGGAAAGCTGAATACTTGGGTTAGATGTGGTTACAATATGAACCTCAACAAAATTTAACCTACGGTGTGTGCAAATGGGATTTGAGCTTGTTGGATCGAGGCATAAACTTTTCAGAGGTGCTATGAAAAAGAGGCCCTTGGTAAACTGAGACTGTCAGGGATCATGGGAAACAGTTTTGTCCTGTATGATACACATGGATGTTCATTCAGATGATGGCTTTGCTCTTTCTGTAGTAAATTGTCACCTTCCTGCATGGAGATGTAACCAGAAGAATGGATTCTGTGGAAGAGTTAAGCTATCTGTACAAATGCTCCATTGTGTTATCCAACATGGTACTCGGATGTATAGAAAAATGGAATACATGGGATCTATGTCTTTATGCAAAAGAAACGAAAAAGGCTGCATTCATTATTACATTTTCTTGGAAGAGGCCAGGCTTAGTGACTACATTTTCCTGTAAGAGGAAAGGAGCAGCAGAGGACACCTACCATTCCCAGCAGCTGACATCTGGTTAGCATTCAGTGCTCCACAAACAAACCCCCTGTGGTTACTATGTATTTAAAATCACCTGACAGGTACAGTGCCTTGTGCAACCAAGGCATGATTTTTGTCTGGTTCAACATTTCTCCTTAGTGGGAATTTTTGTGTGGGCAAAGTCTGTGTGATCTGTCCCTCTGGCAACTCCCTCTCTAAGATAGTCATTGCACATAAAGGTCTTGTGTTCATTTCTGTTACAAAAAAAAAGAGAAATGAAACAGAAACAACAAATATGCCACTTTTTTTCCTCTAGGTTTCAGCTTTCCATTTGGAACCCCTCCTTGCTTCATTCATCTGCTTCTACCAGTTTATACTGGATGAGTGTCTCTTTACACAGTGTGTAATTCAAATTTATGAATGCAGTTTGTGTAAATTGGACATTGCTGAATTTCCAGATAGGATGATTCAGCCCTAGAGAATTTGCTTTCTCTTTTCTGTAATTTGAAATGCCATGCCCTATAAGTAATCTGCTTAAACACTGCTGCTGGAAAATGTGAAGCAAAGCAAACAGGCACTCGCAGTTCAAGGTGGTGTTGTCAGCGTGGGGAATTTCATTATCACCTTCCCTTCCTTTAATTAGCTGTATTCCTAGAGTTTAAATAGAATAACTAAATGACTAGGGGGGCCATAACTAGAGCTGAATTGGAGATGGAATACAGTGCCCAAAGGCACATGGGTTACATCTGCTATTGTGCTGTGCAGAAAAATGGGTTGTTTTGTTACTGGAGGTGAGGTTGTATGTGCAAGGTCAGAAGAGTTATGAAGGCTGATTATCCACTGATGAGAAGAATCTAAAGTTCACATTGAGTAGGCCCTTCCTGTGAACGACACTAGGCAGAGATTTTCTTCATAAACCATGAAAGCCAAAGTTGAAAACTAATTTCACATCTTGCCAAATGACTTGCTGCTCTCTAGGAGAGGTAGGGAAGGACTGAAGAGAGAAATTGAGGGCAGAATGAAAAAAGATAAATCCCTGATGTGACATGTTTCATGTATTGCAACACAGCTTGATGCAACAGTTGTTAGAAGCGCAAATAGCTCCATGACCTCAGGTCTAAAGCATACAGCTCTGCTGCAGGGAGAAATGGCAGGCTTTCTGACCTGACCACATTATAATAAATGCTCTAGTGAACAAAAAGGTGCTATGGCTTGCTTAAAAAACTGCAGGCTAAAAAGGTAAGCTGTGAAGTAATGCCAACATATTGTAAGAATCATGTAAAGAGAGTATGTGGATGGAGGCCATCACAACATTTATAACCACAAAGTCATGCTTTCAGAAACAGCTGAGGTTGAAAGAGTTTACAAGGCAGATTTGCCTGAGGCAGAGTAATCTTTCTGTCCTCTGTGAGAGGCCTGAGTTCACCCAGCCTTGGCAGCAGGCAGGAGCCAGCTGGAAGCTTGTAGCATCCACCATGTGTCCACAGTGCTGCCCCTGGGATGGTGCAGCCCCCACCCAGGAGCACCTGGCGCTCCACTGAGCTCCTGTCTATGCCCAGCACATGGAGCTGTATGCACTCGCTTGTACTGCAGCCATAGCCAAAAACTTGATGCTGCAGGCAGGTTGGACTTGAGCACTGCTGCATCAAAAGTTGATGACAAACTGCTAGATGGATGTGCACATTTCCCTAACCTCAATTTGAATTCCCAGTCAAAGTGTAAATTAGTTTCCTGTAGATTTCTCAGTTAGTCTCTGTTAAAATATAAGAAAGCCATTATAAAGAATAGCTCTCCAGAAATTTTGCCTTCTCCACAAAGTTATATCAACTACCACTTGGATAAAAGTGTGATAATACTGAGCTCATTTCTCATGTTGTTATGACTGACTCCATTTCTCATTTTCACCTGAAATTGAATCATGAGATTTAAATACACTACAATTTAGCTTTACTCTTTGATAATGCATAGAAATATATTTGTATACTATACACACACTGTAGGAACTGAGTACATTAAACATTTTAGAAAATAGAAAATTAGCAGTTGGAATGGGACTTGTAGAACAGTTTTCCTGCTCTTACTATTTTAGGTAGTTTGTTTAGTTCATTTTAGATAAATCTTGAGAGTTATAGCTGTCCTAAGATCTTAAAAAATTCTGACATCTGAGGTTTGGGGAACACTTGGCATAAATCAGTATTTCTGTACTATTTTCTCTTTTATCTTACTTCCTTTCTTCTATTTCTTTTTGTGTGTGTGTGTGTGTGTGTTTTCAAGCACAGGCTCTTTGAAGGCAGTGGACCAAGAAATTTTATGCCCCACTTAAAACAGACAATGATAATAAAGATTTGACATTTAGGATAGGCATTAAATTTCAGAAAATGTGTAGATACTATTATCACAACTATTTCACAGATTTTTATCTTCACTACAAAGAAACAATAATATGTATAAATATATTTCTTTCTGTATATGTTTGCAAATATAAAAAGCTAGACTTTGCATACAAAGAGCAGGTACAGTGACGTTCTTTCAGGAGACCAGCACTGGGTGCCAGTTAAAGATATGGATTCTTGCCATGGGCTCTGCAGCCCAGGGCTTGGCTTCTGCCTTCCCATTGTTTGCTCTGCTCGTGTCAAGGCTTATTTCAAGAAAGGTGATGGCAAAACTCCCACTGACTGTAAGGAAAGTGAGGTTTGGCCCTTGTTGAGCAATAAAGGCTCTGTGAAGGCCAGGGTGGGAGCTCACAGCGGCTCCTGTGGGCCTGACATGTGCTGCCAAGGCTCACTCACACCCCACCCCTGTGCACCCCCTCCAGCTCCCAGATTTATAGGGCTCTGTGGAAAAGCCTCCACATCGCACTGCATGGTATCCTCAGTCACAGATGAACTTTGAATCACTCTGGCTCGTGGATTCAAAAAGGACAGCCTTGTTGCCATTGCATAAAAAAAAAGAGATTGTTAGCTTCTTCTGTCTTGTTTTTGGTACATTATTTACCTAACTATTGGGAGAGCTTCACAAATGTTCTTTTGTTGGTGCAGTAATCTGCAGAAGAAGAAATGAGTCCTCCGTTCTGAATAGTGCTCCAGGATTAAGCATCTGTCCGTTTCAGGTTGTGGGAATGCTGTAGGAAAAATCTCCCTTGTCCTCAGTTTGGTGCTTCCCTCTGTGAGGCTGACACAGCCACCTGGCACCTTTTCCATCCACTCACTAGACTTGGGACAGAGAGGAGACTGAGAGCTGAAGCACAGATATCCAGGTGTAGACAAGTCTGCCCGTCTCTGGAATTACACCTCGGTCAGAAATTGGGACGGGTCTCAGTGAAGGAAGAGGAGTCCTGTTTCTGTACCCCTCATCTCTCCATTCCACAGAGTTTTTGTTCCCCTGAATCAGTGTCTGCCATTGCCATGAAACTGAGAGTCCCCCGATTTGTTTTCCAGCTGGTTCTTTAATGCTTCTAGTATTTCACTAGTAGGGAATGTTAATGTTTCAATCTTGTACCCAATAAGTTCTGGAATATGCAGGGGAGATATACATGGTTTTACTTAAACTAATTTGTAATGTTTGAAATTCAGTTTAAGTCACCAGGAGAAATAAATGTCATGGCATAGACAAATTATATACAAACATGATTATAGTATGATACATTCCACTGGTGTTAACATCACCCAGCTTGCAAGGTGAAGAGCAGATAAATCAATCAACACTTGGTTTAAACCTACTGTGGGGACAATACTGTAGAAAGACCAATGCTTGATGAACAAATTCCATTATGGCTTTCACTGCTTTCCACATTTGCTTTCATTGTTTCCTTCTGAGGGAAAATATGAATGAAACAATGCTCACACAAGAAAGAGGACCTGTGCCTCTCCAGCTTGTTTGAAAATAACAATTTATATTATAAATATTTTGCAAATGTTCAAGTGAGGGAGGCAATACTATATAACTTTTTTTTTAATTGATGAGGGTGGAGTAGTTGGTATAAGGGTAGAATAACCATTTTTTTGCTAGTTGTCTGATTAATCTTCATCCCCTTGTTGGAACTCCTCTGCCCTTTTGGTTGATACATAACAGCGAATTATTTAGGGTTTGAGATTTTTCTTTTGATTCTTCATAGATCTGGCATTTAAATCTTAGCATGCATGTCCTATTTGTGTGAAAACCCTCAACATAGATGCAATTGACATATGCAGCTCATAGTGACAACTTCAGTCTCCAGCCAGGACAGAAAATCTGGTAATGTTGAATATTGTTTTAGATATGAGTCATTATAGCTCTTAGAGCTTCTGATAGAAAAACTGCAAAAAGGCACTGATTGGGAACCTGCAACAACTGAACACCAAAAGAGTGAATGAGACTCAGAAAGATTTTTCTGTATTCTGGCTATCCCAGCAAAAATCCTTTGTTTCCATTCTTGTGGATCTTGCTAGCTTGGAATCAGAACAGCAGTTTACTTGGTTGCTACACTCAGGGAGAAGAAGTCAGTCTAGATTCCAGATATTTGGAAATGTGACAGCATAAAGGAAAATATCTTCCAATTTTGCTGAGGGTCAAGACTTTCCAGTAATTTAAGAATATGGAAAGAAATTTCCTGATGACAGTTGTCAGACACATTTTAAATGTCACCTTTCAACATTTCTTTAAAGACTACAAGAAAGACCCTGAAAATAAATGCTTTCTCTGCTATGGAGACCCTTGATAGTATACTTCTTTTACTCAATGAACTAAGCTGCTTTCAGTTTTGCACAGCTTGAGGGAGGGTGAGTTTTATAGGTTATACAGGTATTTCCTTTCACTCTACATGATGGACCTGATCCGACAAATACTTCTATGCTGATTTCAACACACAGAATGAACTTCCTGATTGAAGTTTTGGGTGTGGAACAAATTTCCCCAGGAAATTGAATAGAGCATACTGAGTTATTAACCCCTGAATTATTAACCCCTTTTGTCAAGCATATGAAAAATGTTAAAGACATCGAGTGCTTGGGATCAGTAATGTTTTCAGGAAACTTGCAGTGCAGCATACAGTATTGAGAGAGAGCTGGTAGAACGGCCACTGCTTCATGGGCATCATTGAACTGCACAGCTCTGAGACATGAACGTCATCTTTGGGCTTGGACCTGGCAGTCTCCAGGAAGCGTGAGTGAGGTACTTGCTGGCTGTCAGGGGTTCCTACTGCCATGGGTTTGACACACACTATTACAACCCTATTATCATCTCGATCCTAGTGTAGCTTTTTGAGTTAAATATTGAAGCAACATTCCCTTCTGCATTTGTGATTAACAAACATCAGACAGCTGTAACTGCTTGAACATTCAAATATTTGAAGTGTTACAAAACCCGTAACTGCTTTTGAAAAACTCTTTATTCAACAACATCAGAACTAACTACAGAACATCAGAATCTAACTAAGTGCAACTCTGATTACCCATTTGGGAAAAACTATTTGGACAAAATGTTAGGTTTTTAAGTAGTATGTAACTATTAGATACTATTGCAACATTTATCATTATTATTATCAATAAAACTTAAATAATATTAAAAATTGACAAATATCCAGTTTTAGATGTCCAACATGTGACATTTTAGATGATTTGGCTTTAGGGAAGTTGCTTAGTGCTTCAAAATCTTGGCTTTGGATTCCTCCCAACCCTAAATTTCAGTCACATCAACAATATATGGTAATTCTTGCAGCAGCTTCAGAGAGAAAGCCTTGGACCAAAGGAATTTGTGACTCTGAATCACAGTAAATAATTTGTGAAGTTGAAAGATGAATCCATATCCTTCATCAGTTATAATCAAGTTCTTCATTATTGAGCTTGCTCCAGTGCCAAAAAAAGATATGTTTCTCTCCAGACAAAAGGAAAGGCAGTGATTTGCCCAGAAAATGTACAGCATACACAGAGAAAGACAAATGTGAGGTGGAGCAAAAAGACAGCACACAAAGTGTGGACAAGTATAGACTCATGACATAACAGCTGTCAACTTTGTTGTGGAAAAAAAATGTAAATCCCCCTTCTCTGTACTTATGTTTTATTCACTCCCATGTCTTCCAAGAAATTCCCTGCTATCATGCTATTGCTTTCACACCTTTCCTCCCAATACACAGACTGTACTCTCCACCCAAGTTCAAAAGAGATGGACAGAATGAAGAAAAGAGGACTAAAAGCATGCTTTGTTTTTTCTTGGAGAGGTGCCAGTGTTTATCATCAGGAATGATTTAAGACCTTGATTCAACAAAGTTTTAAAACCTATTGCCTGATACTGTGGATGTCCTTTAAAGCTCTAAGTCATTTGGGATGGATGTAGAGGTTACCTGGGAGGATGCTGGTTGTGGTTTGAAATTCCAGTTTCAGAATTTGCTTTTTGTGATTGCTTTTGTTATTCATGTAACACTCACTGTATTTCCTGGTGCTTCTCATCAGTAAAGCCATTAGGCTGGCATTATGAAGCAAACAGAAAGAAGTGTGGAATTAGCATTAATGCCACCTAAGATTTTAATGAGTACTTTAGAATATTTTTCAATAATTAATTAATGGGCTAACATTTGAATTTCAGCTCATGAACAGTCAGGATGAAGAAGTAAAAATGCTTAGTTCCCAAGTGTAGGAGTTATAAAAGCTTTTTTGTTGTGAATTAATATCAGTCCTATGGGGACACTCACGGAATTGTTTATACACACCGAAGTCAGAGTTTATGGATGATGTATATTCAAAGGCTTTGAATCAAATTAGCAATGTTATCTACTTATTTATTCTGTGATGTTAATGAGTCATTCTGGGCAAGCAGTATTTCAACAATTTATACATTCAAGTTTCATTTTACAAGATCCACTGCAACAATAAAGAATGATTTTGATTATTCCAGACACTGGCGATTCAGATAACAAAAAGAATGGAAGAATGATTTTGCAGACTTGAAAGTCTAAGGTTGTTTCCTCTGACTGCTCTTATAGTCTTCAGATGGATGAGTTTTATTCCTGACCTGTGGTTTGCTTTCGCTTGCATATTCCCTTTTTTTCTCAAGTACAGCTCTCCACAACTTTTTTAATCCTTCTCTGAGGAATGTCGTTTAACCTGATTATGAACTTCTCATTTACTTCCCTTCCTTCATGTATGTAACAGTTTCCAGTCTTCAAAGGCCAGCTAGTAACTTTTGCTGTTCTCACAGATATGTCCAAGATCAAACTGCATTAAAAGCATTTAGCTCTCTGTATCTGCTGTCTGAATCACACTCTTTCCTTCATTTACCATGGAGTGGTGTCCATCTGTATTTCTACCATCCTTCTGGCCTCACTTCTTCCTTTTCACTGTGTGTGTACCAGTGTGTCAAGTTAGTTAATTCTGGATGCTTATTTCCCTTTATTCCCCTCATCTCATCCCCTATACTCACTGAATAATCCAATTTTCTACTGATCATTTACCTCCTTTGATATCCTTTCCAATCAGCTGTACCATGATTCTCCAGTTCTTGCTCTTGCCCTTGTCTTTACAGAACTGTATTCTTTTATGGCTCTGAAGCTGGCCCCATCTCTTTGGGTACTGCACTCAGTAGCGCTTCTTTCCCTTGCCTGTTTGTGCTCACTCCTTCCCACACTCCCTTCTGGGCTTTCCTCTGGCTGCTTCCCACCAATCCACACCATCATCCTTTTCCTCTCTGATTCATCTATGGAACCCCCATGCAGCTATCACTACCTCTCTGATCTTGGCTATCTCCTTGGCAGCATTTGTATTTATTTTTTGATTCATCTGTATTTTTCACTGGTATTTGTCCTCTGGCTTTAAATGCTTGGACATTAAAAGGCTCAGGCATGTGAACTACGTTGTGTGTAGCTCTCCTTCAGCTGTTTTATTCCCCTAATGAATAAGTGAATGCTGACCAAAAGAAAATGTAGTTCAACCCCATATCCCTGACTTCAACTTTTTCTTTAACTTCTTTTTCTCAGCGTTACATGTGGGATCTGGTAGCAATGAGCCCATTTTGATCTGTCTCAGCTATTTCTTTTATGTTTCTTAGGGAACCCTCTCTTTTTTTTTCTCACTTCTTGCTGTTCAGGTATCCCATCAGCTGTTTCTAACCAGATTGTCTTTTTCATTACTGTTGCTACTTATGAATACATTATTCGCCTCTGCTTTCAACACTTCCTTCCTTTCCATTTCCTCCTTGATTATCTCCAAGATGTCTTAGTTCTCTCCCAGGGTTAAGGATGTGTGATCTCTGGATAAAAAGTGGCTGAAAATACCATCATTTTGAAGATTAAAATGCTCATGTACTCCCTGTTTTTCATCCTGTGGATTAGTCTTCACGGAGTCTTCAGTACTATCTTCTCTCTTTATCAGCATTATTTACTAACACCTTTTCTTGTTGCCCTGCTGTCAGGCTTTTAAATCTGTTACCATTTCTTTCCTTTGGCCTCAGTTAGGCTATTCCATCCAGTCTACCTCACCTGAGAAAACTTTCTGGGCGTCTCCTGTCTTCTCTTTCAGTTTCCCTTTTAAAAAAAAAAAGTCTGTCACAGCGTCCTTGTCTTCTTTCTTTCTGCCTTTATCCAATTTGCTCACAATTTCTTTCATCTTTGGTGTTGCTCAAGAGAATATGACCAAAGCAAGTAATCTTAGGATCACTCTGATTATAAAGTGTAGTCTATACCTATGCAATGTTACATACACTGAAGGTTTAATTTTGAATATAAGGTGGCATGGAAACAAATATTTGTCAGCATATGTGAATATAAAGAATAATAGTACATTAGTTCTGAAACACTAATTACTAAAAATGTGATATGGCCACTGAGTTGTACAGGACCAAAATTCCTGGAGACTGTGCAAGGCCACCGAGTTCAGCTGGAGGAAACAGAACAAATCACTCCTAGTGAAGCAATATGCCCCAATCACCTTAGTCCTGCTGAGCTGTGTGGCCTTGGGGAAGCCAGACGGTTCTGTTATATAAACATCACTTAGAGCTGACCATGACCCTGACTCAAATAATGGCATTTCTGGTAAGTAAGATTGTAGGATTAAGCAGAGAACAGGATGTTCATTATATAAAAAAAAAGAAAGACACAAACCAAGACAATTTATAATCTGATTTTTCCTACATTTTTGTTGCAGTAAATCCAATGATTTGGCTGTTTTAATTATACCTCTTAGTCAAATTGCAATAAAATAAACATTTGATCTTTCTTCTGTAACCATAACTTGAATTTGTTTTCATCCACACATGTGCAGAGGCACAATCACACCACATGAAAGCCTGCACAGTAATTTAGTATTCCATCAATTTTTTTCCTTCACTAGTACTTCCCATATTCTCTCAATATGGGATCTTTACTATGAGGACTCCAGCCTCAAGAGAAGCCTCAAGATTTCTTTTGGTTCCATATTGGTACAGTTTCATGAGTGATAACTTATAAACATTTCCTTCATAGAGTTGGTTTGGGGTTTTTTCCAAAAAAGGAAGACTTCACAAAGGATGATTTTTCTGATTTCAGTCAAAACATGAGTTCTGTTTTCTCCACTGACCCAGGCTTTCAACGACCTGCAAAGGTCACATCAGACCTTCATTTCTGAATCCTCAAAATGAGGAAATGAGTGATGCCCCTTGTAGAAGGGATAGTAAATCCAAAACGAGTGAGACACAGGGATTCCTTGGTGATAGGACTGTGCAAGTATCTCAAATGACCATGTGTTAGGAGGTCATAATGAAGTCACAGTTCAATGTACTTAGATTTCAGTATCAGGAATTCCTCTTTCTCAAAGAGTTTTTATTTTATATATATATATATATATAATTGCTTCATGTAAATGAAGGATCTTTTATGTCTAAATTTCTGTAAGTGCTGTGCTCACTTCTAATTGTATTATTTGCTTTATTCTCATTGTTAGCTAAAACTGTGGAAATAAAAGGAAATGGTACCTTTTCAACAATGTGTTTCAGTTGTATCTTTATGTATTTGAAGATCTTTGCTGAGAATCTGTAAAGGTGTGATATTTCTATCTTATTAATAAGAAATGAAAGCCAAACTCTGTTCTTCCTGTTTGTATTCAAGCATTACACAGGAATAATACACTTCTGTAATTTGGGATATGTTTTCAGGGTGAACATCCAGCAGCATTGCTAAAGGCAATGTCTGGGTTTTCTTTCACAAAGGCACAAGAGAAAGAAATTAAATGAAACATCCATTATCTGGTCTACACCTGGAGGGTCACTCCTCTATAGAGCTGGGAGAGCATCATCTTTTCACAGTAAATACGAATAGGGTGAATACTGGGGTTTGGTTTGGTTTATTTTTTTTCTCACAGGAAGGCAGCTTAGGAAAAGAAATTGTCTAAAGCCCAAGGACAACATGAAACCTTTTCCAGACCGAAAATACTTAATTACTTACCGTCTATCAGACAAGCTGCTGTTCTGCACTTAGCATCATGCTTCATTGTCTGACAGTGCAGCTGGCTGGAGGCTGAAATTGAAAATCACTTTCCTTTGCTCAATTTCCTTGTAAACAGCAGAAGAATGGTGTTGATATGCCAGACTTCACTGGGAAAGTGCATTGGGAATGTAGGAGATCTGTCTCCAGTGGTCCTAAAAAGAGGAATGTGATTTGTCTCCTACAGAGATAAATCAGGACACCTTCAACTTAGGCTTCATTTAGTCTTTGCTATGATAGACTTCCATTGTTCTGTGCTGCACCAACCATGAATAACTAAGAATACTAAGGGAAGAAAAAAAAAAAATGGGCTTATGTTGTGTAACCACTTACCAGGGCTAAGTGAGCTATTGTAAATAGGCAATTTGTGAAGCATTCAGTCCAACAAAGCAATCCTGACCTATTTCCACTTCAATTGATATTAATGTCAATTTTACACAATCTGTAAATGCATGTATGGCTCTGTAGTGTACACTTAAAACTCAGTGTGCAGTGTTTCATTTTATTGGGAAGCATGTTGGTGAATTTGGTTTCCATCAATTTGCAACTGAGCAATCAGGTTAATTCTATCAGCACTTAATGCAAATATATTTCATAGTATTATTTCTGATAGATTGTTTGACTCAGTACTCAGGTGTGACCTTGGTGACCAATCATATTTCATTTTCATTAGTATTAAATTGCACAAACAGTATAAAAGAAAGGAAATGTGTACATTTTGGGAGCAGGATTCATGCTGCTTTGGTAAGTATTATGTTTTACTAGTGTTTATTACACTGTTTAAAGTTTTAGGGTACAGCTTTTCTTCCTTTGAAGTCAAATGTGAAACTCCTTTTGCTTTCAGGGTAAGCTGTATTGGACCAATAAATCAATGTATTTTCTCCGTGTAGCCTTGAATTTACTTAATCAAAAAAAAAAAAAAAAAGAGTCATCTATTAACTGGTATAAGTCAGTTTAGCAGCTGATTTAGCACAGGTTTGGTAGCTGAGAACACATCTGCAAAGGTCTTACTAAACAGCCTCCTGACCAGCTTTCCTCCACTAAAGCACAATGCTCCCTGAGCTTCTTCAGATGGTTACTCCATCTGCTGCACTGCGGTTGTGCTGATTAAAGGCTTGTATACATTCTATAGGATGTGCTTTACAATGCTGTGCTCAAACTTTCTAGTCCCTCAGGGGCATTTGTGTGGAAGAGCTAAGAAAGTTTTCACAAAAGGCAACTATTTCCAGAGAAATTGATGACTTACTCACAGACTCCATTTAGTATACAAGTAAGTGCCTTCAAAAATATTCATAAATATTCCAGAAATGCCAAGAACAATCCAAGAAGGAAAGGGAATGTCTAGAGAAATGCTTTTAATAATGGTACAGCTCAAATGTACTGCAAGTTCTCTCTATATCAAGCAGCCCAATGTATGCATGGAACTTTTACTGGGTCAGAGAGCTGTAAATAAAATGTCATATCTTAGCATTTAATAAAAACCACAGCATGGCCACTTTATCACTGCAGCTTTGATGTAGCAGAAACTCACAGATATTTGTGAAATAAAGCTTTGAAGTAGTTATGGGAAATGGACTTAGGAAAAAATCCTGTCCATAAGTTTTGCAAGATCAGGTCTTAATCAAAATGACTGGACTGTTAGGATGCAGTTTCCTGCATGTCAGATCAGGACTGTGATTTCACTGTAAAGCACATGAATTCCTGTGTTCAGAGACTGTTTTTCCTTATACCTGTGGACATTCCTTAATTTCAAAGACAGAAGGTCTGCAGAGCTGTGAGAGACAACTGAATTGTGATCTGCGTGTTTAAAAACTGCTTGATTATCTGTGGTAGATCGGCACAAAATCTGAAGTAAAACATTTTCAGAACAAGAATCCAAATATAAGTCAGTATAAGAGCACAATAATTTTAAAGCAAATGCATGTTCTAAAGAAGCTCTCTGATCTGTAGCCATTTTCAGTGGCATGAGACTGAAACAGAAAGATCTGCTTGAATTTACCAGCTATGAAGCTGCTGTTGAGAAGAGTAAGTGAATAGCAATCGCAAATAATAGCAAATAATAGCGAATAATAGCAAATAATAACTAAACTATTGATGTTTAGAGAATGGCAGTTAAAAACTTAACGTGAATTTTACCTAAACAGAGAATTAACTTATTTCATTGAAGCATTTTCAAATCTAGTTTAAAATTAAATCATCCTTTATATATTAAGAACTTGTCTTTGCTGCAAAAATAACCACTGTATTGCTCTTAATTTGAATTCCATGTACAAATTAAGCCCTTCCAATCAATGTGGTAATATTCTTGCACACAAGTTAACTAAATTGGGAGGTACAGGCTACAGCTCAAGTAGGGATGCTGCTAATCCATTCACAATTTATAGTGTTTCTTCACAGCCATGGCTTCTTTTGCTCCAGCTGAACTAACTCAAGAGGCATTAAACTCAAAAATAACACTCTAGGATTACTAGGGGTAGAGGTGGAGAAAGGAGATGAGGCTTCCTGGGATGATACTTGCTCCGGTCAGAGGAACCGCTGTCACTGAGGTGTGTCCCATCTCCTCCCTGTGTCATAGCTTTGTCAATAAATCTGCTTAATTCTTCCCAGCTGCTCTCCAGGCTCTCTGGTGTATTGGCTGGGGTTCATTCAGGCACCCACATGCAAGTATCAGGCATCTGAGATGCCAAGGTACCAGAAAAAACCACAGGGTCACAGATACAACTCAGAGACCAGCAGATGTAACCCAGGGCCTATGAGTCTTGTGCTCTCCAAGGCAGCAGCCAGAGCTGAAGCGGGTACACTTAGGACTTCTCAAATGCTATCTGGTGCTTGTGTCTAAGCAACTGAATTAAGCCCTTCATCTCTGTTGATGACAATGGGAGCTTAGAGGCTTTGATTTAGATATCCAGATGTTTTGATCCGTGGCTGACTCCTACCCTGACAGAGGTATTGCTTCCAACTGCCTCAGCAAGGTCTGCTGGAGCTCATGTGTCATATCTCTCAGATGTTTGAAGAGATGACTTAGAAGTTTTAAACACAGACTGTGGTAAGAATTTCAGTAATAATATGATTCTATTATTTATTAATATTAGAGAATTTTTATTATTTCAAGTGATTAATAAGTATTAAATTCCAAGGATTGCTGAAATTGTCCAGACAGGTCACATGAATAATGCAGGCAGTGGAGTAGCTGCTGCTGCCTCAGCTTATTGCTGTGGGATCGTGACCACTGCTGTGATCGGGTCTGAAGGCTCCCAAGCCTTTAAAAGAAATGTCAAATTTTCTCCTACATAAAGTATTTTCCACGTTATCCACAAACACAATTAGTTTTTCCTGTTGCCTTCCACTTCCACACAACTTCCCAGCTTCATCGCAGGGCCAAGGTGTTTTCTGCAGTGCTGGTGGCCAGATGTCTGTGTGATGATTTGCTGTGGTGGTTTCAGATGTTATTGTCCCCAGTCCGGGATGTCTTGCTGGGCTGATATGTCCGTACCTGCAGAGGAGAATCTATGCTCGGATCTCACTCGTTCAGGTCACACATTGGTATGTCAAGTCAGCTTTAACATGGTTCCAAAATTACATTTTCTTTGAAGTAGCTTTGCAATCATCAGATACTTGTGTGCACAGACCCCAGGAGGCTGGGACTTAACCCACCTCTGGGTACTGCTTAAGCTACCAGGAAAGGAGGCACATTAAATTTTCACGGGGAATCACAAAGATTTGCATGATGTTTCTCTTCCAGCACAAGGCACAGGTGTCCGAAAACCACAAAAGGCTGTGAATGGTCTTCTAAGTGGTGAACCACATTTTCACTGGAAAGGCCCCAGAACAACAGTCGTGGAAGCCCTCGAGGGCAAGCGCCAGCAACACCCGCGCAGTGACAGCAGACACAACCTTGAAGACAACTCAGCAGACACAGGAGTTTAACAATTCGCTGACAATTTGCAAATGCAGGATGAATTCACAGCAAGTCTGCTTCCAGGCTTTTGTAGTTCAAATGAAATATTTCACACATTTCTAGGAATTGCCCCCCTGATGGAAAAAGGGTGAGGCATTTGGAAGCCAATATAAAGAATGTGATAAACTTCAATTAAAATAAAATGACAGGAAAGATAAAGCCAGATTTTTTTTTTAATTTTTTTTTTCTGTTGCCTTGAAAGGAATTTGGAAATCATATTCCACTGGTGTGTAAATAGGTTTTCTGAGAGGATTTATTCGTGACTCTGTGGACATTAGCAATAATTATTTCTGTTTTGGAATGATTGCAGAATGTGACATATGATAGAAAAGGACAAGAAAGTTAAGTGGTTTTGCTTTTTTTTTTCAGAAAGAAGAAAGGTATTTTTCAGATACGTAGGTGGTCGTGTGGTAGATCTAATGGAGGAAAGGCATTCCTGGGAAACAATGCACAACAGAAAACAAAACTGCATTTGCTCACTCACTTTTGTTTTCTGAACTTGCAACAAAAAAACCATGGAGAGCAAAGTGTAACTTAAAGATTCAGAGGAAAATGAAAATGATACCTTCTGAATCGTGCAAACTGAAGCAGTTTCTTTTCTTCAAGGAGAGGCTTAGAAATAAAGGCATGTATTGACATATCTAGTTATCATCTCATGTCTGATTATGAACTAAAAAAAGCTTAGAAGCTCCATATCAGTTCTAACAGTAGAAAATTCTCATTGAGCTCAAGTGGTAGAGATCTCTGAATCTCTAACTGAATGTCCTGGGCTCTAGTCCCATTTTTAATTTGCTGACAATGTCTCATTTATGAAAAAGGAGCCATTTTAAATTCTTTCAAAGACCGAGTGATACTGAATTACTCAGAAGAATCTTTCTTCAGCATTTCTTATTTACAAAGGCAATGATCAGCATTCTATAGGTTCTCAATATGCACCAAAAAGGAAAAAATATGAGAGATTCTTTTGGACAAAATAGTGTAGATGTCATACATCAAAAAATTAGTTATCAACTAATTATATATAAAATGCTTAAGTAATAATTATTTAGGTGATAGACAACAGCAGAACTATACAGTCTAGAGCTGGTTGTGACATCCCAGAAGATAAATGAGCTACAATATTTAGATTAAACAAAAAAGAACCATTATAATAATATACACAATGAGCAAAGTACTGCCTTTTCTAGTTAATGCCAAAACTGCATTTCACAATGAACTGTTTGTGGAACATTAAAAGTATAATTTAGCATATCTGAATAAATTATTTTCTACTATGTAGTAAAAACAGAGAAACACATGGCATAGATTATAGCCCCAAATGCTTTAAAATTCTTGGAGTGGAGGCTGCCTGGCAACTTTTGTACCAGCTGGAAGAGCGAGAACCCAGCTGGCTTGGCAGTAGCCACCATATTGTGCCTCGGCTGGCAGGCGGCCACCTGACACCCTTCAAGGGGCTGTGCCCCCCCGTCTGCGTGTCTGCAGCCCCGACAGCCCGTGCCGCGGGCAGGAGAGCGGGCACAGCATCCCCAGCAGCGTCAATCACGCTGGCACACGGCAGCAGGGTGTGAGAGACAACTGATGCTCCTGAAAAAGGCTGAATGATGATGCTGGTGGATGCAGGAAAGCAGGTTTTAGGGATTCTTCAGCACTGAAATTTCTATCTTGAGATTGTGAAGGGGTGATGGGAATTCAAGGGCTGGTGCCACTGTGAGGGAAGGGGGAAATGTAAAAATTCATGTAATTGTTTCAAAACCATGCTCACACGAATGTAGGATGCAAACAAAGGAAATGTAATAATTTGTGTATTTTATTGCCTTTAACCTAAGCATTACAGGACTATTAACACATTGGAAGTAAGCTCCCCACGATCACATACTGATGTTGTCCAGTTAAAGAAATAAATGTAGTGACATCTAATCAGAATACACTCCAGTTTGGGAGGGATGAAGGTTGTACCCAGCTTCAGGTCCAGTAAGGAAAGCAGAACACCAATAAATACCCACATTGTCTCCTTTGTTCTCTTCTAGTGGAGGAAGGGAAAGTCCCAAATTAGGAAAATTGGCACCTCCAGGACTTCTGGGTCCTTCAGAGGCTTAGATATAAATAGAAGAATAACCCAAAATGGGTCATCCTTTATTATACAGTGAGAGAGATCACCAACAAGACAGAAATCTTTATGAAATGAAGCATTATTTGTTCTACATCTCAAAAAGTTCCTGCTTTTTTTGTTGTGTTCCTTTGAAAAACATAGGAGTTGTCCATCCTTCCCAGTGCCTCCCTAAGGCTGAACACTGTCTTTCCCGGAAATTAAAACAAATGCAGTCACAGTGATCTAAGCTTGGGTTTAATCCCTCCATGGCTCATTTCCCCGCACACCTGCTCTGATACCACTCTGGTAATCAGCTCCCTCCAGCTCCTCCCGGTGCAGCACAGCCAGCAGTGGCTGGAATGTGGGTGGTTTTTCATGGGCATGGGTGGGAGCTGGCAGAGTAGTGAACAAGCCTGTAGCCAGTGGGGATTTAATACCGCTCGGTGGGGTGGTGACAGGAGGTTGCTGCATGTCCCTCCTCAGGCAGGATGTGCCGTGGTCTCTTCCAAACAGCCTCATCTGCAGCCCGTGCTGATTCAGGGCAAACCACAGACACCTGCAGCACAGCTCTCCTTGAGAAAGTTTTTGTGTTTTGATTGCTGGTGTGGGTGTTTTGATCTTTTGGGGGAGTGTCATCAGACCTCCTTCTCATCCCACAAACCCTGAACTGGTGGCAGAGGTATGGAACTTGTACAGGGATAGTGCCAGGCCTCACCCACTCCATATTGCAGAGAAGTACTCCCTTCACACTTCATATGAGTGAAAGACCTGTTCAATAGCTTCAGCCCAGGATGAAACACTGTGTTGTTACCTGTTACAAATACCTGCATAGTCTGAAACATAACATTTCACCACTAATTCCCACAGGAGGGAGAATTTGCTCTCCTCTGTTTACATGTGAACATGTTCAGACCAAAATCCAGAGGCTGGATTCATTAAATTGCCAATAAAATATGTTCTCAAGGATGAGTATGTAGTGCTTTCACACAGACTGAAATACTATTTCTGAATTGGACTCACAAATTTATTTCCATTTGACTTTCAATGATATTTAATCACCTCTATCTTTGAAAACAGATCTTTGACTTTTAAATAATTTAGTCACTGCTGCAAATTGTATCACATCTGCTGGAGAATCTGACCCATGAAGTCTTTGGTTTACAGGTGTTCAAATTAACCAAATATTTCTCATATTTCTAAGACTTTCCTTGCTGAATACCTCAAAAATTGCAATGCAGAATGAAAAAATACATCAGGTCCTTTTCATAGTCAGGAAGATTAATATGGGCTTGGTTCTTATCAGAATACTATGAGACCATGGAAAGTTCCAGGCTAACCGTCATGGATAGTTTTGGAGCACTGAAACCATGTGCCCTTGTTATTCCAGGGCTTGGCCTCTGGCAGCAAGGCCACCAAGAGTCAGGATTTAATAGTGTAGGTGTTGATGCAAATGGGTTTTGGATGCCAGTCAGTTTGTGCCCTGCCATTAGGCATGGGGGTGTGTGTTTTGCAGCAAATTAGTGGCCTAAGGCTAAATTTTGCTTAGTGGCCTAAGGTTATGATAAGCTACAGATTAGTGAGTGTAAAATAATAGTGATCAACTCCCTTTTTAAAGGAATACGTAGAGTTGCACTGACTTTTAGCAGTGAAGTATCCCTGATTTAACTGGAAGCTGCCCTGCTGTACCTCTGAGTGATCATAGAATTAGGTTTCATCCCTGTGTAAGTGCTGTATCTTAATATCCGCCACACGGATCTGTTGCGCTTTCCCATGTTAGCTGAGACATATCACACTGTGCTCATAATGAAGTTAATGGGAGATTTGCCTTGGAATTGAAAGAGAAAAAAAGAAAAGTACTGGGCATCATGTAAAATAAACAGTAATGTTAGCTTCTTTAATACCCACGTCATTGCATCATAATTAAAATATTTTCCTTTAAAATTTTGAAAGTTGTAACAATTCATGTCTAACTTTCATCTTAGCTTCAGTGGTAAAATTGTCCTGCATTGTTACTTCTGAATTACAGAGGCATGGAAGAAGTGTTAGGCCTTGATATTTGAATTCACTACTAAGTCCAAGATGCAAAAAATCTGTATTCTCTGGATGATGTTGAAGTGTAGGGGGACTGCCATGCTACTTCTCCATTTCTGTAGTTAAGTCACTCTGTATATATCACTTGTACATGCTGTATTAATTTTTTTTTTTAAATTGTGGATTATGAGCCTCACTGAGATCCTACAAGGGTCCATCAGGAAGTATGGGGAGTAGACAGAAGCATTCCCATCCTTTCAAGTCTGACAGAGAGAAAAAGCTGTAATTACAGGTGAGTGTCTGCAAATGACAGGGAGAGGCTGTCTGCATTAATTGTGCATTTCACCCATTCCTTCAACAATGAAAGTCAATGCTCAGCCAGTGACTATTGCCTTTTCTCACTTTTCCACTTAAGCAGACCAGTCCTACTGCTCATCCAGGAGCAGAAAAAGCCAGGCAGATAAGCCAGAGAGGATTCAGATACACATCTAGAAGAGATTAAGAATCTTAGAATCTCAGAATCCTTTATGTTTTTGTTGGAAAAGACCTTAAGATCATCAAGTCTCACCATTAACCCAGCACTGCCAAGTCCACCACTAAACCATGTCCCCAAGTGCCACATCTACACGTCTTTTGAACACCTCCTGGAATGGCGACTTCACCACTTCCCTGTGCAACCTGTTCCAAAGATTGACAACACTTTACATGATTAAATTTTTCCTAGTATCCTACCTAAGCCTCTCTTGGCACAACTTGAGGTTGTTTCCTCTTGTTACCTGGAAGAAGAAGCCAAACTCCACATGGCTACAGTCTCCTTTCAGGGAGCAGTGGAGAGCAATTAGGTCCCCCCTAAGCCTCCTTTTCTCCAGGCTAAACACCCCCAGCTCCCTCAGCTGCTCCTCATCAGACTTGTGCTCCACACCCTTCCTCATCTCCATTGCCCTTCTCTGGACATGATCCAGCCCCTCAATGTCCTTTTTCAATAAGATATCATTTGAGGTGCCAGAATTAAACCAGTGCCCCACTCTCTGAATTTATTTCAGAAGGGCCCAGAACTGAAGACAAGATTCAGGGTGCGTCCTCACCAGTGTCGAGTACGGGGGGACAGTCACTGCCCTGGTTCTGCTGGCCACACTGTTTCTATATAGCAAAACAAACTAGGTCCTAAAGCCGAGAGATTTCTGAGAGCTTTCAACTAGTTGTGCCTCAGACAGCAGTCATCTGCATTTTCAGTCATCTAAATGCCCTTGAACCATGGTGGCAGGCCCAGCTCAAGGGGGTCCGTTTTGAGCAAGCAGCTGGCAGAGTGGGGAGGCCATGCTGCTCTGAACACAGGCTGAGGTCAGTCTGAGTCACAATTGCTTTAGAAGCAGGGGATGAAGTCTTTCAGCTAAGAACAGGTCTTGTCCTTTTGCTGACAGAATTCCATCAGTAAAACAGTAGATTTCTTTATGTGGATTGATTATTTAGAACTTTATACTCCCCCAGCTCCCATTGTATGACAGATTGAATGAGTCCTACTACAAGATGCTTATCCAGTATTATCTGCCTGTCAGATAAATGCCTTGATTAAGGTGGTATTAAATCCAATTCTTTTTCCATAGGCAGCTGATCATTGGCTGTCCCTGTCCTTTTTTTTCTCAGGCCTTGGAGCCATCTTATTTAGGGCTTCATTCTGCTATACTGCTCACAGGCCAGGCTAATTGCTTCTCCAGACAACAGGCCCTGCTTCCACTTCTTGCAGGCTTTTTGAAACAGCAAAAGAAAGTTAAGAAATGCCAAAATACTCAGTGATATTAATGTTTGGGCAAATTCTTACTCATGTTAAAACTTACAAAAATTCATCTGATTCACAAATTTGTCTTATACACGCTTGTGGGGTGTCATGCTTGCAGGTAGATCTAATGCCTTGTTTATAACATAACAAAACAACTAAGATGCTTTTCTCATTACTGACAATCTGATAATAATTTATATGTCTGCTGAGAGACTGCTTTCTCTGTATGAATAGGAACTCCTAACATAACTAATGTGGCTTTAATGCACTAATATACTACAATAACAAGATAAAAAGAATTTGCACCACAATCTGGATATCACTACTTGAAATACAGTTCCCTGATTTAATCATATTTGCAACATAAGCAGTTCCTTGAAAGGGGCATATCTGTGCTTGAGTCATCCTTGTTACAAAAAACAATAGCAAATGATCAGTTTTTTCAAAGTCTGCATAGATCAAATTCTTTAGATGTGTTGAGCAAAATTTTATTAATGGCTTGTTTCTCTTCACACAGTCACAGGAAAACTGGTAGTCTCTTAAAAAAAATTACAGTTTTCTTTCTCATTTTTATGCCCCATTCGAATAAAGGCTATAAATGAGGTAGCAAAGCATCCTTGAGACAGATTTCTTGCTTCACCTAATCCATAGCAGGGTTTCATGAAATTGATGCCAGAATGCCTTGTCAAACAACAGTTCTGTCTTAGAATCATAGAATGTTCAGGGGTTGGAATGGAACTTAAAGATCATCCAGTCCCAAGCCCCTGCCATGGGCAGGGACAGCTTCCACTAGACCAGGTTACTCAAGGCCTTTTCCAACCTGGCTTTGAACACTGATGTGGTTGGGGCATCCACAACCTCCCTGGGCAACCTGTTTCAGTGCCTCACCACCCTCACAGTAAAAAATTTCTTCCTAATATCTAACCTAAATTTTCTCTCTTTCAGTTTGTACCCCTTACCCTTTGTCCTATCACTGTGGTTCTTAATGAAACAGAAGAGCAGCTTCCGGGAGAGTGTAAGCTTTGACCGACGTGGTCTCTGCTCAGGTGCAGTTGGGTAGGCTGGAAGCATCTCATTCCAATCTGAGCCATAAATATGCCCTTCAGATTTGAGTGAAGAACTGGGAATTTGGTGAGCCATGCAGAGCTAGAGCTGCCCTGTAGCACTGTTGCTCTAAAATCTTCTGATCAAAAGCAATCACTGAAATTACTGATACCTTCTGAAATAAATTCAGAGAGTGGGGCACTGGTTTAATTCTGGCACCTGAAATGGTATCTTATTGAAATGCACTGAAATCTTTAGTGTGACTTGTTATCACAACTTACATGGTCAGCACAAGGAAATACAGGAATATTAGATTTTAAGCAGTCCCTTGTTCTTTCATGGCTTAAGCATAAACATCATTCTTCTTAGTTCCCCTAGAAATTCAAATAATTTAGAGGACAAGGAGGATGGTGAAACAATGGATGGATTGCCTATCCCAGTCCTCTCACTGTTTGTGTTGGCTGGATGCCTGCAGAAGTGGGCATGACACCACCTTAAGGACAGGTTACTCATAATTTTTCCACTTGCCAAAGAGTTCTGGGAGCAGCTGTGTCTTAGCCACAAAATCATTACTACAAGACTGCTGCTGAATAAGCACTAAAATGGTCTTATGGTCTCTCAGAAATGAGTAAAGTGGATGGTCTCTGCAGTCCTTGAGCTTACCTGTCACCTTTACAGGTGGCCAAGGAGCATTCTAGGGAAAGAGGGCCTGGCCCAGAGATTTGTGGTACTTCATGGTTCCTTCACAGGCATCTACATCTACATAATAGTTGGACTTGATATCTTAAAGGTCTATTCCAACCTAAACAACTCAAGGATTTTTAAATACTCAAATGTGTATTTACATGTACATGTATATTAATAAAAAAAACCTTATGTGTGCATGCATGTCCTCTCTATATAAGTTAAGAGAATAATCAATGCAGGCAGGGAGGGAAAAAAAAAGAAAGAAAGAAAGGCAAGATTGGCATCAAGATATTTGATAATATGAACAGGAGTTTCATGATAACTAATTTCATGACAGTTGGTATCTGATGAAAACTGTTTGAGAATTACTTTGCTGGAAAGCCATTAAGGGAAGCCAGCCAGATATTAGGTAACTTAAGACCGTTCAGGAAATCAAAACAAAGTTACAGGGCCATTAGCTCAGTGTTATGCTTTTGGCGGGAGAACAGACTGTGGAGAAGGGGCCTCCAAGTCTCCCAAGTGGATTTTTTTCCACCCTCATCAATTCCACTGGGGACATATGTTGTTTGGAGAAAATGCTGTCACACACACTCTGCCAGAGGAGGCAGTGGAGGCATTTCACCTGCCATGCCCACCTGGCCCTCTTTGTTACCCACTGTGAATCCTGTGGGACCTCTTCTGCAGAGGACAGCCACGACTGTGCATGGCTATGCCAGCCCTGTGCTGATGGAGGTGGGACAGGAGTGACCTCCTCTGTCTCCACTCCTTCGTTAGCCACCAGAGGGCACAGAAGGTTAGGGCTTGGGCTCACCTCATCCTCCTCAGGAAACCCCCAAAGGAGCCATCCAGGCACAGCCAGGCATTTTTCTCCACCTGCACGTCCAGGTTTTGGTGGTCCCAGCTTCTCCTTCCATCTTTGGCTTCCCCCTGAGAGGTGCTTATTCTGCTGTGCCCACATTTCCAGGCTGCTGCACACATGAAGCCAATAAACCATGTTAAGGCACAGACTGGCTGTTGGGAGCAGCACGTTGGCCACTTTGGCTCTTGGTGGGAGCGCTTTGCCAGCTGAGCTGAAATTCCAGCTGTGCTGGCTTTCGGCATGCCGAGTCTGTAAACATCCCCACATTCTTTTGAGGTTGAAAGTAAGCTAGAGATACAGCAGGGAGTTTGTCTTCAAACCAGCTCATGGATTACCTCTTCTGTTCCAGGGCTTTGCTACCTGGTGTTTGTGCAGTGCAGAGCAAAGCCTGCCTGCTTGCAATCCCAGTGCCTCACACAAGTCTGAGTGCCCCACTGATTGCGAAAGACTGAAAAGATCTGAACAAAGGAACTCCGACATTATTAGAAACAGTCATCCTAAAAAGTGTCTTTTCTGGTTTCAGGGTGGTTACTTGGGATACCTGTATTTGTGAGTGCTAAGATAGTGCTTCCAGGCTTCTCTGGTATTCTCGGAGCATTCTATCGAATTATACTGAATGAAGAGAAACCTTTCCTAGCCCAAATCTGATCACTCAGGAATTTTGCAGAAACTGCAGGTCTAGTTCTGTTATGTGGAGGAAACCTATTTAATGGAGCAGTTTAATGCTGCTGAGACTTCCATAATCAGCAAAATACTGATACACAAGGCTCTAGCTTTGTTTGAGTGACTGCATTTCCTGCTTTCTTCATTGAAACATTGAAGGCCTGTCTGCATAGGCAGTTTATAATTCTACAAACTGTTGTTTTGCTATAAAAATATGACTGGTGAACTGTTGGAGACTTACACTACAGTAATGCTTATGTTGTCACATCTTCATTCCCGTGTATTTTGGTGGTCCCCTCCCTGCCTTTCTCTTGCTTTATGCCCTGTCCCAGCCAATTGCTTTAATTAACATGTTACTCCCTGCTTATATACTGATGCCCTTCTTTGAGATCAAAAGCTCCCCTAATTCTCCTTACTCATTCCTCCTGAGGTACCACTATATGTGCATATAAGGAGCATCAGGGAGATATCGTGGGATGGGATCCAGGGTGGGGCAGTGGAGATGAGAAAGGACTGTCTGTAGGACTCATACTGCCTGAGTAAAAGAACAGTATGTTCCCAGTATTTTGTCATGGACACTCTGATTTAACTATTCAAAGTGAAATGCAGGGACTTTCACCTGTTTTCTGCTCTGTATCTTCTGGCACAGCACAGGGATGATGACACCATGCATGGTGCAGAGGAGAGAATCACCTGCCCTTGGGCCTGAACCTGGTGGAAATCCACACCACAAGGAAGGAGGGGCTTGCTCTGGTGGAACAGCCAACTGTGCTTCTGGACACAGGGAAAGCATGCCAGTGTAAAGCAATCACAACTGCAGAAGGTAATTTAGGTATAAATCTTGCACAGCAACCCTGCTATCTCTGACTCAGACACACAAATGCTTTTGGAGACTGAAGTTTGGATGATCATTTGTGGAATGTATCTTGTCAGGTGCCAGGGTTTCTCATTTACTCTGCATAAGACCCTTTGGCCAATCACCCATAAGAGGTATCGATGCCAAGAAGCTCACTGTGATAATAAATGTGAGGAATCACCAGAAAAGGCAATCTGCCAAAAGCTGGTTAAGAATCCTCTAGGATGGCTCTACCAGTGCTTTAAATTGGGATTATTTTTACCTAAGGAAGTTGTTGTAACAGTAACCTGGCTCAGGCAAGGAGCCAGATGAGATACCCAGTGGCCCTGGCTGGACAGTTTGTCTTTTGCTGGCCAGTGACCACCGGACATACCTGGATGCCTTACTGGTTGTTACCTGTCGTGTTTAAGTTACACTCTAAGGTGGCAGGGCACAACAAGGCAGTGAACATATTCCATGCTCCAGAGACTGAAATTTCTGCTCTGAATGAAAGGCTCTGTGGTAAGCACAATTCTGTGGCCATTCATCCTCCTGGGGAACAGGCACATGGACTTCATGCTGGAGACGGTGGGAGAATCTTCACAAGGGAGGAGGAGGCTGTGTCCAGGTGTACTGCTATGGTTTGATCAGGACATTTGTACAATGCAGTGCTCTCAGCCATCTCAGGACTTGGTGTGTAAGACTCTTCCAAACTAGGTAACACAACTGGAGGCTCCTGTTTTGAAGCACATCAAATGCAATGATTTATAGCTTTGGGAAAACTAAGTGAAATCATTTGAATTGGTTGGGAACTTTGTCTTTAAACAACTCTTTATTCTTTATGTTTTTCTTTCTTTTTCCTGGCTTTTTGGAAACCACTGATTTGTTGAAATCAAAATGCTTTTTGAAATGGGTGGGTTTTGGCAAACAGACAGGACCCATGCAGAGTACTGAGGAAACCCTTCCTGCCAGGAAATCAGCTGCCATCAGAAAATTATTTGGTTTCTGACAACTCACTTGGCTCATGGTCAAGGTGCATGACTCCAGTGCAACTTTATACACAGACTGGGCTTCCTCATAACACAGGCTTGGGCTAGTACTACTATATGGGATTTCACCCTTCAGCTTGAGGACATTGTGGCTTCCAGGCTTCCTGCCCCTGGATGAGGAACTTGCAAGCTCAGGGAACTTCTTTTCCCATAGGACACAAATCTCAGTGGTGGTTCCACAGTTTCTCTTTGAAATATATGAACACAATGACTGTCATTGTAAAAAACCATACGGACCAAGCTACTGTCGACAAATCATCGCAGCTTCATACAGAAAATGCCTTTGCAGTCTATTGGCAAAACAAACAAAATATGCATATACAAACTGAAGTGTCTTCTGCTAAAGCCTGTTCTATGGGTACTGTAGGGCTCTGAAGTAGAAGTGTCATTGCAAGAATTATCTGTTCAGTGTTAACCACAACGAGATCACTATGTCTTTGGCAGAGATAGCCTTATGAAAAAGTTTTCTAAGGCTTGTAGGTGGAATAAAGAGCTCATTGACAACCCTCCATGGGAAGAAGAGCAAGTTTAAACAGCACAGGGTATGAAATTTCCTCTGGGACAAGAGACTACTCTTTTGGGCTTAGATGGGACTGAAATGGTACATTACAATCGTGGTTTTTTTGGATGTTAGCATCACCTCCAGCTCTTCTCAGATGATGCATTATAAAGGTTAGTCTGCACAGCAGAATCACCCTATGATTTTATCAAGGTCTGGCATCCCTGCATTGGCAAGCCAAGGTGGCAATAGCAGTAAAAATGACAACATATAAGCTTTAGAAGAAGCATTTAAGTAAAGTGTATTGCCAGTGTTTCTAAAGCATGTGAACCCTGTTATTAGCAGATGATAACATTCAGGTGCTGCATTTTCCTGGCCATTGTCCTCCCTGGCAGGCAGATTACAGCAATTCAGACTCCTTTGTTTTGCTGAGCAGAGCTGCTTCTATTGAGAGCTTTGCTCAAGCTCCCGTACTCATCAAAAAAGGAATGAATTTGGACTCAAGCTAACTGAGGTTATTTTGGGGAAAATATATAGACACAAAGAGGCAAATCCGTGCAAGGGATGCTCACATCTCTTTGTCATGCCTTTTCAGTTATCAAAAAAGAATGAGTGCCTTCAGCTATGCTAAATCATTTGTTGCCTAATTCTTGCTGAAATTGCTTTATTTTCCTTTGGGGTTGAAGCGGCATCTGATGGGAGTCTGAACAAAAAACAGAAAAATATTCTACTACGTAGATGATCAGCCATATTTCCTAATGAATTTTCTTTGCTCCAGCTCTTCATACAACATTCTGCCATACACAGTGATAATCTTTTCCCATCTGACCTATCTACAGCACAGCATATTTAGTTTGATGACAGTATTTATGGCATAATATTAAAGCTGTGTGTAGGAGCCAGGAATGGGGAAACACTTGGAAAGAAGTCAAATACAGTCAAACTAAACATCTGAATGTCCAGCTCAATCTTGCAGTTCTCATTCAAGTGAATTCCTTGGATGGGAATTGGGGCTGAGTAAACTGTAAAACGAGAAGCCTTAATCAGATTTCTGTAGATTGGAATTGATCTCTTAACAGGTTTTCTGTGTAAATGGAAAACCTTCACTATTGTAGGTGCAGCCTTTTTGAAGTCTGACATTTTCAGACAAATCCTGCTTTGATGTAACCTTAGTATGCAAAATGGTTTGTAATTTTCCTCCTGTCTATTTTTTTTTGAACAGTTGAATAATCCAAAATGTCATTATTAAATACAGCTAGATTGGCCAGCCAGAAACACTTTTTCCAAAGGTAACTGACTGATTCACAAGTAATTGCATTGATCGGAATGCTTAAAATCAGAGAAATCAGAGAAATCAGAGAAATCAGAGAAATGGAAAAATTCCTTAAATCAGGATATTCTAGCCTGTAAAGAGGGACTCAGCATGAGCTCACAGACTTGATCCAAGTGTTTTATTGGCAATGCAAGAACTTTTTCCATGATCAGTGAAACTAATGAAGCATCACATCCACTGAATTTGTGTCTTATGGTTATATTTTTTACCTGTTTTCTAATGCCTTAAGGTCTGGAGTATTCATAAAAGTTCATCATGTAAATTCTCTGATATCAAATAGGAGGAGAGCTCCCACTGCAGTATTGATAAGTCTCTCTCTCCTATGCAGATATCAGGGGGTTTTAGTCCACAAGAGCTCAGAAAACTTTATCCTGTTGAAGATAAGATTGAATTGTATTACAAGTGGAACACATATTTGGAAGATCACACAGATAATCATCACTCCCCCCAGGCCATAAACACACTGCATAATTATCCAGATTGTGTTCCTTTATGACATCCTGCTACAAATAAATCCAACTACAGACCATTAGTGTGACTACCATACTGATCAAGACAGCAGAAACGATGATAAGGATTTGCCAATTACAACCTGGAAACTGAGGTAAAGATACCCCTGAAGAAAAATCCATATTTAAATTTAAATACCTAAAAGCAATTAAGGTATAATAAAAATGTTAAATGAAGGATTGCTGTCTGAGACAGCAATACAGTACAGTATAACCAGCACTGCATGAAGAAAACTCAGTCAGGATTTGTGTGCAGAGGACACCACATGCATATATGCTCCATTTGGTTAGGAGCTGCTGGTCATAGCACAAACCTGTCACTGATTTCTAATCAGTATAACTATATGGTATTAACCATATTATATTAACCTTTTTCACACCATCCAGAGTGTTGTTGTTAAAAAAGCAGTTTGTATACTTTAGTAGAAAGTGAGCAATACTGATGGTTAAATGAATGGAGTTAAATGATGATTTGTAGACTACAGGTTATGGATAGCAGTGTAAACTTCCCCACTGGAATTTGTTGATAAGCAAAATCATAGTAATTTTGCAAAATAAATAAGAATGTATTTTGGAAAGGTCTGTCACATCAAAATTCTCCATTTTATAATAAGAAGCATCTAAATGTCAAACTGGTGCATAATTAAGAAATTTTCAGCTCTGAATGTCACCATCTTTACAGCAGTTCTTTTAGCTGGTTTTCTATGGTAGTAGATTTAGAGATTGTTTAAATTAAATGCCATGCTTTATTTATTAAGTGCAACAATATTTACCTTAATTATGTGTGGAATGGGTTGGGGAGATGAGACATTATTGAGTAGAACACACACAGACTTGAATCAGAGCAGAAAGGAAATGTTAGTTTAATAAAGAAATTTGCATAATAACACTTCATTATCTGCTGACATGTAGCTGTCTAGAGTGCTACTGTGACTGCTGTGCACAGACACAGATCCCATTTTGTCTTCTGCTGGTGACCCTCTCGCTCAGGAGACAGTTGGACAGAGCCTAAGAAGGATGAGCTTGTGCCCTCATCTGGTCAAATTTGCATGAGAAATGCTCATGAGAACATGGTATCTGGAAAAGATGCATTTTGTGGGAAAAGTTCCCATGTATTGGCCCTCAGAAGGCAGGGAAGATGTTCCTTTATCATGATATATGAATACTGAAGGCCCACCTGGTTACTGTAGGATGTCCACAATTCTTGTCACAGTCTCATAGAAGCTATAAAAGGGACAAAAGACATATAGGGGACAAAACTGAATAGCTGACACTAGACTGCTTCTTTGCAATGTGTCTGGGAACTTTAAAAGACATTGGCAAGACAGGAGAAAACCTACACCCAACAGAGATCAAAAGAAGTGCAGTAGCTTACAAAGGGAACTCCTACAAGAGTGGCTGTAAAGTTGTTTGTGGGAATAATGCTCCTTTTGGTCGTATAACTGGGTGTCTGAGAGAGCTGGGACAGCCACAAAGGGATGTAGAATGCATGCTGGGGTTTTTAACATGCTTTTTTCCTCTACATAATTTAATCCTGTGGTTAAGTTAAACAATATTTTGGTCTGCTTTGTCCCTGGTTTTCACACAAATTCTCAGAAAGGAGATGAAGCTGGTGTCTGAGCTTGATCAGAGCTACTGTATTCACAAATCCTGACCTAAGAACAGGAAATATGCTAGATTTCACCTCTACCAGTACTGTACTTACAGAAGAGGGGTAAAAGAAGGCCTTTTGGGACACCATGGATATACTGACACCTTGGTGGCTAGTGTCGCTGATAATGTATTGTTTTCTCACTGTCCATTTTTATCAGTTAAAATTTCAATGCTGGTGAGCTTTTCACTTTAAGGAAAATTTGTTGACATGCACTTGAAATGTAGAAGATGTTATTTTTAAAAAGATAGATCCTTTGTATATATCTGAAATTAATAGATTACCTGTCTGGATTCTTCTTGTCTTATTTTTTCCTGTCATAACAATACAAACCACAGCAATAACAACTCTTCAAACAAGGCCTGGGAGATCGCTCAAGATCTCTTCTCTCATAGTTACTCAACCCACTTGATTCTAGGTGCTAACTTCCATCAGATATTTCATGTATTTACTCTCTCTAGGTCATCATAAACTTGGGCAAATAACCAGCTGTTTGCACCCCCAGACAAGGGAACTGTAACTGTAACTACAGCTGAAACCTCCTTAGACCTTTAGGAAAATGTCTGTCTTCAGAGAAGACTATGAGGCCATGAGTGCTGCTCCCATGGCAGTATGCAAACTGCCTCTGCATTACTTGAATTTCTCCTACCTTGCTCAAAGAGGTTTCTACTCAGCTTGCTGGCTTCTACAGACCATCCTGAGGGAGTCAAGGTCCCTGTATCATGGTTGTGTCATACTGCATGACCAGCCCCTAGGCCCACCCCACCTAATTTTACTCCTTTGACAGTGGCATTTACAGTAAGAAACTAATGACTGTACAGTTCAGAGGGGCTACATGGGTCATCTACATGTAAGGTCTCTGTCATCTCTGAAGGTGTCTGGCCTCTTTCCATTAACTGCAGAGAGAAATGCAGCAAACGGCCTTGAAATCTACATGGTTCAGTTACATTCCCAAAGTTGTGTAGAATAAATCCTCAAAGGGGTGCCTAAATTTGTAGTGTTGTTATGCTCAGTATTGCAATTCCTAGATCTCTTTTTTTCCTCCAGGAACTTGTTATTTCAATGCTGAATTTCTGGGTTTCTGTAGAACCTAGGCTAATATCTAAGTGTAACTTCCTATGCCTAAACACCTAATGCCATGTGAGAGGTTGTAGTGTGTCCAGTATAAAGATGACAGACCCAATGCAACATGCATCTTTCTGGAGAAGCAGCAGAAGGCCATGAAAAATACCCTGTGGCATTCTCTTTTGGCAACTGAATTAATCCCCTATTAATCTAAAGTGAATATAAATACGTGAGAAAATGAGGGAGTTAGTTACCTTAAATCTTGGTGATTTCAGCTCTTGAACTTCTGATATCATAGCTCACCTGTTTAACATTGAATCACAAATGCAGTAGACACATCTCACTGAGGACTCCCAGCCTCTGCTGGTGCACAGTGGTCTGTGTCAGTCCATCTCTATAGACTAAATGGTATGTTTGAACAGATGCACGTCCTGGAAAGCTGCTGTCTATTAAAAAAAAAAAAAAAAGTTTCCTTGAACTCCCTCTGTGATACAATAGGTCATCAAAATATTTCTTTAGAACAAAAAATACTCATCTTTTGCAAAGAACATCTTGACAGAAAGACAACCTCATCAAACTATCCTGCTTCTCTTGCTTTGAGCACCATCACATGTAAAACAGATGGTGTGAATCAAGATAATCTACCAAGTCTGAAAAAAGTCATACAGTATTAAACAACTGTTCTGTATTTGTAGCTAGAGATAGCTGAGATGGATAGAAAGACCAGCTGAGTAGCAGTGAAAGGGGAAGCCAAAGTGAATGACCAAGTTTAGCATTCCCTCTTCTTCTCAGTAGCTGTAGTTGAGTAGCCATGTGTTCAGGGTAAACTTTTTCAAACTCTTTTATACATGGACTGGGCAGGACAAGCACCATAGACTAGATCAAAGCCTTAACAGATGAAGACAGGATGAATCTAACACTCACAAGTGAATCAGATCAATGAAACATATCCAGACAAAATAAACAAAGATGGTATTCAGGACTTCAAATGATTTACTGTAGCCTTCACACTGCTCTGCTGCATCAAGCATATCTTCCTTGTATAGACGCAAGTTGTAACAGTTCCCCAGGTAAATAAACCAACTTCTTGTAAACAAAATTTTTAATTAACTGGTCTGATTCACGTCATGGATGCAAAAGCATGTGAGCAACCATGCTCAAGGCCAGCTTGAGCTTGAGTTCAGTGGGACTTCTTGGTGCAACTTCAGCACCACACGGACAGGCCCGTGCTGTGAGCAGGCAGCAACTGGCCCTGGTTGCAGGATGGGTGCACACGTTCAGTTTGACTCCCAGTAGGTAAAACTTGCCAGAAGCACAACTCTGGGGCCATGCAATGTATGTCCAGCCAGAGGAGGGTGCAGGGACAGAGATCCCTTGTATGGGGAGTTATTTCCAGCCTTCCATTAGCCTGGATAACAGAGAGCTGACAGCATTGGCAATGACACTTTAATGCTGATACAGTTTGTGTTAGTGTTAGGGTTTTTGCTGGTATATGTATGACCCAGAAGAAATTGCAATTTTAACTAAATCTCTATGCTGGTTGTAAGTATAGGCTTGATCAAATAAAGAGAGAAGATTATTAAATAATGGTTAAATCAGTTACAATAAATGCACATGTGGAAGAGGCAAATTTATTCTCTAGCTAACTTCATGCTCATACTATGAGCTAAAGATTGGCAGAAGATTTGGAAGTTGACAGAAAAAGGAAGTTTTTTTCCATTTCTTCCTTTCCCCTGAACATTTGCAAGCTCTGAAGGCTTCACTGTATTAACAATTTTGAAATATATTTATAGTTTATTTGTGTGTACTGAGTGAGGTGGATTCATATCACTAAAAGAGCTAACACATGCCAGTTATCCATTTTGACTTACAAGCTTTGATGGCAAAAAAATTACATAACATTCATTTTCTTTGTTTCTCTTTTTGGCTACACAGTCAAAAAGTTCATGTGTATTCTGAAGTAGTTAAAAACCACAATCACTGGCCTTACGTTATTTGTCATGGCAATAAAAATGTATTAAATGATTCATATGGTGCAGGTGAAATCACCATAGTACTTTTGAAATATGTACCTGTGTGTGTTTTATTCAGTATATGTTGGAGATTGCCTGATGCAAATTAATTTTATGGAAAATTAAGCAGATAGCCACAGCTGCACTTCACAACTGCCAGACATTTCTGTAACTGGCAATTTTCCAGCAATCCTGCTAAGAAAGAACTGAAAATTTACCACAAGCAGCTATGCTGAGGCAGACTCCAGGACTGAAACAAACTGGTTGTCATTTTACCATGTGGTTACTCATAAATGTATTGAATATTGGATTTTGAGTTGGTTTTGAAGTCAGGTTGTTTACCACTCCAAAGAGACATGTTAGAAATCATTGTATAAAAATTCATTACTAGAAATAATTTTAGGCTATTCCATTGCCTTCAAAATTTAACATCTTTTGACTTTCATAATATTTATTCTGGTTCCCAAATGACAATAGGTTATGAATTACCTCATAGGTTTAAGGAAGGAGTAATTTTTGAAGTATTACTTTGGCTAAATATTTAAGCCATTTGTGACTGTAAGTTAAGCTTTTAATTTAAATGATAAAAAGCTCATTCAGGAAACTGAAGTGCCTCTTTTAGCCTTATTATTTATTGTTCTTATCATATTGCTGGCAGAGAAATGGGGCGAGAAAACCAAAGGGTAGACCTGTCAGGGTATGGGAGGGAAGCTCTATAGAGACAGTCTCAGCTGAAGGTCCACCTCTAAAACCACAAGTTAAAGAAAAGACTCCCCTGGATTACTGAGACAACAGGTCTTGGCTCTTCTGCAGGGGGATTTTTGCACTGCCTTAAATCAGGATTGCAGAGTTGAAGAGTATGGGCATTGACAGAGAGTGAAGTTTGCTAAATGTGGTTTTAACAGTTAGTTGAATATTTCAGAATGCTGTTTCATGCAGCAACAGAGAGCACAAGCAGACCCTATGTTTCCCTCCTCTTCATTTATTGACCTGTTTAAACTAACATTTGAAAAATGTTTCTCTCTACGGGTTTTTTTTAATCCAGACAGCTCTGTAATAAACAAGGAGAATATCTGAGTAAGAAACATGAGTAAATGGTGGATTGTTCTGGTAACAGCTTGAGGTGATGTTTAGTTCTTTGTTTGATTCTACATTTGGTGGGGAGCGTTGCCTACAGTCAGAAGCAAACAGCTTTGTGAACAGGCACAAGAAATTAGGCAGAGGAAAAACCTGTGTGTGCTTTGCTGAATACTAGACTTGCTTTGCTTGTCCTAATCAATGCGATCAGATCATTTCCAACTGCAAAGTACCGTCCCCTGCTTAGTTAATTTCTTATTTTGCAACTGTTCTACAGTTACTAGTGACCTGAAAAGATAGGAGGAACATGTCAAATTAAAAATTGCCTACCATTTCTTCTCATTTTACTGTAAGGGAAAAAAACAAAAGTAGACAGATGTGGTTAGTCCAAAAAACTGCTCTAACATTTCTTAATTTTCAACGGCTTAAATCAGGAATTTGTTGTGACTTCGTGCTCAAATGGTTTCCAAGTATGGGAGCCAAAAAGGTTGGAAGTTGGAAGCTGATGAACACTGTATTGGCATGGCCAGTTTTTTGTCTTTAGGGTCTGGAGGTATTTGGACAAGTCAGTGATGTGATGCATTGCTATGGGTGCCCCATGCCCTGCTTGGGGAATATTGACATCCTGCCCTGCCCAACCTGTCTCAGTGGCCTGAAGACACCAGAGCCAACCAGACCTGAATCATGCAGCCCACAAACACATGCTGGCTACAAAACTGAGTTGGATGCCTGCTCTTCAAAGCTATGACACCAGCTTTGGATCTCCCCCCCCATCTCCCTCCACTATTGGAGGTTTAGGACCCAACAGGAGTGAAATTCAACTTAGATGACTTCCTAAGACAGTATTTTGTTTTGAAAATCTGTGAAGAACCTTAGAGGAATGATGCTCTACAGCAAAATGCTCTGCTCATTGGTGAGAAAATGCCTGGATGGGAGGATTAGCTACATCCCAGGCAGAAGATGAGGCTGGTTCATCCGGGACATTTCTTCTGACTCCAGTCATATTCAGCTGGCCATGAATTTCGATCTTGAACTTAAAATAGCACAGACCTCACTGAGTGAGTATTTTTTTATCTGAGCAGGTTTGTGTATTTCCTCCATAAGTCAAATACTTGCATAGTGTTCATTCATATAGCCCTGAAGCAGGTCACATACATGAAAACCTGATCCTGGGTAATGCTGGCCAGGATTTGTCTGTGGAATAATTCTTAACTGAGAAATAAGAACTTCTGGAAACTGCAGGAAGTGCTGACATTTGCAGGTGAGACAGTAGGGAAAAATGGATGAGAGAAGGGAGAACAAGCAGTCAGCTCACAAGCAACTCTGGGGACACAGGGAGGATAACTCCAAAACAGGCCTAAGCTTCAGTGTCTCTCTTTTGAGGTGGGAAACAGCAGATGGGACACAGGAAGATTTTTTCAACATTCTTTTACATGCCTGTAGGACACTGCTACTTTAGGCAGGAGTTAGATCACTTACCTGAGCTGACAATATTCACATGAAGACTCTTCTGACAGAGCTGGGAGCTGTTCTGGGAGCTTGTCTGACCTCTCGTGCTTTCCACGTCTCAATTCCTTAACAATATGAAATGAAACTGAGTCTTTAATTTATTCTTTTTATAATCAAATAAGTATTATTGTTTTCATCTGGTTCTTCCATCATCTATAAATACTTCCTGTATCTTCATTGGACACACCACTCTAACAAAGACAGGGATCAGGAGCTAGCACAGTATCTACTCTGGCTCAGGCAGCCCCTGACAGAGTCGTGCTCTCCTCTCCCTGGGGCTTGTCAGGGAGAGGAGAGCAAATCAGAGCTGCAAATCTCTAGGCCAAGAGATGTTTACTGAGTAGCTGTACCAAAGAGAGGGCAACAACAAGAGAAGAGATCAGATCTTTTGTCTACAGCAAAGTGGAGTCAAATATTCTGGTATAGAAATTGTAGGGAAGGTGGTTTTCATAGGTTTTAGCAGAGAAAATGGCTAAAGGAAAGAGAACACAACCTCTGTAAATACAATGGCTAACTGCTTTGCAGCATCCAGTGGTCTCAGGCACCATGACCTTGAGGTAGGTGCTAAAAAGCTTATTCCAAAAAATAAAGAATACAGGCCACAAGTTGCTTGTACCAGGAGAAGAGGTATTTCACAAACTTTATTATCTACAGAGTGTATTTCAAAACTGTTATCACTGCTGTACAGATCTACATTGCTCATGCAGAGGAGGGCAGGGCAACCTGCAGTAGCATTGAGAACAGGAATGCCCAGACTGGGACTTTTAGTTAAACCATTTCCAATCGCAGATCAAGGAGTGGCACTGAAGGAAGGAGATAGTTTTTTCATAGGGATGAGCTCACAGTCTAGGAGCAGGGCAGAGGAGCAGTGAGAAAACTTGTGAGTGAGAAAGCAGCTTTCACTGCTTTCACTTGTCCATCTGTTAACAAGACATACTTCCCAAACTTACAGGATTTAGGGCTAAAGGTCATGAGGCTGCAGTTCCTTTTGTAACACTATTTCCAGATCAGGGTATCATCTATTATTTTTTGTCAAATTAAGCACTCATTCTTAACAGGCAATATCCTAAAGTTAAGGCAAGCAGCTCTCTAGGCACTATTTTCTAAGTAAAAAATCCCCAGTGATGCAAGTTATCATAGGGAGGCTTGCTGTAGAACCCAATTAGACAAAGAATCATGGAAAAAGCAGCCATACAAAGGGCAAACTTTACTAGCCCTGGATGTCTTGAGTATGTTTATTTGTCTGGCAGAGCTCTTGGTCATTCCATGATTAACATCTTGATTAATGAAAACATGTTCTCTGGCCGCCAGTTTGCACTGATGATGGTTTTTGTTTGAAATCTGTGAGTGAGGGAGTCGTTTCCATGAACAGTCAGAAAATCCTCAACGATGGATTGCCTTGCAGGCAGGGGTTTTAGTGTGACACTGCAGAACAGGCTGTTCCTGGCCAGCAGACCTGGGGCATTATGCCCTGGCTCTGCTCATTCTGGAAGCAGCTCTGACAGCAGTGGGAAGGGGCACCAGGGTGGCTGCCTCAGACTTGAGGCTGTGGCTTACTTGTTTTCTTGGACTTTTCACGAGCACATGTAACTGGCATCACCCCTCCCATGGCCCGTCCTATCCCTGTGGTGAAAAAGACCCATCTCTCATCTTGTATACAAGGTGTCAAATAATTACATTTGAACATCTTTTCCTTTTGCACCTTACTTTTCTGCAAAGTCAGAACAACGTTATATGTATCTGTACAGGCTTTTATTTCTGGCAACGTGCTCATTGCTGTTTATCTCCTCCACATACACTTGGGTTTAATGACCTTACAGGCCTATATTATAACATGGCTCTTTGTGAAAGGGACTGAAGCTGAAGTTGCAAGTTTACGAGTTTATTACTCAGAACCGGACCTGAGATGAGAAGAGGGAAAAGAGGTTTTCCTATAAAGGCCTTATTTTATCTATAGCTGTAATAAAATCTGTTAAGGTCAGTAAAGGTAAAGGTCAGAAAAGCTGATCTCTTGCTTGTTTTCCTACCCTTTCTCTACTTTGGGACAGGCTGTGCTCATATTATTACTATTGTTCCTGGGAACAACTCCCACCTTACATGCTGGAGCTTTCTACTTCTCTCCTTTCCCTGCTGTCTTTTGCTCTGGCTGTAGCACCATGAAATTTCAGCCATGGACTCAGAGTTTTCTGGACTTTCTTTTTGAGACTTGGTATTTTCTATTTGCCTCCTCATTTTTTTAAGAGTTGTGAACTCTCTCTTTTCAGAGACTCGTCCTCTATTTTCTCTGTGCCTTACTATCAGACCAAGGTGAATTTTTACTCCCATTGTGTCAAACCAGTTTGTACAGCCCCTTCTCCAAACTTGCACACAACCTATGATCTATTTCCTTTCTCACCCAGTAGTTCAGATCTTCACCCCACCCCAACACTAAATACTGTGTTTAGGATCATTGTCCTCTTTGCTCATAAAAAGCATCATCAACCTGATATTCCTGGAGAGGTGGTTTTTAAGACTTCCCTGTGAAATCACACAGAAAATTCTCCCCCGTCCTCACCCGCTCAGCTGCCCAACTTCCTTAAGACCTTCAACACAGGATTCACACACGTCAAAGATGGTGACATCGCCTTTCTTTTCTTACTGCCTTGTGGCTGATGGGTTCTCACACCACCCTTAGGTAAAAATTGCCATCCACCTTCATATCTTAGCGGCCCTGGGGAGAAATGCCAGAGTTGCAGAGCAGGAATAGTCCTTGACTTTTCTTACTCTGACACTTGAGCCTGATGCTCCCTTGCTGCCAGGACACTGTATCTGTTCTTCAACTTCGTATGTCTACAGTGTGGGTGAGAAGATGACTGGAGCAAGTCCTGCCTCCAGAAACTGCTCCACAACTGATCCTACCACAAGTCTCTTCTCCTTTTTGGCATGTCTCTGTTTTGCTAAATCGTAGGGGTTCTCAGTTTGGAAAAATTATAATGGAGGCAGAATACAGCACAGTTCCATAAACCCTGGCTGGTGCAGGGAAAACAAACAGAGACTGATCAAACTGATCGCTCACAGTCTCTCAGAACATAAAATCTTTGGGGGCACCCAATAAAATTGTCAGGCACAGCTAAAAATAGGCAAAAAGGGAAAACTTTGTGTGGCCTGTAGTTACATTGTGGCAAAATAAATAAAATAAATAAATGTCAAAAGGGATTGACACATTAATGGAGGATGAGTGCTTTGTTGACTATTAGATACTATGCTCTGGATGTAATTTCAGTCTCAGGAAATCTCTACAGTGTTGATTTTTTAGAGGCTGGAAGGCACTAAAAGGGCTCTATATACCCTAATTCTCATACTTTTTTTTTCAGTATCTGTTAATAATCACTGACAGAGACAGGATACTTGGCTAGACAGGCTTTTGATTTGACTGGCTATGGTACTTCTTACATTTTTTCATACATTCTGTAGCAGCTTTGCCCAGAACTTGGAGTACAGAGTTTATTCTGCTCTGTGTGCTGCACTTCCGTTCTTTTGCTGATAGCCAAGAATGACAAATTTAAAATAAGGCTTATGACAGCAGCAGCATGCATGGCACAAGATGCATGGTAATGAGTTGGTTTTCCAAGTTAAGCACTGGAATGACTTCAGTTGCTGCCCATATTAGGGATCTGTACATACAATCCCTTGATGGTGGAGAGGGCCTGCAGCTGGGGTAGATCACAGTTTACTGAGCCCAGAAGCTCTCAGCCCTGCCTGATGCTGTGATTTCAACCCACAGTTTGAAATTCAAGCTACTCTGTTATAACCCCAAAGCCTGCCGCAGCCTGGGAAAGACAATTTCACATGATTCTCTCATACAGACTCAGTAGGTAAGAATAAGGATGCTGGCAGCAGATAATGATCAATAAGCAATGTTGTACACCATGTTCACAGAGAGAATGGAAGCACACTGCTAAATTCACCTGATCCTTAGGATCTAGGCAGTATTATGTTAATGGTTGGACTCAACAATCTTAGAGGGTTTTTCCAACCTAAATTATTCTGTCTGATAAAAACTCAAATCTCAGAGTAAGTAAATGGATTATTCCCCAGGCAAGTATTTTTTAAACCGTGCTCTGAAATGTAGGATGTGAGGAATGATGATGCATATAGAGTAAAGCCAAAGAAAATATTCCCTAATATTTTGAGAAATAAAGCCTTTTTTTTAATTTTTTTGCATTTCCACAGCAGCGCATGAAGGAAATTTCAGGGGTACATTAACAGAATCAGTGCAAATGTTGGTCAGCATTTTCAGCAAATGCTGGTCTTTTTTGCTTGTTGGCTTTTGTTTTGTTTTGTTTATGGGTTCTTTTCAATACCCCAGGGGTCTGCTGGAAAGGACAGAAATATAAAAAGCAGTCCTGCAAAGTGCCGAGAGCCCTACACTGGCCTGGCTGTGGAAGTTGAAGACCCCTTGCACCCATGGGCAAGGTCTCTGCTGCTGGGCAGGATGGAGCCTCTTAACAGGTGTGTGAGTCTCTAAGCTACTGAGGCATAGATTCAACTGTCATAGGTCCCATAAAGTAGTAGCATTTGGCAGATCCTATTATTAATGATACTATGTTTGCCAACAATGTAAAACAATAACGCATGTGAGTTAACCAAATTCAAATCATATGAAGATTTTCCTGTGTTCTGTCCAAAAAGTTATTGTAAGAGGCTGATTCATCCAATACCATTTCTATCCCAAGAGCAAGGGAAAATAATTTTCCCACTCTTTCACTGTGGGAAACAGAACCCAAATCAGGCCAGATTTAGTCCTATTGGTGGTCGCAGACAGACACTACCTTTTTTTCTGACAGAGTGTATCTAAGTTTTGCTTGTAGTTGTTTTCCAAAGAAGTGACTGTTCTTTCACTGTAAGGTTGCTCATACCATGGAAATCCACCTAATCAGATAGAGCTGAAAAATAGCAAAGAACTATTTTCCTTCCTGCCTCAGAGCCATCTGTCTGGGTTGGAGGTCCTTGTGGATTAATGTGTGAAATTCAAGACCTGGAACTGTGGTCTTTATTTAGGGAGTTGCAAATACATGCAGAGCAAGTGTTCTGAGCTTCCCTCTGAGCATTAGGGCAAGATCTCAAACTGTTTAAAAATTAATCCATTAAGTCTTACAGACCCCTTCAGAGCCTTTCCACCCCTTGTGTCATGAACATGTTACCGGAACTTTCAGGTCTATTTTGGTTTTTTTTTCCTCTTTAGGAGGAAACTTTGGTATCATGCACAAGGGATCATCTTTGCTGTCATCTAGTTTACTTCCAGTGAGAAGGCAGAAGCAAATCTCTGCCTATCCTTTTGGCCAGATTACCTCCTGCAGCTGCTTCTCATGGCTCTGTGATCCCTGAACAGCCATACTCATACTCTGCTGCTTTCCTATAGGGAAGTGTCGCGGGTTCGGTTTGTTCCCGGGCGGAAACACCAATTTAGTGTAGTAGTTTGGTCCAAAATACTCATTACTGTTTATCTGCTGTGAGATAAGAATTAGGAGAAATGCAAAACAGGCACCAAACTTGAAAGAATATAAAGAAGTTTATTAACAGACCTAAAAGAAGAAGGAAAAAAATTATACCACCTTCAGAACTCTCCTCCTCCCCCCACCTTCCTCCCTTCTCCCACTGACAATGTTCAAAGACAACCCTTAAGATGTTCAGTCTGTTTACCACTTCCATAATAACCTTGTTCAGTCCATTTAGAAAGAGAAGTCTCTTCTTGCTCATGCTATGAAAACATTATCACAACGAGACAGCTGCCCACTTCCAAATATTGTTCAGTCCATTTAGGAAGAGGAGTCTCTCTGCCTGCGTGTGAGTCCTTTCCCCCGACTTGCAGCTTTTCCCGCAACTGCTTTCGAGGGTCCACTCTTGAAGTTTTTTGGGGTACAATTTTAAGGTTGAGCCGTTCAGAAACAAAAACAGAGGCCCTTCTCCTTCCCTGGGAGCAAAGGGTCTTCATCATCTTCATCTTTAGGACTATCTCTGGGAGCATCTCTAGGAACTGAGGTTTTCTCCTTTCCCATTTGGAGCAAAAGTCCTCATCTGGTTCATCTCTACGGACTGAGGTTTTCTCCTTTCCCCTTTGGAGCAAAAGTCCTCATCTGGTTCATCTCTCCCTGTCCAAACTTCTCATGAAATTACAGCTGCGTCAGCATCTGCCTATCTCAGCGCAGGTGCTTTTGCTCACGAGTTGAACACTCCACCCCCCATATCTTCATGAAATTACAACAGGATACTCTGATATATCATAGCTTCACAACAGAATTTCAGCTTTAAGCATCTCCTCTCTCTCTCTTCCCTCAGGTTTTCAGCTCTTCACAGCAATAAAAGGGTTACTCTCACCTCGGCCTTGCAGCTTTACAGCTGGAATGTTGAATTTTTTCTTATCGCAGTGGAGAGGGGGGAGAGCCGAGCCGCTCCGGCTGCCCACGGCAAGGCAGTGGGGGGGGTTCCACGGCTGGAACAGGTCCATGGCTCCCGGATGGCCGTGGCCCGGCCCGGCCTGGCCCAAGCAGGGCCTGGCCGGGCCCGCTGGCCCCCACACGGGGCCTGCAGCCACTTGTCCCAGCGCCGGAAACGAGAGAGAGCTTGGAGGGGGAGTTTGCCTATTCTTAAATGTGGATCACAGAGGTGATCACAACTTTAAGTGGCTTAGAGAATTGTCCATATTCAAACTGGCCAGCTGATAGGTTCTATCAGTTCCCAGAGGAAACTGTAAGCACCCCTTAGCAAGGACGTCCCTTCCGGGACTATGCTTGCTAACCTATGACAGGAAGCAGAGTTAACACACAGTTCATACTCCAGCTTTGGCACGATTGGCCCACTTGCCTTGGGCAGTGACTTTAGTTGTTTCCAAGTTTTGACTCTACAGAAGTTGCTTAATTACCCCTTTCATGAAAACCAAGAGTGCTCAGGCCACCCAAAATCTGATATTATGAATATTAAAGTTGCTTGGTGTTGCACAAAGGTCCAGGAAGAAGGTGGTGTCCTGCTACTAAAGGTTCTTGTTGTAGATCAACAATGGGTAAAGCAAATTCAGGAGAGGCAAGGTTAAAGTCAAAAGCATTATTTCAGATCAGTGTTGTGATCAGTCTCCATTTGTAAAATGCACTCTCTCATTTGAAACTAAAGTGGGGAACAAGGAGGTTCTTGGGCCAGTACTAAATCAATTCCATGGTTGTGTCCTCCTGCCCATGAATTGGACCAAAGCAGGAGGAATTGCAGAATTTTCTTTTCAGGCCTCCCCCAGTTCATCTCTGGATGTGCTGACCAGGCCCAGGACTCTCACACTGGGGTGACAAAGTTCAGTCTGTCTGCAGCACCCTATAGACTTTTGATATTTCTGTGGAACATGGCTTAAAGCTATTCTTATTTTTTCTTGACAGATCTAGAGGTGAAGGCAGGGGTACACACATGCACCTTGACAAGGTTATTTAAATCCTCTCACAGTTCTTTTTGTCCCAATTTGTACACCCCTGCAGACGATTTCGGTGAGTCTGCTCTTTCCCATTCATCACCCATTTCAGTGACAGCAAACCACTGAGACATCACTGTGCTTTCTGCCATTTTTCTTGTCCCTTGAGCAATTTCTCTGAGCTGTCCTGCAAAGCAGATACCTTCTCTTCATAGATACTTCTAAAATCTTTCAGTGAAGGCATTGTTTCTCTGCCCAGATTGGGAATGGTGTCCACCTTTCTGCTGGGAAAATGGAGGAAAACTGGGAATAAGAGATGGCCATCATCTAGTTATCACATTAGCCGTGTAAAGATTGCATTTCAAAAGTACCCAAAAATGCTGTGTAAGCTCAGGATCCCTGACAGCAACTAACAGGGAGTCAGTACACTTGCCCAGTTAAGAACTGTGCCTCTGAGGACCTGGGAACTGTAAGAAGTTTATTTGCATCCTGTATCCTGTTTGTCCATCTTGCCATCTTCCCAGAGACAGTGTGTATTCCTGCAGTCCCTCCCCTCTTCTCCCCTTTCCTTCCCTTTCCTCCTCCCTTTCCTCTTGCCTTCCTTCATCCTTTTCCTCTTCCTTTTTCTTTTCCTTTTCCATTCCCACAATGTACACAAGCACTGAAAGCATCAACCTGGTAGAAGTAAAAAAAATATACACTGAAATGACTAATGGGAATTAGATCTATGTGGTAATGGACGTCACACCCAGACTGACCTCCATATGCTTCTGTTCCCTCTGTTTCCCTCTCTGGAAAATATGATTTACGTTTTTATCAAATGCATAGTTAACATCTTCTAGTTTCAAGGAAAAGTTTAATTCGAAATTGGATCTGCTACAACATTACTCAGTTTCTGAATATTGCTAATTTTTTCACAGATTACCTGTGACTTCCATGAATAAATTATACTTTATAGATGGAAATCCGGATTATACACTTTCTAAGTATTAAATTTAAAAACTGCTTTTCAGGCTGAGTATTGTAGGACTAAGTACTACAGTACTCAATGTAAGTTTTACATTATTGCTACATAAATCCACACGTATAGATGTGTTATAGATATACAATATGGGAGAATGATTTATGAACTTCCTCTTTCAAAGAATTCCAACATGCAGTAAGGTCCTTAGGTATTTTGGAGAAATATTTTACCTCATAAAGGTCATTAGCCCAAAGTTATTTCCCTGTGAAGCAAAAATATATTGTTTTGTGAGAAAAAGCACTGCTCTAACTGCTTCTGGATACAGAATGAGATCTCATAGAAAAGATACTTCTTCTAGTGAAGTTACCTATTTAACTGAAACAGATGGGTAGAAAATAGAAAAAGATTTCTGAAATTGCAACGGTATCCACAAAGGAGAGCAATGGAGCTGGTGGAGGGTCTGAAGCACAAGTCCTGTGAGGAGCAGCTGAGGGAGCTGGGGGAGCTCAGCCTGGAGAAAAGGAGGCTCCAGGAGCATCTTTCCACTTTCTACAACTCCCTGGAAGAAAGTTGTAGTAGAGTGGGAGTCTGGTTCTTCTGCCAGGTCACAGCGATAAGACAGGAAGGAACAGCCTCAAGTTGCACCACAGGAGGTTTAGATTGGATCTTAGGAAAAGATTGCTCATGGCAAGAGCTGTCAAGCTTTGGAACAGGCTGCCCAGGGAAGTGGTAGAGTCACCATCCTTGGAGGTATTTAAAAGACATGTAGGTGTGTTTAGTGCTGGATTAGTCAGTGCTGGGTTAAGGGTTGGACTTGACAATATTAAGGGACTTTTCCAATTTAAACAATTCTATGATTTTTACAAAATTAACTTTCAAAATGAGCTGAGCTGACAAAAACTCTTGAAAGTCTTCATACAAATTCAGTTTGGTTAATTTTAAAGGTCTGATTGGCTTTTACATAATTCTTCCATTGATTAAAAAGAGATGTAGATCAGAAACCTCAGTTTTTATAGAATCTTCCCTAGTGCCTGTCACTGTGCCCTTAGCTTCATGACTATACAGATATTTTAATGTTTTTCTCAGTCTATTAGAGAAATGGGCAGGTTGAAACACTCTTCCAACTCTACATACAACATCAAAAGTATATTCAATTTACTTTAGAAAGCACCACAGACATAATTTATATTAACATGCCAAATTCTATATAACTAATCTCTTTCTATTGTAGTGGGACGAAATTCATTTGCAAGTACAATTAGTGACTTAGAAGACATCACTGAAGTCCTTATGATGAAAAACAATTTGTAGATAGACATTTTTGCTTTCTCTTGTAAATAAAAATAATTAATTTCTGTCCTTCATAAGGAAGAATGGAATTAAGTCACTGCACTCTTTGAGATGTTCCAGGGTACTCCTTGTTTTAATAAATTTAGAATAAATAAGGAAAGAATTGATACACATCTGAGTTTAAAGATAAGAAAATGTACGTTACATGGTTCTGCTTTAAAGATGAGAAAATGTTAGGTTACATGGGTCTGTTATTTTGCTTTTGTTCTTAGAGCTCATGAGAAAATTTATTTCCAAGAATTTGTTTTTAATTTGCTAACTGAAATTCTAGCAAGTATCCTGCAGACTGAGAAGTGCTTACCTGAAGTCTTCTGTCTAAAATGAATGGTGTTGATCAGCAGCTGAGACAGCAGAGAGACAGTAGTCAAGTGTTGGGGGTAACTTCCCTCACTGTGGTTCTAGGTTACTGCGCTGTGCAGCCTGAAGTCTGTGCTTCCCATACACAAAGACAACATCACCCATTTCTGGCTTACTCTATTCCTGCCCCTTTGACTCATCTTTTTCAGCCACACCACTTCTGACATACTGAGAGGAGGATGTTTCCTCCCAGTGCTCCGTGGGAACTTGTAGATCAGAGCTGGAACTGCCTTTGGCTGAGGAGGTGCAAAGCCTTGAGCTTCAGCTTCCTGGGTAAATGCTTTAAACCTCTAAATTGTTAGGTAAAAGCAACAGTTCTGCTTCCCTTCCAGATGCAGGATTCATCCAAGGCCAGCTGTGCTTTGTGCAGAAGTGAGTGCTGTCACAACACACCCAACTTTTCCAGGAAACACTGGCTAGACTGGACTTCTGGGGACATGAGTGTAGGACTGTCCAGTTTGCAAGTCTCAAAGGACTGCAGTAATAAGAAAGGTACCAAAATGTTCAGCTCTGGAGGGATAGCAGCAAACCAGGTTGTCAAACACTGGAAGCACCTAGTGAACTTCAAGAGGGAAATGATCACTGGTTGTGGCTCTTTTTATCTCCTGCCGGGCTAGGCAAGTTTTTGTGGATTGTACTTTTAGACTTAGACATCTCAATTCTGCCTCCTTCCCCCTGAAAGCATCCGTTGGTGTGGTTCCCCATATCTAAGCATGCAGGCACATGCATGCAGGCACTGCCTTCACATGAAGCTTCCCAAAACTGAAGCAAAAGAGGCTGGACCTATTGCAAAAATTATTTCAATGCGTAGGTTATTCCTTGTGAATTTCTAAGTGAGCCATTTGTAAATGTAAACATATTGTTGGCCAATTAATGGAGTTAAATATTTTAGCAGCTCTATAAAAACCATCATGTGGCTAATTCAAGTCATTGGGAATTAGCAAGCTGACTTCTGCCAGAATCTGCACAGAAAGGGAACTCTGTAAAACAGGATGAGGCAGGACAGAGATTTATGCAAAAGTGGGGTTATTTCCAAAATTGCTTACTAAAATATGGCTAATTTTTTTGTTCCAAAATAATACTAACTAAAAAGTCCTTTCTATCTGTATGTCCTACTGACAAGAATTCACTAACACAAAAAAATTTATTTTATTTATTGATGTATTTTTATGTATATTGTGTATATTTTTATGTATTTTATTTTGAAAGCTCCAAATTTCTTACGGGAGGTGATAAACCCTTCCTTTCTCCTCTAGATTTGTGAATCAAATGAGGGGAAATCCATGTTGTTTCCAGTGTGATCTGACTTCTTCCTTATAAGTAACACTAAAGTCAGTAGTTCCATTTAAAGCCATGTGTTTGTTTTCTATTTTTCAATGCATTTTCTCTTTGTGAAGGAAAGGTTATGAGTTACACTACATTCTTCTGAAACAATACTGAAATTATTCTTACATTTTCTAGCATCTGTGCACTTTGGCATGCTGCTGCTTCAGTGTGGATTTGGGGTCTTGACTAGTGGAATCACCTTTATTCCTTTGCAAAAGCACACTGACTGCTGATGTGGACTGAATGCCTCAGGGAACCACTGAAACCAAGAGAATGGCCCAGTGATTATGCAACACGTTTGAGGAAAGCTTCACTCTCTTGTACAAGGGTACAGCAATTCCAGAGTAGAACAAAAATCTCAGGCTCTTTTCCCACATGGTTTTATCCTTCAGGGACATAGAGCATTTTTTTTACAAAAGCAAATCCCAGTGGCTAAACTTAAACAGTATAAATAGAAAAATTCTTTAGCTTAGGGTATGATGCAGCCTTTTGATCATGAGGACATTGTTCCTTCAAAGCCTGTTGTTCCTTTTAATTATTTAATATTTATTCTTCTAATTCACTGTAGTTTCACAGAGAGCAGGAGAAAATCTTTTGTCCCCAGGTTTCTGTTACTCTCCTTTCTTTGCACTTCTGGGAAAGAAGCTTAATGTAAGAAAGCTGTAGAACTGTGATACACTGCATGTCTCCACTGTGACTTTGACTGATCTTTTTGGCCTATGACTAACTTAGACCATACAATTCTAGACACCAAGATAAATTCAGGATATCTTAGCTCTTCCAAACAGTGCAGTAGAAAACAAACTCACATGGATGGTGTTACTCAGATTTAAGAAAAGAAGATCAGATGGATTAGATTCTTGTGGTATTGTAAATTCCCTAAAACATGGAAAACCTGGATTACTGCCTATAGTTTGAAAAGGTGAACGAAGAAGAATTAGTTGGAAATTGAGCATATCAAGAGAATAAAAGGGAATGAATAAAAGGTTCCCAACACTTTCCTGGAAATCAAGTACATCAACACCACTAACAATTTTGAGCAGCTCCACTGGTTTAGCTGTAGTAACCTGGGTTTCTCTCATGTAGCTGAGAACAGAGTATGACTGTTAGTTTTAGATGACAAATTCTCTATGCAGATGGCATTCAGCTTGATCTTTCAAAGAACTGCCAATCTTATTCTTACCTAGATGTGTTTCTTCTGGAAAACTTCATCTGTGTCTGACATGAACAGACAATGTGCCTCAAGAACATTGTAACATTATCAGTTCCCCCATGTTATCAACACCATGAATGTCAACCCTAAGGACACTGATTTGACAAAACATTTGCTTGCATCCTGCTTCATGATATGGTTTTTTGAGTTTGATTCCTGGATTCTGCTCAAGAATGGAGATTTTCACGTTTTTACACCCATGGCTCTTTCTACTGACTTGGAGATAAGGGCAAAAGGAAATGGTATAAAGGGAATATAGGAGACTATTGAATGAGGGAGAAAGCAAAGAAAATATAAATTTATTGTATCATCTATAAAAATTGTTTATGGAAGCCTAAAGTCACATTGCTTGTGACTGACTCACATCCTTGGCCCTATATTGGCCTAAGAGCGTTGCCGATGAATCAGCCCAATCTCTGCAAATCTTTTGATGTATGCTTCTGGAGAAAAGGACATGCTCTCTATCTCTGACCATATGTTAAACTTTCCTCTTCTCTCTTCATTTTATTTATATTGACAGAGAAAAGGAAGGAGGTTTTGGAATAATCCCAGCAATGTACAGAGACAAATGATTAACGTTTCCTCTCCTGGATGCTTGATTAATTAACGTAACCTCAGACATCCTGAAGGAAGATATTGCATGTGTGCACCATACTTCTCATAACCCCCAAAATCTCAAACCTTGAAATTAGTTAAATACAGTCAGCTCTGCAGTTAGAAATTCTGTAAGGTAATGTCTTTGTAACAGGAATCTGAAGTGTTTGAATTAACTGTGTGTCCTGTGTGTCAACTGCATCTGGAAAATTAAGGGTGACTGAGAGAAGACAAGATGAAGCAAGAAACAGACTTTATTAATCTCACAAGGAAAACAAATAAACATCATAAAGCTGATTTATAGTATCTTATTTTGTATATTTAAACTAAATCTTCTCTAGAAACTACCAACATTAAGACTGATAATGCCAGAGATAAGTAATTTTGTCCTGAATGCTCTTCAGTGTATTCACTTCCTGAGACACCCTGTTTCAGTGTAGAAGATCCCACAAAATACCCTAGACTATGCTCAGATCATAAGGTTTGCACATGCAAAATAGGGTTCCTACAGCCCATGGATGGGTATCCCCATCACTTCTTTGTGGCCTGTGGCCATGTTTTGCATGGATGCACTGATTGCATGTGACACTGTCCTGCATGCTAGGGTGGACATCCAAGAGTGCTCAAAAAGACCATGCAGCCTTCAACAAGAAAAAAACTTCCTCTCCCCACATAGTAAGAACCAACAACCCCTGAAATGACAAAGAATGAAGCAACAGCATGAATTTCCAGAGCAACTATGCCTGGACAACACTTCCACCTTGTTAACACTTCTTGAGAGAGTATTGACATTTCTCTGGTGCTCTGAAACTCATCCCAGAATTTGGATTAATAAAGAAATCAACATTTTGTCACATTTTTTTTTACTAGTATGCAGTGATACAATAAAGCAGCAGCAAGTTCCTCATATTGTGTGAAATTGCTCATTGCATGGGCATTTTGTTGGATAGTGGAGAAAGTGAATGTGTTGCATCTGACTCACAGTGTTTTGGTGATTCGCACAAAAGTCTCTCCTTATTCATTTATCCTTATTCATGTTGCCTATGAACTAGGTTGCCACACATTTTTACAACATCAAATGATGCTGTGAAGTGCTAATATGCACTTTCTAAATACTCAAGAAACTAATGTTCAAAGAACTTGCATCTCTATCCAAAGTTAAGCTAGTGTTTAACAGCTCTCTATTTAGAGAACAACCGTATTATCAGAGCTGTGGGCTCTACATCATCCACATAAATGCTGTCCTCCTTCAAAAGTTAAAAGACCATTTCAGACTGGAGTTTTCCAGTCTGTCTGACCCTGGTTCCTTCAGCAGAAAAGTAGAAGCAACAGGTAATTCAGTGCCAACTGCAGCAATGTGGTCTGGATGTGTATGTTGAAGCATAGATGGGGCTCATTCTTTCTAAGTGGACAGGAATTAGTCTTCACGTCTCAATCTCCCATTGTTATAAAATCCTACCTGGAAGAGGACAGCAAAAAAATTACCTTATATCTTAAAAATTCGTCTTACCATGAATTGATGGTGCTGAAATGTGAAACAAGCAAGGGTAAAGCATTGTTTTCCTGACTGCAAAACTAATATAATTTTAAATTTAATTCTGGTGGAATCAAGACATAGATCTATACTAGGAAATGGAACTAAAGACCCAAAAATACATCTAAGATTGGAAAATCTCCACATTCACCTTTAAAAAGACAACTGAATAAATTTTTCAAAGCATGTTTTCCATATGTAGCTAAATTGCAAAGCAATTTCTCACCATTTATCATCCTGATCCATCTGGATGGCTTGAAATACTGAAGGAAGTGGGCAAGCTCAGAGGAAACCAAAACAATACAAGGAACAGCTTTTGACACCCTTCCACAAAACCCCAGCTCTGATGCAGCCCCCAAAATTATCATGTAATATCTTAATGTTTTGCAAATATCATTGTCCAAGGTGTCCTTCTCCCCGTGGCTGCCCCTCAGTTCTGCAAGTTATTTAAGTACACGCTCAGGGACATGGTTTCCACAGGAAGGGCTGCATTGCACAGACTGTTCGGAATCAAAGGAGAAATCAGATTTTAGATTAAGCTGAAGATCTTGGCACTACTGAAACAGCAATTTCCATCAGACTTCTTGGTCATTTTAGTGACCCTGCTCCCTCCCTTGTCCCAGCTTCCCCTCCCCACATCACCCACAGATCTTGTGCATTAATTCTCACTCAGGATCTTTCCCAGCATGAAGCAACTGGCTTCCCTTGAGATATAACCCGGCCACAAAGGGTTTGCTCCAGGGTCTGCTTCCCACTGACAGTAGGAGCCAGTACTTTCCTCACTCCCAGATGTCCCCCAGACCTGTATCAGATGGCTTTTGCAGTCTGAAATCTCTCCACACCATCCACAAACACATTCCACCCATCCCAGTGCTGCAACCCAAACCCCTGAGGTTGTGCAGAAGAGCTGCTCCGGGAACTGTGATGCAAATGTCCGGGTACAATTAGGGCTGCAAAATGCGCATATGCATAAATGTGTTTTACTGCCTATAGTGAAAACAAGGGCTTACACGATTAGGTCTTGCCCTGGGGCACACCAGGATTCTAGTGGCAAGAATATCCTACCTGTGTCCATGTGAAAGTCGGCATCTATTTTTGAATGGATCAGTAGATCCCAGAAGATACATAACTCTATCTTCTGTCTACTGAACAAGGATAGAATGAAACTTAATTTAAATAATTTTGGTAAGCTGAGAAGACACCTACACCCAAGATTTGTTCTTTGAATTACCTGCTAAGCAAAGATTGAGGTAGAAGTAACATTTTTCTACATGAAAGGTGATATTAAAATAATATTAGCTAACCATGCAGTGATCTAATATTTTATGTGTGTGTAATTGAAAAGAAGTTTAAAATACCTGTAATTTGCAGATGTAGTGGTCTCAGTACAAAAACATCTTGGGACCCGAGAGCTTCTTTCATCTCTCTCAAATGTCTTGATATAAAATAAGTAGATTTTTACCAGAAGATAAAATACCAGCTAGTGCCACAGTCCCATGCCTAGCTGCTAAACAAATGTAGTGGTATTACTGACAGAGAAGGAATTAAAATCGTCTGTGTGGTGGGTTTTTTGAGGTTCACTTTGGGATATATTTGTAAGCAACATGGTACGCTTGAATGCCAGCTGGCAGAACGGTTCCAGCACATTCACCCTCACCTCGGGAGGGGTAGTTTGCTCTCCACTATTTCAACCCCTTACTTTCAGAGGTGTTAAAAAAAAAAAGTTCAAAAATGCCTTCAGAGATGAGGGGGCTGCAGGGGGAAATGCAATTCTCAGTTTCTCAGCACAGCAGGATAAAGAATCGATGACATCATAAAAACCATGACAAAATCCATTTACAGTGGTGTGCCCACAAATTTTCATTCAGTCTTCCTGTAAGTTCAGGTAGGCAAACATCGACATGTTATTTTAGGAGAGAAGGTTTAAAAATACTGACAGGCGGCTGTTAGAAAGGGCTGTTGCTTTCCTGGGCCAGGAGACACACTCATTTGAGCCAAGGGCTCGGACAGCACAAGAGCTTTATTGTATCTGTGCATCATACCACACTGCTCATAAACAGTTGGATTATTCACGAGCAAAAACTTTAATTTTAAGAGTGAAGACTTACATTTCTTTAGCTGGAAATGGAGTTGGTAGCAGTTTAAATTTCTTTTTCTTAACTAAGTGATAAAACTGCTGCTGTTCTGGAGAGGAGCAAGATGACAGAACAGCCTGTTTGTCTCTGGTGTTTACTCACTCAGGACAGGGAAGGGTCTAAAGAAACATCTGGTGTCAGCTTTTTTTCCACTAAGTAAAAAAAATAAAGCCAGTAAGTTTTTTAGAGAGAAAAGTAAGTTCATGAGTCATGAAACTTTAGCTAGAAGTCACAGAAAATGAGAGACAGTGAAGACCAACTATATTTGTTTTTACATAACCCATAAAGGAGAATGGAGCATTCTTACTCATGTTTGTTTGGTTTCTGTTTTTTTTTTTTAATTCTGAATGTGTCTTGATTTACATTTCCAGCTGGTAAGAAGGTTGTGAGAAATTTAGGTGCAGAGGCCAGAGGGGCGAGAAGGGCGGGAGTTAGGCTGGCCACAGCTGGGAGTTTACAGTGAGTGGAGAGTAATAAGGTAGCAGGAAAATTTCTTCCCCTCTGGCCTCCCTCCCTACCCTCTCTCTTTTTTTTTTTTTCTTTTTCACTTTGAAAAAGGACAACGGTTTCAAAGAGGAAAAAGGGTGCTTTCTTTCCCCTTTCTCTGCCCCCTTTCCTCTCTATTCTCATTCAGCCTTCCCACGGGTCACCCCAGGTTTCCTGTGTCCCAGTGGGAACTGCAAGAGAGCAGCACTGAAAGCCCCAGGGCAAAGCCCCCTTTGTTACTTGCAGTTGGACATGAAAAGCAGGGGAGGACTAGCCCAAAACCTACCTCTGCACCTTGTGCTTGGCACACCCATGAGCGTCCATTAAGGCTTCAGGATGGTGTGGTGTGGAACTCCTTGAAACAGTTTCCCCATGCAAATTCTTATGGGGAGAATGGAGAAGTTGATATGAAAAATCACCTTTTGTTAAAATTTCCTCCCCCTCAATAATAAAATGGCCTTGCTAAGAAATCCTGTAATCTAAGTACAAGCTTAGCACCATCCATCAAAGAGAGGATGTGAGCAGTGCTTGTAAAAAGTTAATAACCTCCATGGTGGGACAGGGCAGTGCTAAAGGAAAGTGCTGAGTAATGGCCAGGAGGATCCTTTCATCTCCCAGTGAGCTCAGTGACTGGAAATGTGAAGTTCACTTCAGTTAACAGCAGTTTTAAAATGTCTTTTAAAATTACTATGGATAAACAAACAAACAGAAAGGCTCAAAATCCAATTTCTATGACTTGTAGGTTTTTGGGGTTGTTTTGGGCAGCTTCATAGGTCTCAAATTCATATGAAAAAAATGAAGTGCAATTTTTAAGCAAACAGTAACCAACCAGGGTAAATGTCCATCTTTTCTTGACACAAACAATTGCCTGAAAATACAATGTCAATGCATGTCTCAGCAAATGGGGAGCAAAAACATAAGCCCTACATATTTTTTTTCTGTGTATTTAATCATCTTCATTGTTGAGAAAACCCTGTAAGTCCTCACATACAGTTCAGGTCCTTTGAATTCTTGAAAACTGTATCCCTTTTAGAAACTGAGCACAAATGCCTACGTGCGCACTTGCACCTAGACCATACACAAATGGACCTAATTTATTTTGGTGCCAAACAATGCTGTGAAATACTTTGACTTAATTTTAAAGAAAAGCAAACAATGACCAGTGCTTGTGATGACACAATCTGTGTCATAAAATGCACCCAACAAACCATTTACATTGCAAAAAGTTGCCCCAACTGTTGTTTATATTGGAAGTAAGATTAGCACATTCATATCCCCTGGCTAGCAGATACTATCAGCTGCAATCACTTGCTACCCACCAGTGACAGTGAAGAAGGGGACATTCTCAAAGTTGAGATATGCAGAAGTATTTATATTGTTTTAAAAGACAGCTCAAGCCCATTTCGGTTTGCTGAAAAAAAAATATTGGTAAAAATGTAGTAAAATATCCTTATTTGTGTGAGTACTGTGTAGAATGCAATCTAAAACTCATTACGAGTTTAGCTGGTATAAGTCAGCATAAATCAGAATAAGGCTGATTTATTCAAATTGAGGAAGTAGATTTTGATATGTTCTATTTAATGCTTCTTTATACTCCTTGATAAAAAAAATGTCTGAGGTTGGTGAATTAGTCCCAGTACACCTGATAGATAGGCTGCTTCCAAAGGCTCTCCAAAATATTTCCACTCTCAGGTCTTTTGCTCTACTTCACCTGCTCAAGATAAGACTGGCTACGAAATCTGGGGCTAGAAAGAGCATGTCCCAGGCCATGTTGGCAGATAAGGAGATATTTCGGTTTTATGTATTGTTGCTCAACTTTTAAAGAACATCTTGTGCTTTTGACCAAACTAATACAGGACACTGGTGATGCCTTTTTATTTTCCTTTTCTTTCTAGAGGATCTATTTTATGGCTAGGGTGGATTGATTGATCTGTCAAGTCACCTGCACTATACAGACTTACTTACGATTATGGGCTGGAATTAATTATTCAAGTGGGTTTGTTCAGTTGCATGCTTCCTAGTATAATATACCAGAAAAAAAAAAAAAAGGCTCTTTACCTAAAATCCTAGTTCACAGAATGGCCCAACCCTAAATCACATATTGTGAATTATCTTTTGAATGTGTTACTGTGTTGTCCATGTGTAAGCTTGCAGCTGGGGCAGAATGTGAGTGGATTTAGCATGCCAATTTTTAAAAAAAATTAACATGTCCAATTTTCATTACACAGTTTGGTTTTTTATTCCCCAGGACAAAAGTATAGGTATTAAAAAAAGTTATTTTATAAATAACTATGACCACTGTTTGTTTACAACACTTTCTCATTTCTGCAATTTTTTTTGTGGACAGAGTCCGGTAAAGAAGAAAAATAATTTCATAAATTCTTATTTCTTTAAAGTGGATGGTGAATGATATATGCATGGGAAAGATGACTCAAAAGAGGAAGTAAAGGGAATCACAAACCAATGACCCATGGAGGCTTCCTGTTGAAGTTACACATTGAACTGATCTTAATGCCCATTTAGAAATCGGGGAAATTTGGAAATGTTTTCAGATTTCACAATTGGCTTCTGTTTCGTCACAAGACCAGCTGAGTCCTCGCATCGAAGCACTTTCAATCTTTCAGATTCCAGCTCAGGCCCTCTGGCCTATGGTTGTCTCTCAGCAAAATAGAAACATTCATTAAGCACCAAGTGCCCCACTTCCAGCCTGGGCTGTCCATTCAGGCTTCCCCCTGAAGTGCCGGTTCCCACAGCAGGACAGAGCCCTTCGGGGAGGTGTCGGCTGTCAGGAGTCAGTTGTCAGGATAATTCATGGCCTCGGGGGAATGCGGGCTGAGAAGCAGCAGCCTTCTCCAGTTCTGGGGAGTTCAGGCACATCAAAGCCGGGATGTGCAGCGGGGAGGAGCGGCCGCTGCTCTTGAAGTTGCCAGCTTTCCTTTTTCTGTGAAGGCTAGGGAGTGTCAGGGGATGTGTTTGAAGACCTGGGGAAAATCTGGGCTCATTCAAGCTGGAGCTGAGCAACAAAAGAGAAGGGCTCCGACTTAGTGAGGCTCGATGTAGATTTTGCTCAAATGGGTTGGAAATCAGAGGGAAAGAATACGTGGGGCCCTGCTGCTTCGCTTTGCTTTTGCACTGGCACAGTGCAACTCACTTCAACTTCTCTTTCACAGTGCAGTAGACAAGGAAGAGTAGCTCCACCTTGCTGAGCACAAAAAGCTGTTCCAGGGGTCCAGGCCTTGTCCCTCAGGATGTGTGGTTTTTTCTAAGAACATGTATCTTTCCCACTCCTTGCGTTCAGGGAATTTGGGAGCAAAAACAATTTACTGAACTTTTTTTTTTTGCCTTCTGTTTTTAAAACCTAAGCAAAAGTTTGCCAGGTGTGTGAAAAAACCACGAGTTTTACTAAAGTATCTGCATGGTGAGAGAGGGAATGGAAAGGTCTGGAGCTGTCAGGGGAGAGAACACAGATGGGAAAGAGTGGAGATCACTGGTATGGATGAGATAGGGCATGACCAGAAAAAATCAAATTTGCAGATTTTAGTTCATTTCAAGTTTTAAAAGCTGTTGACGTTCAGCTTCTTACTGAATTATGGCTGGAAAAGTGATACCTATTCTTCCTTTTACATTCAAATGTATATACAAACTCTATACTATCTATATATACACATCACCAAAGAAGGGCTTATATGAAAATGTTTCACTTCTACTGAGTGAGTAAACAACCAAAGGTGTCCCTGTGTCTGGGAGACTGCTCTAGCAAGGCGTGAGAAGAGTAAAAAGTGAAGATGAAATGGGAAAGAATAAAAAAAAACAAAACAGGGGAAATACAGTTCAGAGCATTAAAATGGATTTTGTATTTGATTTACATGACAGTCATGATTCATTTTAAGCTATGTTGTTGTATGGTCTTTGGAATACATTTGTCAGCATTATGCCTGCAGGCAGTTTTATAAGACCAGCTATAGTGTTGAATAGGCTGTAAATACAGCTTGCTTTATTGTGTAATACTCTTTCTACTGCACAGCTGAGTGCAGCCATTTGAGAGATGAACACTCAGCCTGGGTCATATCACTGGAAAAGACTGCTGGATGTTCCTGCCTGATTCCTCTTTGCTGGAGTTTCCTAGGATTCCCCATCTTTCCTTTTCTTCACCTTCACCATGCTTTTTGAGTGCTCCCAAGTCAACCTGAATCAAGTTCCCCTGGGACGGGCAACTTAAGATGGGTTTGTCTGGCCCTGCAGCGGCTAAAATGTGCCCAGGACATAATTGCTCTGTGAGCAGGCAACACAAGAAGGGTACATGTGCTCAGTCCAGGTTTTTGATCTGGAACATACTGTAAAAAGGACATAGTGTGATGACATTTATCAGCACTGGCCATCTAGTTAACAACCCTTTGAAATGAACAGGCAAATAACACCTCAAGTCTATTGTTTTAAGTGAAGTTGAAACAAACCTATAAACCTGTCCCACTTACTCTGTCTTTGCATCAAGATAACCGTAGCTGGGAGTTTTTTGCTAAAATCTGATTATCTAACTGACAAGTTAGCCACCCAGAATGCTTGCAGATGGCTGACATGGCACTGTCCAACTGTGAAAAGGTCTTGCCCATTTTGCCAGCTGTGAAAGCACAGACAGGGTTCCACAGTGAGTTAAACTGCATAAAGGAAACCAAGTGGTATTTACACCTTCTCCTTAAGTTCCTATGTCAAAAAGCCACCTGTGGATTTCCTTGCTGAAAGACCACTGGGAGTACTCCAACTGAATGTCCAGAGCAAAATTGATCAACAAGGTCTTCTGAGTAGGCCAAAGGGTAAGGAAAGTGGCAGTATGTTATGGATATGTTATGCAAGCCAGGACTTCTGTCTGTATCTGTTGTTGCTGTTAGTCTATGGGACTGTCATTCCCACAAATTTCACACATATTAAGCTTGATTAAAAACAACCAAAGGAGTATTTAGCACTCAAAGAATCCTTTCATTATGGAGAACACTGAGATGCTTGTTACATTTACACTTAATGAAGTGCATAAAAGACGGTTGCTAAAATATGCTGCACTCTGGCATGTAGCTCAGTTAAGAGAATTTGTGGGGGTTTTTGAAACCTGGTCTCAACAGCAAATCTAAAAAAAAGCAACCTTTCTGACAGTACTGATCGTATCTTGACCAAAAGTATAAGAGGACCAAGTAGGCTACAAATAGCCAAGTAGGTAGAAAAAGCCCCTGTAGAAATTCTGTATACCTTGGCAAAAATTCTGTTAACTGTCTGATCTCTTCCAGCAGAGAAGTGGAAGTTTCCACCCTGAACTCAAATGTTGTTATAAGGAGGTAAAAGAGCAAATGAAGGAATGAATTGCTCATAGTAAGCCACTCACTAGAAAATAGCAAACAGATAAGATAGAAATATCACAAAACAGTACATGCTGCAAATACCAACAAGTGGCAGCAGAAGGATAATTAGCACTTCAAAGAATTTTTATTAAGACAAGTAAAATTAAAAAAATAGTCTTTCCTCAGGCAAAATGCACATTGAATTTAGACCTGTAGATGCAGGCAGAGTTCACTGCCTCCTCCACCCTGTGTATGGGCCTAGTACTTCACAAGACTAGACCCATAGCTATGCAACACTGGACCAGAAACGTGTAGCAGTTTTACATGGAGCTACACTGGGAAAAGCCTACTTCTGAATGGAATACTAGTAAATTTGAGACTGGATTTTATGAAGTGTGTGGGTGGTGGTATGTGTCAATTATGTCATTCCCATTATCCTAGTGTCCCTGCTGACTTAGAATATACACATCTTGAATTCATTAAGTGCTGTGTTGGTCTAGGAAAGAAAATGAAGGGAATCTTCTCTTCTAGCTTACGGATAGAACTGATTCAAGGTTTACGAACAGCACAGACTAAATTTTCATTGTTGCACAGTACATTTAGACAGAGGATGTAAAGTGCTCTGAACCACTCCAAAACATGTTGTAGCAACCACCTGCTTTCAGTTCCAGTAGCTTAAACAAGTGAAGTAAGATAGACTTGTCAGAGAGAAGAGGTGAAATGAAAGATTTGATTGCCACAATAAATGTAGGAGGAAAGATTAAGTTTGGCTGGGGTTTGAGAGAACAGATCAAGAAAGCCTCAAACTCTTTATTCACCTCCATATTTTTTGACATGGTTGAGGTGCTTATGTTTGCCTGAATATTGAGGGTGGCTCTAGGTTATAGTTTGGGAACTACCTCAGGGCAAGGAGCAGAGAGCACAGTTGATAAGAATGGAGGTAGTCCAGCCTCACCTGCCTTCTGTTGACTCCTACCCAATATTTACAGTCTGGCCCAAAAGGAAAGACTGCTGAAAAAGCTATTTATGCAGGTTAGCATGACCTTGAGCATTCGCTGAGTTAACACGAAACCTTTTATGGACCATCAGGGACTCTCTGGGACACAGGAACCTCCAGTGGATTGGAGGCTGGGATCATGAAAAGAAAGGCAGGAGAAAAGCAAGGAGGAGGAAAAACAGTAAGTGATAAAGTTAGCTAACATGTCTTTTCTGAGACAAATACAAAAAATACAGTCAAACTGTTCAACAGCAGAGAGAGCAGAAGAGAGGGAAGCTGTAGACATCAATTTCTCATTTTGATGAGGCTTTCAAGACATTTCAAAGGACAATGTCTTGAGCGAAGTAAGGACCTTTGATAAGGAACCATTCTAAGTTACATGGTTGGTGAAAATATATAGACAACAATTACATGACAGCTGATTGAAAAAAGAGGTTGCATTTCAAAGAGGATATCTCAGCAGGGACACAATCAAGATCTGCCTGGAATCCATTTTATAGTTGTGGTATTTGGGGATCAGTCAAATGCTGGTTGAAATTTTATTCAAGCTCTAGGACATGGTAATGGTGCCACAACCTAAGCTACCTAACTGTTATTCAGCATTGAATGATGTTAGCTGACACATCCTTGAAACATTTCACACAGTTTTATAAAATGTTCTTGAAATCTTAGAATTCCATTGGAGGAAATCTGGTTTCATTGAGCATTTATATGTACAGAATCTGTACAGAATTAACAAACATACTTGGAGCTTTAAGTGGAAAACAGTTTCTGAAGACTCTTATTTTTAACAGAGGTATGTTAAATGGGAATGCATTTCACTGGGCTTCAGAGTTTCTTAAATGGAGAATTTCTTACCTTTCTGTTAATGACTAAAGCATAATTAGTGTTGTATTTAACAAGAAGAAATTCAACAGTGACCTTATAGCCATTAGAGTTGGGAAAAAACCCTCTTCAGTTCTCTTCAGTCTCCAATTAGCTCATGGGTGGAAGTTACAAAAAAACTGCAGAAGTTACAAGCTCAGCTCTGCTGCTGGTCTCTTCTTGTAACTCATCTCCTCTGAAAACAACCAGTCTTTGAGGACTCTCAGAGTTGTGGGTTGGAACCTGCTTTTCCAAAGTATTCTGCTCCCATGTAAGTAATGTAGAGCCTGCTCCTTCTAGCATTTTAACGTTTGTATGTTCCTGTTTGCAATGAGTTGTGGCTTGTCTGAATTTTACTGTCTGAATTTTACTGCATGAATATAATAATAATAGGACAATCCATGGAGGAGGCCTCTTCTACTCTTGAACAGACTTACTGTGGTGTAAGAATAGCTTTTTTGGCTTTGATTCCAAATAACGTAGGCTTAAAAGAAAAAACAAAACAGGTGTGCCTGAATAAACTCTCAAGAGTTTCATTGATCTATTTGATTAAAATAAATGACTTAACATATACTAAATAAACTGACATGTGCAGACAAGGTTTTTAAAATATGCAGCCCCTCCCTTTCAGGAGTTTGGCAGCAGCAACACAGAACGATGCCAGCTGGATTACAGTCTACTTGTATCAGGGCAAAGACAGACAGTGCTTTCTGATGGAGCTGTAACTCTCGAAGAAGTAAATAACCCTGGCTGTTGACTGCTGCTGTTGCCTTCACAGCTGGGGTCATAAAAGGGACTGAGACTGGATAATGCCTGGATAATGCTATTCAAATATTTTACCTTAATAAGCATTGATGAGCACGGTTTGCATTAACCTGGCTGAACTGGTGCTGAAGCAGGTGAGGATGCAAAGCATAAAACCTCTATGGCAACTGGTATAAAGGTGGGAGCATCTTGCATGCCTCACCTATTTCTAAATCAATATGAACTATTTATCATCAGTCTAAATACAAGTCTTCTAAAGCACAATATTGTCCTGGGCAAGCTATTTTAGTAGTTTACCTCATACAAACAGGTAAAAGCTGCTCTGCTAGGATACAGTCCTATAGCATAGCAGGCTTTGCAGCCTAAACAGATCTAAGGAATGATCCATTCGCTCGTTTTCTGCTTTTCTTAGAAAAACATGTGTTTCTGCATCTTGATTACTTGTTCTGCCTGTGGTCAAGAAGACAAATCAAGATCAATTTATTTAATATGAATTAAACTTGAGATAATTGCAAGATCTTTTTAAACTTCTGTAAATGCCAAGGGATTCAATGTAGCTGAATCAAAACAAAGTTTTTTTCCATCTATTTTAGATGTAGAAGTACATGATAAATGTACAAAACAGAAGCATCGCTTTACCAATACTGGAAATGTGGCCTTGTCTCCCTTGGAGAACATCTGTTTGTTGTTATGCAGCTGTGTTTTGGGAAAAGCAACCTTCAGAGCAGAGAAATACCAGTTCCATTCAAGCTTCAGGAGCAATTCAATTAAAACAAGTGTTAACTACTGGAATTTATGAAGTGTTTCCTGCCTAATCTTATGAAGCATGTGTAATTGCTATGGGTGGTTAAGACTTTAGTTTTATACCTGCCTGGCTCTGCTGATTTAAATAGAGAAGTAACAAATTAGATTTGAGGAAGTGGCTGGAAAACAAAAGGATACAGGTGTCCCGTGCAATGATGCTGAGTTTCTCGGGTCTTTGCTTGTTAGCACATAGGGTATCACCCAAAATTCACAGGAAGAAAACCACAAGGATAATAAGCTTTTTGTTTTATTTCAACACCAGGTTGATCAGAAAACTTCCCACAGTTCTTGGCAAGCTGAAGTCAATGCCAGATATATTTCCAAATGACTTCTTCACTGGTTAGTTGTTTAAAAAAACCAAAACAAACAAAGGGTATGGAGTGATCTATCATGTGTGCAGAACACACTAGCAGAGACCAGCACTCTCCCCAACATTTACCAACATGCTACAGCAGTGTATTACTGAGGAGTGTATTTCTGCTGACAGATTCTTTCCACCACAATTACAGAGAGAATAATGGCAGAGAAAAAACACCCATATGTCCCCATTAACTTTGCAATCTGTCTAATCTGTGTGCTTACAAAGCCCTCATCACATCTCAGATATTATAGTGATAACAGGGGAGATTAGACAGACTTCAAAGCTGCAAGAGGAATACGAACGTTGATTCCAAGCCATGATTAATTTGGCCAGAACCTCACACTCCTTTAATTTAATTAAGAACATAAGGAGCAATCAGAGCAACGACAAACCAAGAGAGGGACTGAGCTGGCAGCTGAGGACAACATGGGCTCCCCAACAGGTAAAGATACCCACATGAGATCTGTCAGGCTGTCCAGGGAGCACACTCTGCTGGGAGTGGGCAGGTGATTCATTCTCCATGGGATGAATCCAACTGATTACAGCATGTGTTTTAGAACTGGAACTGCGTTAAGCTAAATGACCATTAAATAATTAATTAATGGAATTAAAGACTAATAATTGTATAAATTGAAATTAATGGATCTGGCAGCTGCCTGTGATCATGCTGTCATGTTGCAGTGTGTATAAAGCAGTTGGTCTGTCAGGAAAAGAGTAAACTGCTTCCAGTGGGCCAAGAGGGAAGAGCATGCACCGTGACAGCTGCACCCAGCATAAGGCACCAAAGGTTCACACTCTTTTCCCCCTACAGTAACATGCTGATGTGCCAATGCCAGCAGGCAGAGCAGCCCCAGTAATGCTCATCTGGCCACAAAGGGATGTGCCATGCGGCGAGTTAGCTTATTTACAGCTTATTTATGCTTCTTTCAGCGATTAAATCCCTCTCTCCCTCCTCTGCTGCCAGGACCAGATGTCTTACTTGCACACCCGACTTCTGTGGTTCCTGGCCAAATATGGGTTTGCTGCACGTACAGCATGTTCTGTTCTACCACTTGGGTACAACATATATGCAGCCTATGCATCTGTCATGCTGGAGGTGCCGGTGCCTCAGAGGGGCATATGCAGTCGTTCAGCCAACAGCCTGCTTCTTGTTCAGCCTGAGGAAAGTGGTTGCTGGCATTGGGAGGAGGTATTTTGGTTCTGGCCTGTGCAAAGTCTAGTGCAGAGACAGTGCAGGCACACCTGCAACTTCCTCAGCTTAATTTGCTTTGCAGCAGGTGGTATCTTCAGCATCTTCTCCAGTGCCTGCAGGAGGGCAACTCCATATCCCACACTTGGGATCATGTGAGCACATCTTGGTCACACTTCTAGTCTTAAACTGTCTTAAAGTCCTACCTATACAAAATACGGAGAAGAGGAGGTGTTACTAAATCAAATCAGAACTGCCCTTATTCTGAAAATACATTCTTAAAGGATTCTTCCAACAGTTTAAATAACCAGGCTGAAATTTTGGTAATTCACAAGTCCCTGATGTCTTTGTGTGCACATGGCACAAGCCCCTGGCTTACCTAGAAGGCAGTCCTGAGCAGTTTAAGGTACATATACATCTAAAAGCTTTGAATGGCCTAGGGCATGAGTTTACACTGCCTTAATTATCTGTACATTATCTGTCCATATTTCCTCTCATGCCCTGTGGCCAATGCAATATAACTAATGACTCTGACACTGCAGACTTAAGCTACCTCATGCTTACTGCCCTGCCCAGGGCAATCCTCATGGAAAAGAAGTGCTGTGAATTCACATCGTGGCTTATCTTAAGGTAAATCATATGAGACTGATCTGGCATAGGTTGACATAAAAGTGTCATGTTTCTCTGCAAGTTTGATTAAATCAGTTTATTACCACAATTTAAGTAAAGTTTTCTTTGTACAAGCCAGTGAACAGAAGTTTCAATTTTACCGTTGTGGGCATAATTTCCCAAGAAACACAAATCAAACCAAACCAAATATAATAACACTTAGACGACAATAAGTAAAATCACAAAGATTTTGGTTGCATCACACTTTCTTGTGTAGACAAGGCTGCCAGAGTACAGAGGTTTTTACATATTTGACCAAATCTGAGCATCTACAAAAGTCAGCATTCAGGGAAAGGCTGTGCTAAAGTGTGGAATCGACTCTTCTGCTGGGTTGTTTTCATTTCAGAGCTGTCCCTGCTTTGAGCAAAATGTTGGACTAGATGATCTCCTGAGACCCCTCCAACCTGAATTAAACTATGAGCCATGATCTGAGTGGGCCATGGAGCCTCCCTCCATAGGCAGTGAACAGCAACAGGCACTTGAAGGGAGCAAGGTCTATTTCTCTACAGTATAAGCATGAAATAAGCATTTTGTGTACTGTGCAATGCTGCTTTTATACCTCTGTTATCAAATGTTTCCTTCTGTCCTGCCTGAAGAATGAGGGCAGACAGAATTCACTGGTATCTGCACCATCAACTGGATGGGTTCAGCCTTTAAGATACATTCATTAAAAAGAATCAGTATGGAAAACTTAAAAACAGTTTTGGGGAGCAGATACAGGCCACAGTCTTGTAATTAATTTAGAATAAGCTGCCCATTTGATCTATTTTTAGCCACATTCATCTCAGTTCTTCATGACTACAGTGTTCCATGTAGCAGTATGTCCCCAAAGTGCTGTAGGGTCAAGACATAGAAAGAAGTGCTACTTCTACTCATAAAGACTATAAAATAAATAATTATATGGGCAGAGGGACTTACAAAATCTAATTTCCTGTGATTCACTTGCTAGCTGTCACACTTTCGCATGCTCCTTCTGTGGCTTTTGTGATTTCTAATAATGTGACTGATAATGTCAGATTCCAGACTTCACTCCCTTGGGTTATATAAAGCAGCACTGATCATGGGCAAACTCTTAATGCTTTCTGTTTTCACTGATATTTGTGAGAAGCAGCCAAAAGAAGGTCCTGTCATAACCATACCATTTCTACAGTGTGTCCAACTGGAGCAAAGTGAAGTACTAGAAGAAAGCCCAGCAGGAATGTTGTAAAAGAAGCAATGGAAGTATTAATGCAATGGGTCCTAGACCCTGGTTAGTGTTTTTTCTTGCTTCCTGCAAAGAACTTAGAAAATGTGTGGAGTTTCTTCATTGATAGGTAAAAAAGAAAACTGTGAAAACTGCAGAACTATAAGACATCTAAGGATCTTTTGAGAGAATAAGATCCCACATTATGTCCAGTAAAGGAGTGAATTGACCTGCCTTTTGCTATTCAGTGGGGTAGTGATAGCTTGTATTTAATCTGGTAAAAAAAAAAAGCCAGGGACTCTTTTCAATCTTGAGAACAGCTGATGGCAGGGATCACACCTAAGCCCTACAATCTCCCAGACCAGGCTGGTTGCTGCTCCATGTACCAATCCCACCTGCGTCCAGCATTTTCTGGGGCAGGACTCTCTGGCCTATGGCAACAACATGCCACAGACTGCACTTGAACAATAGAGTATTATCATGTACCAAAGCTCAGAAACATGGCCTGGATTTCTCATTTATTTAGTGAAAATGTAACTATAAGGTTATTTTCCTCTAGGCAGTCTGGTAACTTTGAGAAATCTTAGTGTTATTTTAGGAGAACAAATTGGATTTATTTGGCCGAGACAAATATTATAGAAAGTATAATATTTATTATAAAAAGTATAAAATTCTTCTTCCATTGCTGGAAGAAGCAGGAACAATTTGTGGCATCCATCCGTCCGTCCATCCGTCCGTCCAAGACAAAGCTGAAGCAGCAAATTTAGGCTAAATAAAAGTTGGGGAAAAAAATGTACTATATATAAAATAATTGTGTTAACTCCAGAGAAAAGTGGCATTTGCATCAAAGCCTCAGTAATACCAAACCTCATCAACAGCTTTCAGTGGTTTTGTTTCCTTTTTACCATCTTAACTCTTGCTAAGAAAAAAATTCAGACCAAATTTTTTAACAGATTCACAACAGCTTGTGCATCAGGACATGTTTGGCAGTACGTGTCTGACAGGAATTTTTCTGCCTCCTAGAAAGGTTCTGCTAAATATTCATGCATTTGCCATTGAAAGAAACCTGATTCTTGGCCAAAATGAAGCTTATTAGCAGACAGAAGAGGAGGGGTCCTTCCTCCCTGCTGCACCTCTGATTATTGTAGGTTTTGCGTCACACCTGGCATCTGCAAACAGATGCTTTCAAACCCAAATTAGTCTACTTTGGAAATGATTTATAACTTGAGATATTGCCAATTCATGGCATTTTTTTGAAAGGTTGTTTTTAAACTTTTATGTAGAATTCATAATTTGTGGGAGTTCTTTCAGCACCATCTGTCTATCAGAGGTGACTAAAAAAAAATCTGCCTTTTTTAAAAAGTTCAAAACAAAACATGAGTATTTCTTTTAACATGCTTTCTTCTTTTGATGGAGATCTCAAAAATATATTTGCTATTAATGAAAACTAGGATATATTATTAAAAATCTCAATTTGTTTGAGAACACTTTCAATAAGAACTGTTTCATAGTCTATTTTTCTGCTGAAACCTTTTTCTAAACAGCCGCAAACATGGTGAGGAGAGTGATCCAGTAACAGAAGGGTTCTGAGTTTTTGGATACTTAGTACCAGCTGCTGCTGAGCTATTTGTGCCTGGGGTCAGGATGGATGTGTTTGGAACAGAGATGGAATGAGCTTCCGTGTGTGGGTGGGAGCTGTCAGCACCTGCTTCAGAAAGGATGACAGGAGAGTCCATGTCTCTACCCCAACCTCTTGCTTAAAGGAGGGGCAGCTCTGAGGTCAGACCAGGCATCTCAGTACTATACCTAGTTTAGTCTTGAAACTCTCTCAGGATGGAGGGAGACTGCACTGTCCTGGCACCTGCTTAAAGGTCTTCATGGGGAAGAAGTCACTGTTCATAACCAGGCTGAACCCTGAACCTTGAACCTCTCCCCTTTCATCTTGGAGTCTTTCATTGTCACACCAAGAAACACTGTTAAGGGCCTGCAACCATTTTCTTGAAAACCGCCCTAAAGGTATTGGATATGACCTTAGGGTCCTCCTGCCAAAGCTATCCCTTGTCCAGCCCATCCAGCCCAACCAGCCCAGGTGTCTCAGACCCTCTACTCCAGCCCAAACCAACACGCTGCCCCTGAGCTGAACTTGCTGCAGTTTATCAATGACGTCCTTGTACTGGGGAACTCAGTACTGGTCATGGTATGCAGACATAGGGTAACAAGTACTGAGGGCTGAGAAGCTGTCTCCTAAGTACCTGACCTGTGGCAGGCCTGTGTGAGATTTCACTTTACACACTGTGTCCCTGCAGTAGTGGCTGCTGCCCCTAACCCGCAGTGACAGAATATACACAGCTACATTTCAGCTGTGCCAGGGCAAAGGGGGCTTGACAAACGGCAGCAGTGAGGAGCAGGAGAAGGCCGTAGACCTGTCCTCCTCTGCTTCCCAAGCTATGGAGGGTGGTAATTTCCAGTGGACAGGAGGGCTGGAAAACTTCAGCTCCCATGTAAAGTACTTTGGCTGTAAACTTCAAAGTGCTTCCCAAAAGGAAGTTGGATTGCTATTCCTGTTTTGTAAGTCAGGAAGCCGAGGAAAAAGGGAAGGAAGTGTTTTGACTGAATTGATCTAGCAGCTGCTGGAAGAGACTCTGAGTGCTGCCTATGCACCGCACTGCCTCTCAGAGCAGGGACCAGCTCCAGCCGCCTCAGGCACGCACTGCACTCCATGGGTGCTCCATGGCAAATTCCCACTTGGAAATCAGGCTGGTGACATGAGAACAACAGCCTTCAAACTGTGCAGATTTGTGGCTTCAAAGAACGAGTGCTGGTGAGAAATACCATGAATTAGTCATAATCTTATCAAAAATATTTTATTTATGAAAGTAACAATTATACTATACAACCTATATTGGAAATACATTGAATAATTGCTAGAATAAATACAGGCAATTAATTCAATCTTTTTATAGAATGAGAAGATTTATTTGACATTTGAATGTTAACCCAAGCTTTAACTTACATCATAAATAGTTAAAAGGCATAGTCAAGTTTTTTTTATTTTTACCGTTTCTCTTGCTTTTTTTTAATACTGTTCTATTTTGTAATCAACATGAATCAACTCTCCAATCATTAACATAATATTAGTATGACTTTCAAGCAATCATGTACCTCAAGATAATCAGACAATAAGGTAGTGTGTGTGCAGTTCATACTACAGCAGAATCTATTCCTGTCTGCATAAAAAAGAGAAGCTGAAAATGCTTCCAAGTTCTTTAAGCATCATATGCCGATTTCTGCTTTACCACAGTGCTTTTAATACCAGAATCTAAAAAAGGCAGCTGGTCTTTCTGTTGCTCTTTATAAAGTATATTAGAGCTCAATGCCACATTCCTTTGGCTGGTGAAGGACTGCAGAATTTAGTCCTGAATATTATTTCTCAAAACCATGGTCCAAACTAAATGTCCAAGACTGATTATTAGGCACCAAGGAAGTGATGCATTTGCTAAGGCTTGATGTTTTCTGATAAAAAAATTGGCTTCTTTTCTGGTAGATATGCTGTAGTCAAAAACAAATTATTGGGCTCAGTAATGGGGTCTGTATTACACTGGATGTCTGAGAAGGTGATGTTTTTATTTTTTGTAAACTGTATGAATGGCTCTGCAGAAGTTTTATAGTACAACATACACATTTTGAAAGTGTTGATAAGTTTTTCCTTCCATGATTTTTTTAATGAAAATTCTGAACTATTTGCTTGGTGCTAGCTGATTATGAACACCTATGACCATCAGTGAATTCAATAGCAGTTTCAGGTGCCCAATATTTTTCCAGATTAGAAGTTTTTGACTGCTCAGGTCCCATATAAAATCAGTGGGAGGCTTTCCATAGCAATGTCTTTTCCAGTGGTGTGGAGGCCTGCCTTGCCTTATGGTTTATTGTGCATGCTAGGGATATTAAGCTCTCAACAGAGAAGCAAATTTCCCTTTTACAATGTTATCAAAACAAAAACCCCAAATTGCACATATCTACCCCTTTGGCCTTTTTTTATGCACAAATATGCTTGTATGCAAAACCTGACAATTTTGGGCCTTACTTAATAAATGTCTTATAAGAGCACATTTAAATGCCTTTTCACAGAAATAACCATTCATTAGTTGCAAAAATGCAGAGACACTTTTTATTCTTTCTGTTGTGAACAATATCATTTCAGCAGAAATTTGGGGGGAGAATGTGATTTTTTTGTCCCCAAATATATTTAAAAAGGCTAAAGAACAAAATGTTGGGGAGGCATCTTTTTTGGCAGATAGTAAAATATAAAATATGTGATTTAAAAAAAAAGTTGGCTTAAAAATACACACACACAAATAATACAATAATATAAAAATACAGCTCAGCCAATGGCCTCTTAAAATTTACCTTTGGCATTACATTTGGCAGCCTAAAACAAAAGACCCTTCCTATAAACAGAACTATAAAAAGAGAAAAGTTCATAAATTAGGTTGCAAGGGGTTGTACAGTCCTTTTCTTGATTCTCCAAACTCCCTTTCTTTCTGTCCACACACATAAGCATGACCAGTGAGGTATATAGAATGTAACACTGTCAGGCATATGCACAATAAAAAAGTGCATAAACATAGACGTTCTCCCCTTTTCTTGTGAACAGGTCGTAACTGTGTGGTTTGCGTCCTTCCCCCCTTGGAAACAAAAAAATCTTTTTTTTTTTCTTTTCTTTTTTTTTTTTTTCTCCTTACTTTGGCAGGATGAAAATGAACCCAGAGGAATATAAGTGTCCTATTCCCAGCAGCAGTGATCCATTTCCCTTGGCAACATATGTCTGATGCCACAGATACTACAAGGTCGTTGGGTTGCTTTACAACTCTGGGTAACTTCCCCACGGAAACATCATACGTCTAGCACCATGTCGTAGTGTTGTTGCTCTTTCTTCCGCCTGCCACATTTGTTGATAAGAACCATGTACAAAGTCAAAAGCAAAACCCAGTAACATGCATAGAGTATTGTGCCAATGATGAGAACTGTCTGTTTTGACTCAGAAAATGGCTTTTTTGATTCCTTGTAAATAGTGAAAATTACGCCACCTAGGAGGATTGTAAACCAAATGGAGACTGGAATGAGTCCTATAAAATTAACTACAATGGTTTTCCTTCCTGACGTGCCCCACCCTGCTTTGTTTATCGTGGCAATTGCAAACATCTTTGCTGGCAGTAAACTTGACATGTACAACACTGAGTAGAGTGACATGAAAACCATGACAATGTTACCCCTAAGGAAGCTGGCAAAGGAAGACTTTATCAGGCCAACTAACTGAACTGTCAACAGGAAGAGGAGGATGTTCCAGATTTTTCCCCTGTAGAAGAGCTGAATTACTGTGGCAATAAGGAAGAAAGGAAAGAATCCAGTGATTACAGCTTCATAGGTCATCCACAAATGGTGCTTGTGGAACCACATTGCATTATAAAGCCACTCTCTAAAGTAGGATTTACTCCAGCGGGTCTGCTGATTCAGCCACCTGAGATACTCTATCGGTGTTTCCGTAAGGCACTTGGATCTAGCTGTGTATTTTGTTGCATAGCCCAGACTTAGCACTCTGTTAGTTAGATGCCTGTCATCTCCAAAGCTGCACTGGGAACCCATAAACTCTTGATTGTACCAATCTTCCACAAATTCATGGAGTAAAGAGTTTCTGTACATTCCCAGAGGTCCACTGATGCACTGTACACAGCCAAAGTAGGACTGACAGGCTCTTTCGATGTTAAATGCCATCCAGTATCTCACACTGCTCAGAAAGGAGATCCAGGAATCGTATTTGTTCAAAATCTGCAAAATAAAAAAAAAAGTTTTCCTTTTAGATGAGCTCTTGAAACAGAAAATATGCACATTGGAGCAATAAGGAATTTGCAGAGACTAGAGCACCATTACATGAAATGTGGTGGGAACCTCACTCCTGTGTCCTACCCATGGCAAACCCAGGAGATACTCAAACAGCTCTGCCAGGACATTGACAGGAAAGGTGAGATGAAACCTTCAAATGTCTGCTTCACCAAGATGTTCTTTTTTCCTTGCAAGCTTTCCTATTCTCCACCAAGAAATTTCCTTATTTTCTGTCTCATTCTTCCTTCCCTTTTGTCCCCAGTTAAAGACCTGCTGGATTTAGACTTTCCCAAGAGGAGCTGGTGAGTTCATGGTCTTCTGCTGCTTTTCTGCACATGCACATCTTTGGAACTCACAGGACTCCTTCCAGCCCTCCCAAAACGATGCTGGAGCATGAGAAAAGCTGAGCACATGGTCTTCGCCCTGCATTTTTGGTATCATAAGGCTGGCCCTAGAGGTTTAACCCTGAACTGTGTCCCATATCCAGCATTAGGTCCTCTGAGGAACAACCTGTTCTGTCTCTGCAGTACCAGCCTGTTACCTTGTCCCAAGACATATGGTGATACTCCAGCAGTCTTCCTCAGGCCCACATAAATGTCTCAGTCGTTCTCTTCTGCACAATGCAAAGCTCACCCAAAGCTCAGACCTACACTTAACATAGACATATTCTAAGTCTGAACACTCAGTGGATGTATGAATGCATGCAGATGCACAGATCCATGGCTTCACACCCAGGTTCTCAACACACACCTTGTGCCAGAGGATGTGGCAAGGAAGTGTGTGGGTCTTTGGCCTTCTACAACTATAAAGCATTGCCCTGCAACTAGAAAAAAATAGTCTTTTGCTCTGACAGGCCTAATATCTGTCAGGTTTAATTCCAGGACATATTAGAAGCTTGGGGATAGGCTCAAGCCTGGCTCAAATGTATTTGGTGTATGCTGGAAAATGACCTGGGGGGAAAAAAAAGCCCAGAGCCTTCATTCTGTCACCTTGCCTCACAGAGGACACACATCCTTCCCATTGCAGATGCTTATGGATCTTCACTGTCACAGCTGAACCTGTACTTCCTCCCTTCACTTGTACTCACATATGCCTGGAATTTCACATGCATAGGCTGTGTACACCCGCTTTATGGTCAGTCTAGAGTTCCAAAGTTATTCAGGTTTCTGTGGGAATCCTAATTTCTGGAGTTATGAGCCACATGCCTGAAATACTTCTGACTACTTGGGCATTCATTAGTAAGTTCTTGCTCTTTTACATTGCTCTTTCTCCTGTCTCACATAAAAAGCTCAACTGAGTATTGGGGACTGATCCTAAGGCCAACTAAAATATTCATACACGTTTCTCTCTATAAATTGCAGCAGAAGGAGTTGTGTCAAAAGGAATCAACAGCCTTTTGCTGTAGTAGTCAGACAAACTTGGTAATGCTGGAAATCCTAACACTTGTGGAGCTGGTCTGAGTTGGGAGTTTTCTCTTGTCCTGCCTGAGAGATGGGAGACCCAGCAACACACAGAGTGCACAGTGCATAGCATTTCAAAATTACTTTTATTTCTAACAGTCTTGGCTGCCAGTAGTAATATAATTGAAGACCTTGAGGTGCTGGACATGGCTTTGGGAGACCTGTTCTCAATTTCCTGCTCGTCTATAGCTTTTCTATGGTACCTTGAGCAAGCAACTATACCCAGAGACTCAAAGATGCCACAACAGTCCTGACAATGCCAGTGCCCACCTTTTCACATGTAGGGGGCAGAATATTATTTGTTTGCTTGCTATGAGTGTTAAAACCATACAGTGCTCACATCCAAGAATAAGAGTTTCCATTCAATGGACAAAAAGGCTAAGGTATGATAAAAGCACCTATAATGGTATCACATATTTTATATATATATAGTATAGACACATAAATTATATTTAATGCTATTCCAGACAGAGAAATCTGTTGCAATGCAAATAGCTGCTGAAACACCTCTGTTAATCAGAAAATTGTTGTACTCACCTGCACATCACCTCCAACTCCTCCAACCATTGGATCTTCTTCTAAAACTTTTACCATCTCCACTGATGAGGCTGGATCAAGCATTGTATCTGAATCACAGACCTATAAGTAAGAAAAAACAAGAAAAAAATGGGTTAAGGAGCACACTAGAGAAGAAAATAAAAATCATGCAAGTGGTTATAATGACTCTAAATGCATATTCTCCTGAATGCAATTAAATCTGACTTTGAAGTCTGCACTGATATTTCTGTTAAAGATCACTTGTACCAGGCAGCAAGGCATAGTGCTGCACAAAACACAGAGCTTATTAAGGCTGTGCACACAAACAATCCTCTCCTCTGTATCAGCTCCATTTGTTTTACTGGCACACTGGGCTGGCTACTTTGAATAAGATATGGGGCACTGCAGAGTAAGAAGGTGTTTGTGGGTGTGGCAGATTCCTGCTGTGCTCTGACATAGGGTTTCCCTGCATCAGCTGCACAATTGGAGCACGCTCGTCAAATATTTCCCACTGCCATATGAGGGAAGGAGTGAGGAGTTAAATCCCAGGCACTTGTTATAAAAAAGAAAAAAAGTCGAGTAGGAGTCTGGGAAGAAACCTAATAGTTCTTTCACTCATGGAAGGCTTTAACAATTCATGTAAAATATGTATCCTGTATTTCAGAACAAACTAATTTTTAATTTTAGATGCATGATGTGTTATTAGTAGTGCAGGGATTTGACATTTGACTTAGAGAAATTATTTGCTATTTTTCTCTGGCATTCTTATAAAAAAATAGGTAAGGCCAGAAGGCGTGAGTCCTGAAGTTCAGTACTCCACAAGACCAAGGCAGAAGTAGATCACATACAAGGCATTTCAGCTATACAAACACTCCTAGTCAACTAAGCACTGTGTACATTAGGAAATTGGCTTTCCCCTGGAGAGTAGGAGGAGGGCTCAGACAGGCTGGCTGGTCTGTGAGGCAGCTGGCATTGCTTTCGTTTGCTCTGAGGAGAATGACTTGGGCTGCAGCCTGTTTAAAACAAGAGGGTGTCTCCTTGTTGCAGTTGTTGCAGCTGAAGAACTGGACACACGGTGTGTGAACTCATTTCACAGACACCCAGGAACTGGAGCAGAGACTGTCCCAGAAACACCCCTCTGACCAGCTGAATCCCACCCTACAAATTCTCATACTGCTTCCAGTTTGTCCCCACATTGCATTCCTGTGACTTCAGATGGGGTCAGTAGGAGCAAGTCAGTAGCTCTGCATAAACAGCATATTAAGACAGATTCTGCTGAGGCTTTGTCATGTGTATCCTAATTTTGGTGTCCTTTCATGCAAACTTTCAATTCAACCTAAGCCCTCTCACTCCAGGGGAGAGGTAACCTTTATGTCTGCTCTATGAAGGGGGAGGAGAGCACTGGGACTCTGCTCTGGACCAGACTCAAGAGGAGAGGTTACCCAGGATAGTTGGACTGCATATCTTGGGATGCAGCTGGGAGTCTGCCAGCATGCTCCCCCTCCATGCTCACTCAGAGGGGGCCAAGAGGAGAAAGGTGATGAAAACTCTCACATCCCCATCAGGAGAAAAGCCACAAGCATGTCCAGCTCCCACTAACTTGATGCATCCATCTCCTCTCCTCAAAGGCCTCATCCCACAAAGTCTTTGTAACCTGGCCAAGGTGTGACTCCAGCTTTAGTGGAAAGCTGTCATCAGTGGCAGCACTGAGTGATAGAAACGGAGCAAAACAATTCTACTGAAGAGGGGAAACAATGCTTGTATTTTTACCTGGGTCTTCATGGACAAACCTGTTGCTGAGTGTTTTGCACAGGGAATTTGGGGTTTGCTGAATTCCCAGGGTGCTCAGGCAGTGACAGGCATGCCATTTCTTGTGACCATGAGCAGTGGGCTGGGATCAGCTGCCTCCCAGCCCCTCTGCTTTCCCTCCAGCACCTGGCACTTGAGCAGCTCCCACCCCATCAGATGCATCTACCTACGGCAGAAAGACCTGCCCATGAGCCACATCACTAATGTATTAGAGATGAGGAATCCTGAAAACACTGGTTTTTTTAACAAAATACCGTCACACGTCCTGGGCATGCCAGCACAGTGGATATGTCTGTGTTTCTGGGACAAATCTAACAAGCCATCATTTTCCATCTGGATGAGGTTTTTGCAGGTGAACAGAGGATATATCCAGAGAAACACAGACTTATTTGGCTTAGGAGCCCAAATAAAACACGCTGACACCTGCCTAGCCAGGGGGTGCCCAGGATAGCCCAGGAGACAATTTGTCATCCTTCCACATAAGGGCCGAGTGACCCAAATATCACTGCCTTGGGTCACAGATTTGGGTTACATGAAAGGGACAATTGACCTTAAGGGAGCTGTTCAGTTCCTTGCTGTAGGCAGTGACAGTTTACCCAAGTTGCTCTGAGTTCAGACTGCACTGGACTGTCCACACAGGCACCTCCATCAAGCCAAGATGAATTGCACCCTGGTTACCTCACAACTCTGCACTGATGATACCTGCCAGTTTAACTCCTCCACCTGATTACCTGCACACTCCTCAACTCCTCTAGGATGGAAATAAGCCTTCACAGCAGTTTTGAGTATTTAATGAGACACCACTAATGACTAACAGCTCATTATCTGCACTGGTCTGACAGTTTATGGTTGCCTGTTAATAATTCCAGGGTGTCTTTTAAGAACTATAAGGCCTACAGTTTTGGGGGCTGGGCAGTGGTGCTGGACTGGCCACTTTTTTAAATGCATAATCATTGCTGCAGATTACTTAGCCCTTGAAATATTGGGCTTGTTTAAAGTAATTTACCCTGGGTCACCCAAAAAAACCATTTGAAATATCTCAACCTTTATTAATTCATAAAACAGAGCCACGTTTTAGCTGCATTTTTTTATGACTCTGTAGTAGCCAGGGCCACCAAGGGGCTGCATTTCTACTAAAGATGTGACTGTAAATGTAACTGTGGCATCAGTCACTACTGCAGACTGTGCTCACAGCAGCATTACAGTCTCTGGCAAATTCATTAGAACTTCTGAGCCAGGTCAGGACTGTTAACTGAACAGAAATACTTCTTCTATTTTCTGAGTTTATGCTATGACTGTTGAAATAGAAACGTTTTTTCCAGGTTCCCTGAAAAATACAAGACCTGAACTGAGGGAGGAAACTTGCAATGAATCTGCTTCTTCTCTGCCTTCTTTCTCTGCAATCTGGTATGTCTGTGTGAAGTGATTATAAACCCATGCTAATAAAGAAAATCAGCATTTTTATCCCATCATAGTTCCTCACAGCACAAAACCAAAGAACAGACAATGGAGAGCTTAAGCCCATTGTTTTCAAAGAATAAATCAGTTTCAGTTTGGGAAGTGGTAGAGGATGGGTTTTAAATCTTGGCCTTATTCTTCCAGCTCCAATAACAGAGTGGTTCCTGGTACTCATCAGTTTCTGCTCCTCATGTGCATGGAAGACTTGCTGCTCTCAGCCCAGCTACTGGCAGCCTCTCCAGATCCTTGGACACTGCACGTGGATGCTGTGCTGTGCAGAGTGTGCACACACACCCACACAAGGCTGGGCACAGGCCCCAGAAACACATGTGGCTCAGCCATGCAGCTGCCCTGAGCCAGCAGAGAGCACCTCTCGGGGAGCTGCTGCTCCACTGCAGGAGACTGCTGGTTGCTCTGAGTGTGGGAGAAGCTAGGAAGAACTGAAGGTGGTTCATTAGGAAAATCATCTCCTATTCAGTGGGATTAGTCAAATGAGCCTTGTTGGCCTGGATTGCTAAGGAAGGGTCCTCAGTGTCCAGCCAGAGTATCTGAACCCACCTGCCTTCCTCCACACATGACCTCTTCCACTTCCCACAGTTAGCAGGGTTGTTTGCAGAAGCGAAGAGTGCTTCCATGTAAAAAACATAGACAATTTTTCAGGGGATCCAAGGCAGCTGGAAAGAAATATGTCTCTGCTGCTTTGGAGACAGGGAGAGAGGACCCAGCCTAATTCATTTTTAAGTGAGTAGTGTGTCATAAGGGCCTTAAAGGCCAAGTTGCAGAGGGTGAGGTAATGCAGCTGTAAGTAATGAAGCAAAAGCTCCTTCAAGCTTTAGCTGAAGAAATTTTCTTTCAAATCTACACATTGACCCTTTTATTGAATACCCACATGGCCTTCAAAGCCTTTAAAATAGATCCCCATCTTTTTTACAGACTTCACCACTTCTCCAAGATATTCCCTAGTGAGAACAAATACCTGTCTTATGGGCTTGCATATGGAGCCACTAACAAACACAAAATAAAGCCTCACCCCAGACCCTCACCTACAGGAGCAGAGATGGGGCTTTCAGGAGGTCACTGGCTTTGCCTGAAGCAAAACCATTTGGATGAGGGGGAAGTACTGAAGGCGGGGGAAGGATTTCAGATTTCTCCAGTAGCTGGTTCACAGATTTAAAACAGTCAAAGATAGACTGGCCATTTTAAAAGGTAGCAAAATACCCTTTTAACGGTCAAGCTGTTTCCAAACAGACTGAAAGGAGCACTGTGTTCATCAGGGACTAGGATGGCCTCTAACATGCTGCACAAAATATACAAAAGCTGCTTTCTTTCAAAGTGTGTTTGAATTGGCACTGACCTGGTGCTCTAATACCTACCTGTACATAATCCACGCTTCTCCCCAGTGCTTTGAATGCTGTGTACATTACTTCTCTTTTTCCACCCCATTTCTGCATGATGCAAACACTTTTGTTGGACAAGACCAGCTGAGATACGTGTTGCATGCTCTCTCTGTGAGACTCCTCTGTCTCACCCGGACCTTTGTCGTGGAAGTTATTACTCCAGATATAAGTGGCACAACTGTCCCTACCCATGATTTCAGTGAAAATGTCCATCATGTAAACGTCATCTTCTGAGTTCCCATCAATGACCATAACAACTTTAATTCCAGGGTAGGTCAATCTTTTTACAGAAAGTAAACATTTTCTTAAGTAGTCAGGATCTTCTTGATAGGCAGCAATACAAAGGGCAACTGTTTTGTTCAGTTTGATTGGAGTCTCTAGCGACCGTTTCATTTTCCTGTGCTCTAGGTAGGCAAACAGGCTTTGGATAATGAGATGTGATGCCAGGATAGCACCATAGAGTCCAAAGGAGAAGTAGTAGTTGTCTGTTTGGATGAACTGGTAGCCCACAATGTAAGCAGCGGTGATTCCCAGCAGGAGGGACACCCCGAAGAGCGTGGTTCCAAGTATTCTCAGGATACATATAAACCTCTCACAATACATCTGCAAAGAAGGAGGGAAACCATTAGCAGAGCCACCACTTGCTGATATAAGGCATCATAAGGGGTACATGTGGCTGCAACACAGATCTCAGCATCAACAGATACACCCTGAGCTTCTGGCTCATGGAGTCGCTGTATCCCCTTGCTCAACTTAACCTCTCTTTGAAGTACTTCCTCCATGTAAGGTATGACCTAAACAGACTTAATGTAGCAGAGATGTTTTCTGCTATTTGCAATGTCCTCACAGAAGGTGCTATCTGTGTCAGGATCTTATTTTGGCAGCCTGGGCTGGTTGGATAAGACACTCTGTCATATTATCCTGAGGAGGTTGGAGAAGGGGCTTTTGGGCCACCACTCGCTTCATACAGTCACAGGAGAGCGGAACAGCTGAATGTCTGGGCAGCCCCTCCTCATCCCCCATCCATGTCATGACTGCATCCCACCCTGAATTGTTTCTGTCGCTTAGTTATGTTTGCAAAAATATTGGAAAGACATTCTTAAAACAGATGCCTGAATGTATTTATAATTTTTAAAACAGATGTCTAACTATATTTATAATTTATATTTATATAATCAGACATCTGCTTTAAAAGGTATTCTCAATACCATTGCAAAAATGTATTATTCATACATTTGTGTACATAGATATATGCACATGTGAGCATGTGTGCATAGGGGCTAAAGCTTGACTGAGATTAAGTCTGTGGCAAAAATATGCATAAATTTAACAAAGCCAACACTCCACCCTGGACTCAGAAATTCACTATGACATCAGCTGATTCTGACCACTTCTACATATTTAAGTTACCTGGCTGTAAAATCTTCTAACCTAAACTCTGGGCTATGGAGGAACTGGCTGGCATGGAGGGTGCTCTGGCATTCTTGAAACAAACAGTATGGACAGGCAGGCAGGTGGAATATATTGGTACCTAACTGCTTTTTTTGACAATCACATTAACCATTTTATGCAACAGCTTTCTCAGAATTACAGGAGGTTAATGACAACATTTTCTGTCAATAGAAGCATTTTATGTGAAAGACATAAAACAGATATGTCTGTTTAAGGCTAACCCAGCAAGTGTGTTGCAATGCTTGAATATTTTGCTGAATTAGGTCCTCTCAGAGTAATGGACTTAATATTTGTGTTTTCTTGCTATTATTCATATTTTCCCTACTGTTATCATCTCACTCATCTGCTGCTCATGTTTGTTTCACCATCTGTTGGCCAAAGCTGAAGCTGGAACAGGACTTCCTTACATCATATATGTTTTTAACTCTTCCTTGAAAAATTATTACCAAGATGCAGCAGCATAGCTGTCATCAACTATATATATGTCTGAAAAGTTACAGGCTTGGAACAAAAAAGCCAACACAGAATCACTTACAACATAAAAATAAACTAGGCAAGCATGAAGTTTGAGGTTACAAAGACTTTGCTTTTTTCCACTGGCTATTTAGGGTCTTAAATTTCAAGACAGGAGGAAGCCTCTTAAATGTATATTTGGAGGCACTGTTAAAGAAATCGGACCCTATCTCTAGGACTTCCTTGAATACTTAAGGCTGGGATCTGACAGGTGCTGTAATCATCCACCAGCAAAAGGGACCCTCCCTGCTCTGGCCTGTCTGAAAATCTTTAACAGCGAGGGTCATAAAGACGCCTAATAAAAGACAGCTTATGCTTACCACCACTATGGGTGAACTGAAACTCAGTGCCCAAAATAGACTTGCTTTAGAAAACAGATTAAGTAATGGATCCCCTCTTGATTCCCTCGAAGTAAAATAGCCTGTGTGTTTACTAATCCCTCAAGCATGCAAAATGTCACAAACATCAAGGAAAATGTCTCATTAATGGTGCACTTGTACTCTGCTTTCCCATTTGGGGTCCTAAAGTCTGCTTACATTGAGAATTATATGGCTGAAATAAATAGGATTTGCATTAAGATCTGGAGTGGCTACATTTGAATGACTATATCCTGTAGCAGGCATCTTTTACATTAATTTGCTATTGTTTTGCTCTACCTATGAAGTGCTTCTGCACAAAAGGAAAAAAAACAACCCAAATTCTCTGACTTTGTCATTACAGCTCAGATCCTCTCCATTGCAAAAATCCAGTCTTTTAAGATAAAGAAATTAATTTCTGGTGTTAATAAAATAACTTTTTTTCCTTTCACTGTCAACCTTAGGAAAATAAACAGTGTTTTGATCTAAATTCCTGGCTTTCATCAAAGAAATTTTCCCCTTTGTATGTGCAATTGAGGGTTTTATGTATTGTCTTTTAATTGACTGAATCTCAGGGGAACTGGAAAAGTTGCTCAATATTCTCAAGATTTAACACGAGGTATTGATAGCTTGCCCAGCAGAAATGATCTTTATCAACTTCAACATGCCCAAACAATGGTAAAGAAGCCAAAAATTCTCCACCCATCTCCAATAATTAAGCCAAGAAGTTAAAAGGAAATTATGCTTGTCCAAGTCTGGGACCAAAAATGAGCTGCTGAGTCAAATACTAGCTAGGCTAGGCAGCAGCTGCATCAGAGACTTTAAGAGCAGACAGTGCTGTTATGAGCGTCTAGCCTGGCCTGACACAGTGAAATACAACAATTCTATCCTGCAATTTGTGCACCTAAATCCTTTATAGGCACCTAAATCCCTTACAGGCACCTTCACCTAACCCCGTGGTGCTGAACCTAGTATGAGTTTTATGCAGTTTCCAGCAAGCAGATCCAAGGTTTGCATGGCCAAAGTGAGTGTATGTTAAGAGTCTTCAAAGTCTGCTACTGAGCAGCTCTTTCCTTTCAGGGATGGAGCTGAGCAGTGCTCACCAGCCCATCTAGTAGAAATGAAATGTGAAAGCCATATGCTAAATCCTAATGCTGTGTAGGCTGCTGCTGATTGAGTCACACGTTTTGATTCACCAAGCAGTGCCTTGTAGTGACTGTACAGTAGGAGGCAAGGAGTGCCTTTCTTTGGAGGCTCCTATGGGAAAGCATGACCAAGAAATGAACCCTTGCATGTACTTGACATCAGAGTCCACCTGGTGAACTGTTTGGCATTGTGTCTCTTGGCATCCTGATAAAGCCAAATATATATACAAAAAGAGTATTTCTCCTTTGTGATGAAGGTGAATTTACTCTACATTACTATTAACAACTGGCATAACTAAAAGTTGTAGTATTCTAACAATGCTTTCATGAAAAAAATCAGGTTAACAAATGACTGATACCTACATGGTACATCTAATGATTTGGGTATTAACTGTAGCACTAGAGATCACACTCCTTTCTCAGACTGAACAATGCCTTAGATCTCAAATTAGATGAACATAGCAAAATATGCTTCAGTTTTCCCTATTCTGAAAAATATTTAGGCTAGCATTTACTGTAGCTATGGTACATAGATCTAATTTTAATAAGATCTAGACGCTTGACTGAAATTCAGCAGATTCTTATGTCCTGTTTTGAATTGGGTCTTTACTCAGGAAAGAATACTGGTGACCTCCATGGTAATGTACCAATTTTCCCTCCTCCAATATCCTGTGGCAGAGTTCATCCACATGGCTATTAATCAGCGTTCATGCATCTCCAAGAGTAACAGGACCTTAAGATAGTTCATCCCTTTATGAAGTCAGGAGGCAAAGAGAAAGAAAAAGCTTATTTCGTTACTAATACAGATTAGGGAGAAATAGATATCCAGAAAACCAACGTGCACTGGTGCCAGCAGATATCAATATTATCTGCAGCCTGTTCAATTCTGCACCCTCTATTGTGTAGCTGCTATGAGGACAAAGGAAGCAATCAGGTGGTGCCTGGTGTCAATTGATACAGGACATGGAACCAGTGACTGATGGGGGTCAAACTGAAGTCAGGTTTGCTTGTAACACATGGGATGCATCTCACTACATAATCTCTTTCAGAAATCCCCTCTCATGCAACACTCAAACATTGCCACATAGTAATTCTGGGTAGCTTTTCCCCAGAAGATTAAAAAGCAAGAGGGGGAGACACAGAAAGTTTGTACGTACTGTAATGATTTGGAAGGTTGTTTGAAAGAATTAGCACTTATTAATTCCAAACATCTGAAGGCATTTAAAAAAACACTAACCATAAGCCACAAAAGCCAGTATTTATCCAGGAACCAGTAATAAAGGCTCGGTCACAAATGTGCTTATTTTGTCCCTGTATTGGGCCTGGCTGAGATAGAATTACTTTTTCCCATAGCCCTTCAAGTGGTGTACTTCGTATTGGTAGCTGGGAAGGTGTTGAGAACACAGCAGTGTTTTGGCTACTGCTGAGCAGTGCTCCCACAGTGTCCAGGATGTCTCTCCAACATTTTCTCCCAGTATGCTACAGGTGGGCAAAGTCCTGGGAGGCGACATAACCAGGACAGCTGACCCAAACTGACCAAAGGAATATTCCATACCATATGACATCTACTCAGATACAAAAGCTAAACAGAGGAGGACGGGGAAGCATTTGTTATGATGTATATTTGTTTTTCAGAGCAACTGCTGGTGTACTGAAGCCCTACTTCCTGGGAAGTGGCTGAACATCGCCTGCTGATGAGAGGTAGAGGATAAATCTTTTGTTTTCCTTTGCTTCAATGCACAGCCTTTGCTTTATTAAGTTGCCTTTATCTCAACCTACCAGGTGCTTTTCCATCTTATTTTCTGCATCTACATCCTGCTAAGGAGGGGAGTGATAGAGCAGCTGGGACGGTACCATGCAGCCAGCCAGGGTCAACCCACCGCAGTCCCCTTCATTTTTAAAGGTTACAAAAAGCTGTGCCTCTCTCTAGACATCGAGGGCTGTGGCCACATCAGCAAATAGTGCAATACAACACAAACAGGTCTGCAAAGAGGAACACCTGGTGCTGAGGGCCTGACTGCACCCTCCATATGTTTTGTTTTGTTTGAACTAAGTATAGTTGGACCCAATGGACTAAAAACCTGAAAAGCGTCCTCCAGAGGTACATCTTGCAATTAGTTTCATTCAAGAGGAATCCAATTTGAGTGTTCAGTTATTGCTCAGCAATAGAAGCTCAAGCAATTTGGTTGAAGGGAGGACACTTGTAGCTGGAGCTTCAGCAGCACACTCTGTATTGAAAATAAATTGATAACACAAATCAACCTCACATATGAGATCTGCAGATCAGATTTGTCTGGAACCTTTGTGGAAACCAGAAGTGCTGAGCACAGAAAACCTTTGAAAACATCTCATTTTTATATGCCTGTATCAAAGCTGAATTCTTGAATATCTACTGAACCTTAGTGCTGAGGCTTTGAATGCAGCAAAGCATGTAAGTGTGTCATTAAAGATAAGTATGCACTTAGGTATTTTGCTGAAGAGGGAAATCAGTGGATAATTTATCTTGCAGTTCTGTAGTAAAGGTGTAAAAAAATCTTTCTCTGAAAAGCTGCTGTTTCTGGGACACTTGAGATTAAAATGCATGTATATGTTTGACAAATTTATTGTAGAGATTAACCTTCCTTATAACAGATGGGTTAATGCTTAACCACTGCATTTCTTACATTAGGGAATCTAAGAGTGGATCAGGGCCTACACAATTTGCATTTGCTTCCTAGTGTTGTCATTCACCTGTTGGGTGATCTTAGATAAGTGAATTCACCTCTCTCTGTCTCAGCTTCCTCACCTGTAAAATGCGAATCATGATCATGCAAGAAATTTTTGGAGGTCTATAAAACCCTTCATAAGGCTTAGGTTACTCTTTTTGATGTGATATGATATCCACCTGTTCTCTAGTTCCATATAACTGTTTTTAGTCAAAAAACTCCAACAAAAACCAACACACCCCTTGCTATTTTCCTTGCCTATATCCACCTGAGGGTAGAATCAGTGGGGATTTGTCTGTAACAAACATGCAACTCCAACTCAGCAGGATGCCTGAGATCAGTGAGGTGGGCACCATAAAAGCCAGCACACACAGCTCTAAGTGCATACAGCCACCAAGGGCTGTTTTACACACAACCAAAGGAAGAATGTAATCTTTATAAGCCTTAATACCCACCTCCTTGCCTATGAGAATAATAGCACTGGCTGCCCCAGAGCAGCTGCTTTGATGACACAAGTGTGTCTGAGTGCACGTGTGAGTGCCTGTGTGCCTGCACACACTGTGTCTGGCCCTACACACACTCTCTCTGTGAGTACATGGTGTTTGAGGCTTACAATTTCTCAGACAATATTTAAATTCATTATTAGCCTTATTTTGGTGACAAATTAAATCATATATCATTGGAGTATGAATGATTCTAGGTACGCATTAATTACAAGCATAAGATAGCTGTCCAGACTCCCTCTTCTATTCTACAGCCTGCAGAAAGGAAGCTGAAAGGTTATGCTCCATCTGTACACCTTTACTACAGCACAATTACTCTATCTGGAACTTTTGTTATTTATAACTTCCAGATTTTGTTATGCTATTGATCTTCTGGAAAGGCCTCACATGAGACTAAAGTTAACTCTGAGGTTAAATTTAAAGTAAAGAACAGGATTACTGATGATGTCAAACTCTATCTGTATGCACAGACTTTGATCAACAAATCAAGAATCTCCTATTTGTTCAATGTGTGTTTCCCACTAAACTGCCCAAATTTAATCTCTTACAGGTTTGAATAACCAATGTGGAATGAATTTTATGGCTGCTGGTTGGATTTGACCCTAATGTACACAATAATACACTAGTTGCTGAATTAACCAAAAAAAAAAACCCCAAAAAAACCAAACAAAAAAACCAACCAAAATAATCCCCAGACAAATGCTCCAAGAAACAAAACCAGAAGTAAAACACATTTATACTCAGATATTTTGGATTGTGGTTAAAAAAAAATCTAGTTTAGAAATGTTTTCTGGTTGCTGGTTATGAAGTCCATGGATGCTTTTGGCACAAACCTGACTATTTCATGCCTTAATCCATCAAATAAATATTTATTTGGTGTTCACAGCTTATTATCTTGTAATTTGTTTATAAAGCATAGGTCATACCTTGTTTGACTAAGTTGCACTACATGGAATGGAGGAATACTTTGCTGCTCTATACACTAATCTTGAATAGCAACAAAATGAAGCCAATGTGCTTTCATGCTACAAATATGAAGACTTGAGTTCTTGCTAGTGAACTTGCCGGGAAAACTCCATTAAATTCAGTAGAGCTGCTCTTCCTACTAGGAAAACCTTTACCCAGGTATTTCTATGCTTGCATGCAGGATAAGAAAGATTTATCACCCTTATCCAGTCCTCAGAAGAACGCCCAAGGCATCCATGTTACACACAACGTATGCCTTCAAAAAAGTGCATGGGTGCCCAAAGGAAGAAAACTACGAAGCTGAGTGAAACACGGAGGAGCAGCTGTGCCCTAAGATGTGGGGTCACTGCAGCCCTGCAAGAATCACGGAACCCTTAGAGTTCGAAGGGACCTCTGAGATTGCGGAGTCCAACCCCTTGCCCAGGCACCTGGAGCAGGTGACACAAGAACATGGCCAGGTGGGTTTGGAATGCCTCCAGAGAGAGAGACTCCATGACCTCCCTGGACAGCCTGTTTGGTGCTCTGCCACCCTCAACATAAAGAAGTTCTTCCTGCTATGAGGTGAAACTTCTTGTGTTTTAGTTTAAGGCCAATGCTCCTCGTCCTGTCGCTGCACACCACCGAAAAGAGTCTAGCACCATCATCCTGGCACCCACCTCTGAGATATTTATATGCATTAATGAGATCCCCTCTCCATCTTCTCTAGACTAAGACCATCAGGAGTGCTGTACTACAGTGGGGTCCTCTCGGGGCAGGGAATTGGGGTAAATTCTCTCCCAAGGGCCAATGCCCACTTCTGCCAGCGTTGCCATAGAGTCTGGCGAGGCTCTGACAAGCCGGCTCTCGGCCGTGTCCCAGAGACACGAACCGACACTCCAAGAGATGCCGGGCAGGGCTGCTGGGGACAGAGGGCTCTGCAGCCGGGCAGGACGCACCGGGGCCCCGCACTCGCCGCGGGCTGCACACGGCGCGGGGGAACCCCGGCCCGGCGCCGCGGCCAAGGGGCGGAGCGGCGGCGTCAGCGGGCGGGGAGCGGGGGATCCCCGCGCGGCCACGT
>NW_024581127.1:24562817-24691599 GCF_017639235.1 Corvus kubaryi
CCCACGCCCGCCGCCTCGCCTGCCTTCCCTCAGTCCCAGCCCTCCCTCCGCTCCTGTCGCGTCCCCGCCCGGCCCTGGATGCGAAGGCGAGGGGCGGCCGGAGAGAATCCGGACTGGGCTTTGAGCAGGTCTCGCCTTCTCCCCTGCCATGAGCGGAGCGGCTGCCCAGCCTGTGCTCAATTTTATTTCAATTTCGGGGATTTGTGGGGCGGTTGGGCTAGTTTTTTGGGGGGTTTTTTTGTTTGCGCCGCGCCCCCCCCCCAGATCTTGAAGCTCAGCAATGTCTTAAACGGATTACACGGAGGAGGGGTTGAAGCTGAAAACCTCATTCATCCTCACGACGGTCCTATTCATTGCTGAAATAGGTGTAGCGTAGGAGCCGGTAAGATCCTCCCCCAGCCCCACTCGTATTTTGGGGATCTGTTCCACCTTTTCTCCCTTGAATCGTGAGGATGGGAGGAGGGGGTCTTCTGCTCTTGAGCTGACAGAAGCATAATCATAAATCACCTACCTTGTTTGTCCTTCTGTCCTTTGGTCATAGAGGGGCTCCAGCCAACTGTGTGGTCTCACGTACCGTTGCTCCCGCTGAATAGTTTCCAAGTTTGAGGTAAAAGAACAAATCGCACTTTTCAGGGGCTTATTGAGACGCTTAGAAATAAAAAATAATTAAAACTGAAAATAATAAAAAAATCGTGTAAGGCTATTCAATCCTACTCATTTTCTCCCACGTGTTTTCCCAATTACCATGTATTTGTCTTTCTCTGCTTCAGTTTCTAGCTCAAAGTTGTGGGATTTTTTTTCCAAATAATAATAATAATAATAATAATAATAATTAAAAAAAGTTAGAAATAATAAATTAGGAGTTAGTTTCTCGTGGTCGAAGCTGAAGATCTTATTTCAAGCCCGGCTAGCCAGGAGCCTGGAGAAGTTGCGAGGCAGCGTCTGAAAGTTTGGGAGATCAGCATCAGATAAAGTCTCTTTGGTGATACCTTGCTGCCCGAGTAACTGTTTCAATGAGGTTTCTCAGCAGCAGCAGCAGCAAACGGGTAATATTTTCCAGACGTCTTTTTCTTTCCTGCTGCTGCTGCTGCTTTTCTGCCTCTTCCACGTTATGGGGTCTTTTAACAAGGGAGACTTGACTTGTTTTAATAGGCGGGGATGGGAAGAAGGAGGGAACTCCTGTAAGGAGGAAAAAAACCCAACCCTCCCAATTGCCATGATCTCAGCCAAGGACCAGCTCAGCGCCAGGAATTTAATTAGCCAAGTTGCAAGTTTTTTCAGAGAAATACAATACACATATGTTACCACCAACTGGTTTCCTCTTCATGCCCCGCAGTTGGGGGAACCCCCCACTTTCCTCACTCCCTGCATCCTTGGGCTTGGGGTGTGGGATTCGTCCCTCCCACAGCCACTATTCGGCTGGGACGGTTTTTGCTGCTGCTGGTTTTTATTAATAAGGGAATTGCCTCTATGAATGGATGAACTTTGCAGTTCTCAAGCCTGCTTTACCCATTCACTCTCGGGAAGATTTGTTGTAGTATATACCCGAGGAAGCTCCCACTGACATTCCTACCCATGCCTCTTGTGATAAAACAAGCCGGGAAACACGTTAGGCCGTTTAAAAACTGGAAAATTGTCGTGTGGGTTTTGTTTTGGTGTTTTGGATTGGTTTGGTTTTGGTTTTGGTTGGTTTGAGGGTGTTTTTTTGGTTTTGTTTCGTTATAAATCAGAAGTGTTAATTCTGTCGATGGTTCCCGGTTAGCCAGGGGCACCAGCAGCTCGCAGCACACCCCTTTGCCGCTTGCCGGCAGCTTTCACTCGCTTCTTGTGACTCCGCTCTGCCTGCAAGGCGGGTTTCCCCGCGTTCGAGTCCCCATTTCCACTGCCAATGACATAAAAGAGGCACTGGGTGGCACTGTTGAGGCAGCGGAGCCCGCGGGGCTCGGGGCCGGAGCGGGGCCGGGCTGGCGCGGCCGCGTCCGCCGTGCCCTGGCGGGGACCCGCGGGGGAGGATGGCGGGGATCTGCTTCCCCTTCCCCCGTGCTGTTTGCTCAGGGACCGCAGAGGTCGCCTCTTTGGAGCGCCGAGCCCACAAAGGGAGCCGTATCCAGACACCGTTGGGAAATCCGGAGATGACTCTTCGCCGAGTTATCGCCCGTCGTTGCCTTCTGGTGTGCGAAAACTCCAGAGCACGCTGGGGGCTTCTCGTGTGCAATAAATGGTTTAAAGTCGGTGGTTACCTAGGCCGGAGATTTTTTGGGTACCTACCTTGGGGAAGTGGCTACATTTACAGGTGTGTTCAGTCCCTGCCATGGGGAGAGTGGCTTTAGGATGAGCATTGAAGCTGAGCTCCTTGAACGATCAATGTCTCAAATAACAAATCTGATGGCAGTTTAAGCCAGAGTTTTGTGGGCAGTTTTAACCTGGCATTGCCAGGGAAAGCAACTGTTTCACCCTCCTCCTCACTCTCCCTTTTCCTATATCAGGAGAACTGTCATAGGTTAGAAATCAGTTGTTTAGGGAGAGGGAGCAGCAATAAAGTAAGAAAGAACTTGGGCTGGATGAAGGCAAAACAACTGCTGTGGCACCAATCTGGCTTTTGGTGGTTTAGAATGTCCTTGAAAGTCCAGCCTGACTTAGCAAGCATAGAGCCCATCCGGGCTTTCAGGTATTCCTCTCTCTCAGACCGTCCTTCCTAGGCAGCTCCATTCCCACCCACCTCCCAATGTGTGTCACAAAACCTTTAGTTACAGAGCCCTGCACATCTGTCTCATCAGGCAAGGGGACATATGGCAGTGTCTGCTGCAAACGGGCAGAGGGCAGAAGGGTGTCAAGAGAGCTACTTGATCCCCCTCTCCAGGGGAGCCATCCTACTAGCCAAGTATCTGGTGTAAGCCAGCTTATGACATGATCACAGAATGTTCAGGACCTTAAAGACCATCTAGTCCCACCCTGCCCTGCCATGGGCTGGGACACCTTGCACTAGACCAGGTTGCTCAGAGCCCCATCCAGCCTGGCTTTGAACATTGACAGGGTTGTGGCATCCACAGTCTCCATGGGCAACCTGTTCCAGTGCCTCACCACTCTCACAGTGAAAAATTTCTTCCTAATATGTAACCTAAATTTCCCCTCTTTCATTTTGTACCCATTATTCCTTGTCCTATCATTCCAGTTCCTGATGAATGTTTGTCATCTAGCCAGGCAAGGGGCTACCTCAGGAAGCTCTCCTACTGTTGTACACATAACCAAGTCCTTGACGTCTGTGTGAGTCCTAAGGTGTGATTTCCTGGCATCAGAGTTTCTTTGGCACTGTCAGAGGCAAGAGAGGATTCAGTTGTAACACAGGTGTCCTAATCCATCCACCCACGGCTACTCTCAGCACTGTGCCTTGGGGAGATGTTGCTGCCAGCCTCGTTTGTGTTCCTTGGGCACTTGGTGGCCTTGTCTTGATTCAGGGATATATATGTTCTGCACAGGGGACTTGACATCTAGGATAATTTCTGAAATGAGATTTCAGGGGGAAGTTGGGTTTGTTTGGTTTGGTTAACAACTAAATGTTACAGATGAATTTTTTCAAGTGAGCACTGGTTATAAATGAAATAGCGTTTTTTTGTTTTTTGGTTTTTTGTATTCCACCTTTTAATAGTTACATTTGAAGACTGCGTGTCACCTCTACTGATGAATGCATCTTACTCTGGAAATACACAGTATCCCATTGGCTTAATCCCATGCTCCTTAGGTTTGAACAGGGATCAAGAGACAGTAGGTGAGGCACAAATCTTTGTGCAGCAACAGCAGCACTTAAATTACACCAAAACTTTGCTTTAGAAAATGACATAATGGGAATGGTGAGCCTCTCATGCCCGTAGCTATTTCCTTCTCAGCCATAGCTCATGTTGTGCAATCACACTGCCAGGGCAAGTGGGATAACGTAGGTCGGGAAGTTAGGTTTGCCTACCAGGAAGGAATTAAGAGTAGGAGGACATGATTAATGCCAATCCACGCAATGCTGTAGAAACCAGATGTAGATGTGTTTCATTAGAAGTATATCACATCTACATTTATATGTTATGTTACGTCGACATGGTTACCATTATCAAACAATCCTGACTCCTAATTGTGATTTATAATCACAAGTAGTGAGGAAAAGGGAGTTCTTGGCTGTCACTGTCCACAGGCATAGATTATCACCAGCCATAGGAGAATAATCTTAATGAACTAACCTGACTTAATTTTCTAATGAGGCAATGGGATTGTTTGAGAGAGGTCAGACAAAATATATTTTTGGGGGAGATTAACATAGGCTATGGTTAAATAAATTGGTTACTGCAGAATAAATTAGTGTATGAATTGATGTAATGTAAGCCACTCTTCAGCAACTGAGTACCCAGTTTTACCCCGAGGGAATGTGGGTACCCTGAGGCTCCATGTGCATTTTTCCTCTCCCTTCGTTCCAATCACCCTTAAGTATGTGAACACTCACCCCCAGCATACACACATGCTTGGACCAGCAGAGTTTACAGTGCTTCACTGATCCCTTCAGTGACTGTGCTGAGGGCAGGTGCAGAGCACGACAGCCATTTCCTACGTGCATGTGTGAACTGGCTGTGCAGGCTGAAGGGATCGGGGCTGGCTGAGTGGAAACGAGCAGCCAGTGCTAGCAGACAGCAGGACTGCCCTAAACAGCCTCGTCAGGAGCATTGCTGCCCAGAAGACAGGAGCAGAGCTGGTCCCCCAGTGACGCTGAGGTGGCTGAGCCCACTGGCTCTGGAGGCTCTTATCTTGCATTGTCTCTAAGGGAAGGATTTACACACACCTTTTTACTGCAGATCGGCTCTTGTGTAGGGCTTATCAAAAAGGAAAGCAAGAAGCAGACTTTTTGCAATGCATAGTTGTCTTCACAGTAAGAAAATGAGAGAAAATAAGGATCTTTGTCATGTAACAGTGAAAAACTAAAACTGGAAGGTAGATGTATTCATGCTAGAAAGAAGGCACATTTAATAGCAAGCTTTCTTTAAACAGCTGTCTGAACGATGAAGGGGAGTGGTGGATTCCTACGTTTTGAAATCCTCTGGATGCCTTTTTGGAAGCTACATTTTAGTTCAGTGAAATTTATTGGGCTCAGTACAAGAATAACTGAATGGATTTCCATAACAGGCAGGTCAGACAAAGTGGTCTAGCAGTTCCTTCCACCTCTAAGCTCCACGAAGCTATTGACAACCAGACTGACATGTCAGGTGTAATCTACACCTATTTTCACATGTAGCAAATTCTGCTGGAAGTGGGAGAGTTACAGAAACCAATATAGGTGTAAGTGAAAGCAGAATCATGTCCTAAATTATGATTTTATGGTAACTGAGAATCCACTTGCAGATTTTAATATAAGTATCATGGGCAGTTTAAGGCTTATGAAGACTGGGTGCAGACAGACCTAACACTCTGTGGTTGTTTTCACCATGTATAGAGCCATTTTAGAGGCTTTCAGTGTTCTGGGAATTTAAATCCAAGGTTATTTATATGCAAAGATCTACAGAGTCCAGAGAAAACTATTGGTCTTTAAATCACTCTTGCAAAATTGAAACTTTCCAACAATTTCTTTTTAATATAACAGAGGAAGCCATAACTTGAAGCAAGTTAGAAGTTAATAACAGGCAGGTTCAGACTAGAAACAAGTCATGCACATTTGGATGTGTCCAGAACTCTTGGCTAGAATGGACTGTGACTGTCAGCAAAAATGCCTGTCAGGATGGTTTGGAGTAATGAGTTTTAATGTGCAACCAGCATGGAGCAGAAGGAAAAGGAGGTCAGTTAGAGGTTTCTTTTGTGAAGTCTAATTTAAGAGAAATTACTTAATCACATGCCTATAGTCTAAAGTGACAGTAATGAGACTCCAGTTTAGAACGTCTCAATGTGAATTTAAAGTAGAAGCATTATATTCTGTAGGATCCACAGATAACACCACACAAAACAAAGTGCACATGCAATTAAAGGTAGATCTGTGCACAGTGACTCTGCTAGTGGACTAGACTGACCAGAGCCAGGCAGCTCAAGGTTGGCACATGTTCATCCACACTACTTCAGTGCTGTTGAGCTCCTGGCAGGGCTGAACTTGACCAGTCTGGAGAGTCTGACTATCCCTGAAGGGGACCAGAACCCCCCTGGAAGAATGCCTGGGCTCTCATCTCCAGTGGGCTGCTAACAGCATGGGGAAATATTCCTGTGCATTCCCAGACACCTTCAGATAGGGAAACTGGAATGAGTAATGGGTTTTACACATGCCAGCATAGTGGCTTTTAGAAGCCTCCACAACTAGCTGGAGGTAGTTGCCTTTATTAATCTCCTTTCTTCCTGAGCAGGACACTGAAGTGGTGCAGCCAGTCACAGCCTGCTTGCAGCATTACCCTGGCCTCTGACAGCCTGGTGGTTGCAGTTGTCCTCCCAATAGTGATGGCAATAGAGGCAGTGCAGTTCTCAGCCACCATGTGGGAACAAAGACACGGGGACCTCTAAGGTGCTTATTTATAATAATAATGATAATATTTAATAATATATATAATATAATCTAAAAATATAACAATAAAAATGATGATAATAATAATAATTTAAAAATAATTGAAATTAAACACAAATTTTCATTTAATTAAAATTTCCTTTGAAATGAAATTTTCATTAACTGAAATAAAAAAAGAGCGAGTGAGGCTTTCCTAGAGTGTATGAGATTTAGGCAGGGCCACAGGACACCCCTTTTATTCACTTTTAGGATGCTCTTTTGTCTGTTGCTGGTACTTACCAAACAGTTCAATCAAAGTTGCCACTTTACCTAAATAATTACATGGTCTCTTGCTTACTTACCAAGAACACGTGTTGCAGATCAGTGTCAGGAAAGTGAACACTACTAAACTGATAGGCCCTCCTTACCACCACCAGCTCCATGAGAGATAGGTCACCATCCTGCAGGCATCTGAGTACAACTACCCCAGGAGACCTCAAGGGATGCAGCTGCACTCACACAAGTTAGAGGCCTGTTTTCTGCCCATGTTGTATGAAAATTCATCAGAAATCAGATCTCTTATTCCTTTCTCTGGAAATCCCACATCAGAGCATCAGCTCTCAGTTAATGACGCATTTTTCATCAAAAGTAGCTAAAAATCAGGAGTGAAACTAACACTTGTGTGGTGCTGTGTACCTCATAGCTGGCTGCTGAGCCGTGTGGCTGTGTGGAAATATGGCTGTGGCATACACAGTTTACCAAGGAAGAGTGCATCTCAAGGTGGGACCCAGCACCTTTTGTGACAGCACTAGCAACCAATTCCTGCCTTAGGAGTCTGGATTTTTTTCCAGTCCAAATTCTTTCTTGTCTGTCATATACTCTTAGGCTTTGGGAAGGGTGCAGGTTCCATTTTGTGGAGGTCTCTGTCCTTCATGGATTTTCTTGCACGTGGTCTGGGTTGAATCCTGGGTTGCAGCATACAGCAGCTGAGCTGTATGAGTTATTAGATGGTCAGGCAGTCAGTAGCTGAAGATTTTTCCCCCATGTTACACAATGCATCCAGAATGTGTGAAAATGTCTGGCAGTGTTGCATTGTGGAGCAGGAAATGAACCTGAAGAGAGCAGGGCTGCTTACAAATAACAAGTATCAGAGAGTACTAATGATCTCCAGCAGCTTGCACACAAAGCAGGTGAGATCTCATCACAGGCAAACGCTTTTCTTGCTTTCCGCTACGATTTGATTTGCACAGGCGACTGTGCCACAGCCCTTTGACAAATGTGCATTTGAATGTATATGCTGATAACAAAGCAAACATGTGAGCAGTGACAATCTGCAGAGCCTGCTGATTCCGCTGGCTTTTCTGATCTTTCACTGAAAATGCTGTTTTCTGTTCACGTTATGAGGGCAGATTTCAAAGACACAGCTCTTTCATGCCTATTGTCAGACTGAAGCCTTGACGATGAGGTCTTTTCCTGACCAAAGCCACAGGAGCAGGCGACACATCAGAGCTACCAGTGAATTGACAGAGATCTGGCAGCATCAATGTGCCCTGATGTAGAGTTCAGCTTTTCCTGCTGCTGCTCGTTGTGCTCTGAAGTGACATCGACTCTGGCCTTTGTGGGGGAAAGTCTTTCTGCTGCTGGGAAGTGGAAATTGTCCAGGTAGATACCAACATGGAAGCAATGCCATGAGAAGAAGTGTGAACTTCCATGTACATCTGTCAGGGAGAGCTGTGAGCCTTGCTACCCCCTTTCCCTGCTGGGGGCTACAGGCAGCCACTGTGCCTCTGACCCCCCACACAGGGAACAGCACCCCTAGGCAGGAGGGGAGTGGTGCAAAAGCTGGATGATTTTTCCAAGACCTTTCCAGAAAGTCAACATCTTCCTAAAGTAGTTAAGAGCTGCTGTGTTGTGATGTGGACTGACGCTTAAAGGAGTATCCTGGCTAAAGAGATGTTCCCCTGTTGCATCTTCCTGTGTTTCAGTGAGAGGATTTTCCTCACTCTGGCTGGAGGACACAAACTGATCTGACTATTAAAGTAACTTTGGTGCTCCTGTCATGTGCCTGTTTCTAGATGTTAAACATAGCTTACACTACTGATTTTATTACACAATGGACTGTGCAGGCAAACACACAATTTAGCATAATAAATAAATAGAATGATTTAGGTTGGAAAAGATCTCTAAGCCCAACTGTTAACCCAGCACTGCCAAGTCCATCATTAAACGATTATTTAAACAGTGATGTTGCAAACGCTCGTGTTCTGTGACCAGTGGTAGAACATGCCATCCTCTATCAGCTATCTCTCTGAAACTCTGGGTCCTTCTGGACTTGACACTTAAAAAGTCCTTTGTCCAAAAGTAGCTTCCAGAGAGGCCTGTGTCCTCCCATGACATTCAGTGTCACCTGCAGAGGTTTTAGCTTGCTGTGGTCAAGAAAGAATTTTTTTTTTCTTTTTGCATACGCTCATCTGACAGCAGGTCAGGTGGTTCCTACTATCCCAAACCGGGCAGGATGAGCTGCAGGCTCCAGTCCGATCATGAGAACCCAAACCATAACATGACCCTTCAGAACCAGTGGATAGACTCTAATTAATTTCATTTGCTAGAATAAACAGAGACATGATAACATATTAGGCATATGATTGCTGGGAATTATGTTACAGCAGCTTAAGATCTTGCAAACTATCACTTGTGCCAATCAAACACACTCATTCTGCCCATGCTAATCTATATTTTTGTGCAAATCCCGCAGCAATTTTGGTTTGGTTTGGTTTTTTGCAATGGGTTTGAGCTTATTGTAGTCTGTGACTCATCTCAGATGAGTATGCCCATAAATTCCAGCATGTACTATCCTACATGCACGAAGCAAACATTTGGCAATTTCCAGATTACAGCAGACACAAGCCCCTTTAATGTAGATGCATTAAGGGTTTCAGTCCTTCTGCAAGTCCTGCAAGAGTCACCAAGCCCTAAAAGGCTAATTTCTCTCATTCTCTGCTCTCTAATCCACAGTATTGATGGATTCATAATTTTTCAATATTCCTTGCATATTGCAAGGAATATTAAGTATATCCATGACTTCAAGATCAAAATCAGGGTTACAGGTGTATTAAGGACAGATAAAATCTCTTCACAAAAATCTCTGGATTTTGTGGCATTGCTCAGTACTTCAGGTTGCTATGTCCTGCTGATTGCCTTTCATTAAAACACCTTGGCAGCAAAGTGCTACTAAAAAGATCTGTGCCACTTCCTATCAAGCTATCATTGAGTGGGCAGTTACATTAGAAAATGAGAGCACAGCATGATCCCTTGATGTGCTCACCTATGGATATTCTCAAAGGATTTTCCTTCCCATATTTTCTGAATATTAGTATTAACTGATATCAATTATTATTAATGATGAACTCAATGAACACATTTTTTGAAAGAAAAACACAAGATGTTAGCTACAGTGATGACACACAAGGCACAGATTTCACACCATTGGTCTGCAGATGGCTGGGTAAGCCTGTAATGCTGGGGAACAGTGTCTTGATTTGATTTCTGTAAGAGCAGCAGCATAAATCTCCAACTGCTGTCTAAGACCCCAAGTCCATTCAGTCTGAGCAGACCCATTTCATTGCCTGGCTTTTGGCCAAATCTGTCATGGGGAAGAATCATGTTGTAATGCAATAGCATCCTGACTCTGCAGGATGCTGTTTGATCTTGCCTGTATAGATGGGGCTATGTCCTTGCTATGGCAGCATTATGGCAGTGTGCTGCAGCCCTTTGAAGATCAGGGGTTTCCTTCATTTTTGTGAGTTGTACTCCTTGCTGGAAGGAGACCCATCCTGAGTGGGACAGAGAAATCACGGGAAAAGCAGAATTAAATTAGGGAACACCTTCTCATAAATCTTTGGTCTTGAAAGAACAAGAGAAAATTTTGCCAATGCCCTTTGCATTCTCGTCCAAGGGCGGTGACAGCTAACAGACACTTCTTTCCCCACTTCCCTTCCAGACACATCTGCTGGGTCCTTTGAACCTACAGCCTGCCTCCTCCTAGTGCTCTGGAACAACAGTTGGTGGCTTTTCCCTAGATTCACCCTCTGGTGTCCCCAGCTGATGGACGTACCAAGACTTTCTCTCTTCTGGTACCCAGGACAGCAGGAATTTGTATCCATCCTTTAGTTACAGTTCCTCATAACAAAGGAAAAAATAGGTATGTTAATTGTTTCTTGTATTCAAGAAATGTGGGTGAAAATATTGAGATGATTTGTGAAGGCAGGCAAACACCAGTCATTGAAGAGACCTGTAACATTTTTACTGCTTCCTCAGAACTACAAAGCCATTCCCAAGGGACTTGAGCTCAAGTCCAGGCCTCAGCTAGGGATAGTTCCATAGCATCTGTGCACCAACACTTACAGTCCATAAAAACAGGGTGCCACCTCACCCCTTCCTGAGGTTTGATTGTTATTTTTAGAATGGAGCAATGGAAAACCAAAACCTCAAATCCTTCTTCTCAAAGCTGCCTTTATCTTGCATCCTGCCTTTGAGTTTGCTTAGCTGCTCTAGCCCTTCTCTTACAGAGGAAGTAAAGGGCCATGTGTTTCAATGAACTGTCACTGTTGGCCTTGTATGAGGTGAATTTAAGCCCCTTTACTCCATTTCAGACAAACAGTGTAAGCTTAAGGCAAGCTGGAAGAGTCAGGAGGCAGAATCACATGTTCCCTATCGGAGCAAAGATGTCAGAAACCCCCACCTGCCCGTTCAAAGAGAGTTTACAGGTGCACATGAGAATTGAGGAGGCTCAGAGTGATGGTAACTCATGTGTGGTGTCTGTGGCCTCAGAGGGAGGTTTCAGCCCTTCACCCCTCTGAGCTTTTTGTCCATTGCCAACCCCAACAAAGGGTTGCCAATGGTTTTCCATGTGCTGGTGCTTTGTCAGCTTTGTCACAGTTCCAGTGCCAGCTCTGCCCTCAAAAGCAGTGTGGTCTTTCAGCAGAGATCTGTCAGGAATGCCTGACAGAGTTTGGAATATGGGGTGTATATCATCTGTGTTAGGCAAAAGACTTGTCTCCATAGTCTCCCTTTATAGCTGAACAGATGGGAAACCTGAATGCCAGACTTTCTTTGCACAAATATTTCAGTCTCATGTTGTTCAAAAAATGGTGTGCTGTGCAAAGCAATGAAAGACAAAGATGCCACATTAGATTTACTTGTGAAGAAGACCCTGAAGAGAAAAGGTTACAAAAAAGTGCAAAAGATAATTCTGTAAATACAATTTCTTATCAAAGCAAGTGATGCTGTGACCATCAAGAGTTGTTTTCTGTCAAGTTTTGCTTCTGTGATTTCTACTAAAGGTTGTGGCTATGCTGATCTCAGTTGGGAAATTGATTTTAGTCATCTTTTGGACACTGTTTCAGCCAGTGCTTGACATACCTTAATATTCTGGAAATTTCTCTATCACTCTATTAATTTCATAGAAACTGGCATGGGAGATAAAAAACACTGACAAATTAGAAAAAAAAGGTTAAAATAGAGGAGGTAAAAATGACTTGCCAGAAGTTTAACAGACAAGGTAAAAAACACTTTTGAAAAAATACTCTTAAAAATGAATTAAAAGTGCCCATTGCAGTTAATTCCCCTTTCATATCCCAATATCTTAGCTGTTTTTTGCCTGTGTAATGGAATATCTACATTTTTAAATGCCAATGAAGTTTAGCAACTCTTAGTCACAGGGAGTTGCAGGCGATTAATAATGATTCTGGCATAGTGAAAACTTCCTCTTACAAGTATTTTCACTTTTTTCCATCATTAATCTTGGATGATCTGTCCATGTCTCTATCTTCTCTCTTCCAGGAGCTGGTCTTCCCCAAAGCAGCTCAGCAGTTGTGTGGGCTGCTTGAGCTGGCTGCAGCAGGGAGGGCAGGGCTGCAGAGTGCTCTGAATCCTTATCATGTGCCTGCTACTGGGAACCCCCATCTCCTCTGGTGTAAGTTGTTTTGTCGTCTGGGTGGCTGATCAAACCCCGCAGCAACTGGGTATTGTTTCGGTAAATGAAGTCAGGAACCAAATTCCCCAAGGTGTGGAGATGTGTACAGCTAGTTCGTGGTGACGTGTTACACTTGGTAACATCTCTGGTTCTTTCTTGGAAACAGAGAGGAATCATTCATTTAAGCAAAATCTAAAAGGGTTTTTAAAAATATCTTTTCTTACTTTCTGTTTTCCTCTGTTCCTACAGAAACCAGGAGCCCCACTGAATATTCCTCACTTCCCTCTCACCCTCTTGATGGGGATAATCACCGAAGCAGCACCTCTTGTGGTGCAGGGTTAGGCTTGTCTTATTGCACATGCCACAAAAGGGGCTCACAGGCCATCTCTACAGGGTAGATGGCCTCCAGTACTTTATGCCTGGCCAAAACCTTCTATGTCCATATGCTGAGTCTTCACACGACCTCTGCTGAGCAGGCAGAGCTGCTGGAGCACTTTTCTAGGAAAGCCCATTGCTGTTTAGCACAGAAGATGGAATGTGAAAACCTAAGCTCAGACCGAGGTCCTGAGAGTGGTGTTCACACTCTAGGGTGAATATATTTGCTAATTCAGACATCAGGCATGGGATGATCCTTTCCTCCTGGTCCCAGGTGTCCTTGGGTGCCCCTGGGTTGGGTGGATCCCGTCAAGTCCTCTCTGCCTGTTCTGCTCACTTTCACCTCCACCCAAGACAGAGGCTGGAGGAGAGAAAATGAAGCCTTTCCCTCGTGGTGGGGTGTCCTAGCAAGACCTGGCATGGACAGGGAGAGTTAGTCAGAAACCACTGGAAACGGAGCAACCTGGGAGGAATCTGCTCACTCACACAGCTGCTATTGCCTAACGTGAGCTTTGCACAACACAGTAATTGGTTCCAACTGACTCACAGCAGAGTTTCACGTCAGGAAGGGCGTGCGGCTGCTGCGTCGGGGACACGGCATTGTAGAGGTCCTCAGCTGGCAAAGGAGCTGGGCAGAGAGCAGCAAGAGGTGATTCTCCTTTGAGTAAGGAGACAGAGCCAGATCCTTACTGTTCCGAGTAAGGAAACACAGCAGGTCCCTTTCTCTGCATTGTGTGGGGGGCTTACTCCTCTGTCCAGAGTGGGCACTCTTATTGCAGATATTTTAAGAGATCTGCAGAGGCAAGTGATAGCGTGGCTGATTGTAAACTAATACTAATATTAACTAAGAGCTTTTCTTACCTTTGATGTAAGCTGTAAACATTATATGAGCTCAAATCAACTGTATTTGAATATATTCGAAATCTGCTAAAAACAGACTCACCCTTCTCTCTTTGTTTGGTGTTACTGGCCAATAACATTAGCAGTGCCATCATTGTATCCATTAAAGAGGGGATAAGTGACAACATAAATATAAAGGCAACATGAATTCAGTCTTTGTTCACACAGGCGAACACTAGGATTTACTCATTCTTGGTCTGCATTTGTTGTAGCCCTACTTAAGCTGACAGCCAGAATGAAACCAGGTTTGAAACAGCTCTGCTCAGATGCACTGTGGTTCCCTTACAGCTAAAATATAACACTTTTGAGTGAGATGAGTTTTGAGGCACAGGATTGTTTCGCACTAGAGTTGTGATTTCTGACACTACCCTTTCCAGAGATTTATAATATCAGTGGGATAGTGCTTTCTTTCTTTTCTTTCCTTTTCCTTTTTTTTTAAACTCGTTTATATATGAATGAGGCAGTGCCCTTTTATTTTCTTTTCTTTTCTGTTCTTTTTGCTACAGCTCACTGGCTGCTTCCCTTTTTTCCCAGCCTTGTAGTATTTCCACCCTCCTCTCCCTTCCCCCAGTCTGCCACAGTGTCAGTGAGAAACAAAACTGCTGAAACCTGAGCTTTCTAGCTAGAGAAGATGAAGAATGAGAGGAGGTGGTAATTAAACCCTCCCCCATATTATTCATGCAAAGGAATTGTCTTTGAATACCACTTCATCCTGGGAGCCTCTCCGAGTTTAAAGAGAAAGTTGAGTTGTCATTCTGGGGCCATAATCTAATCACGGTGTCCCCCTTTGATTTAAAAATCTTCTTAGGAAGTGGCAAATATCTCTCCCTGTCTACCCTTTTATATTTTATTTTTAATTTTTAGTCTTAAGAATGTGGTGCTTGTTGTTTTGGCATTTTTCTTATAGTGCAGGATTTTACCACCCAAGTTAGGCTGGTTTCTCTCACTGGCTATGGTTTAAGAGGTATCAGCCTTTAACAGTACCAAGAACAGAAAAATATTCCTCTCTGTAATTACAGACAATTCTCTGTATGCACGGTAAGACCGAAAGGCTTTCCAGGAGTCTCCATCTTTCAAGGTGTTTCCAGATTCATGCTATCAGAAGCAGCTTTGATATAAGTGGTGCTTCTTGGGACAGGCATCTACCATCTGCTGGAATAGATCTACCATTTTTAATCACTTGGCCACTAAAGAGCACTGAATGTGTTTCTTTATCCTCTTTTTGCCCTGTTTACTCTGAAGAAGCCCAGCAAAACATCTCTAAACATCAATCCATTTCCACACAGACTGTAAATGCTGCCACTGACACACAGGTATATGCCCACACACAGAAAGTAGGACACGATGATCTTAGCGGTCTTTTCCTTTTCAAGGTTATTCATTATATGATTCTCTGATTCTCTGCTATTTAACATGCTTTGTGTTCTTCCTTGAGAGGGCTGCTCTGCTTCAGTGACTCGAAGAAGATAAAAATTATCCATTATGATTTCTGAGATTTTCAAGTGAAAGCTCCAGTATTACTCAAGGGATCGGTGAGATAGGGCCTATTCCCACTTCTACCAACTGCCCTCCAGGTACTGTCCACCCTTGCTGTCAGAATTTATTAGGTCTGTTCAGGGCACAAATGCTTGTTCAAGGTGCTCCTGCAGATTCTTGCAGAGTTCAGAGTCTGCAAGAATAAAGAAATAAAGGCAAAATTAAGATGCAGTCATTGCAGGCTGGGGTGTATCTGAGCACATGCAAGTGATTGCATGGTGAATTTTGGCTCCTTAGCAGTGTAATGATGCTGAGGAATTGCCTGTCCAATCGTAAGCACAAACACCTGGGCTGTGTGTCTTGCCTGAGGCAAGATTTCAGGACATCCGAATGCTGCCCTTTGATTCTAATATAAAAAAGGTAAAAAAAAAAGATCATTTTGTTGTGGACCATAAAAAACTTTAGGAAAAAATCAATAATAAGAAAAGTAATGACATAAAGTAGATTTCTCTGTCAGTTTAAAGCTTTCAACACATAGCTTCATTTCAAAAACACCAAATGCTAGTAGCTCCCCTTGAGCCCATATGGCTCTGCTCAGTAGACACACTTTAAAAAAAATCCTTACCAGTTCTTTAGATATCTAAATATACACCTGTCACACTTATTTTAAACATCTTGTCTTAGATTTTTGGTTCTAACAATTTTTAGGTACAGATTTACAGCAGAGTGATAGTTTTGTTTTAATCTATGTCTGGTCAAATCTCTTTTGTGCTGCTTACATAGTTATCACTTTAAAAGCTGCTAAACAGTTTTTGCATATACTTCTCATTCTTGAGTTCATCTCTGCTAACTTTGTATATCTAAGTATTAGATATTGAGCCCAAGATGGTCACTCAAATTCTCTCACTTTTCAATGAAGAAACATAGGCACTGACAATGGCTGTTCGTATCTTCCTGAGGTTGTTTGGATGACTGTTTCATGAGGAATCTTGAGGGATCATTTTTAAAGTGCCTAATTCTTAGGCAGCTAGATGAGAAAGAGCTTATGCTTCATACCCTCAGCCTTGACTTTCACAGCAACCAAATCTGCTTCATTAAGAATTGAACCAGTTTAGCTAAAATGCTGCATAATTATTATATAAAACATCTGATATTCCCAAATGCCAGTGGGGCACAGCTGATAAATCTCGGCTTTGTTTCCTGCTTCCCACACGAAAATGGCCAGGCTGAACACTGTCTGGTTTTGAGTTAGAGCAATGAGAAGAGAAGATCACCTGAAAGATGTCTCCCTCTGTAAATGTGTATTCAAATACACAAGGAGATGATGTGAAGGAAAGCAGATTTTGCAGCAGTCTAGTTAGAGATTCATATTTGTATTTTTTTAGATAAGCCCCTTCATATAGCTGAATAGCTCTTTTTTCCAACAAACAGATAAAGCTTGTCTTTTTTTGTGAAATACACCATAACTTGCACAATGGGGTGAAACTCTCATAAACAGTTTGAAAGAAAGTATCTGTCTTTTGCTAAACAGATGTGGGTTCAATTTCAGATGTCAACAATAAAAAAATAAAATGCTTGACAACAGGGAAATAAATGAACAATAACATGGAAATTCATAATTTTCTGTAAATTAAGCCAGACTGTTAGAATCACAGCTTCTGTATTTAGTAAAATATATTGCAGTTCTGTGGAAGCTGGTTGTCCTTCTCTTAGGTGATGTTTATCTGCACAAAATACACATGGAAGGATACCAAAGTGTGCTTCTTGAATCTCTCTGTAGTTTTATGTTGGTCAGTTTACAGACGAATTCAGGATGCCCTGACCTAATCTGAATGAACTCAGGCTTTATAAAATCACATAAACACCCACAGTAGAAAAAGCAGTATTCTGTTCAGAATAAAACCAAACCACAGCCAAACCACCCCACTATAACCCATACCCCAGATCTCTGATTTTCATTCAAAAAACCCAAATGAGTGAATAGGCAGGGTCATTGAGGTGGCTTCCTGAGCATAATGTGACAAAGGCTGAATTTGTGTTTAGAATTGATGGATTCAGTGACTCCAAATCAAAGTTGTGGGTCTGGTTCCTTAAAATGACCAACACATCTGTGATCAGAAATTGCGTCAACATTAGACAATTTTGTAGTGTGTAATGTGGCTTACATATGTGGCTAGAAGGCAGGAAAAACTATTTTTTTTTTTAAAGGCATTGCTTTTCGTTTTTAAGATATAAAGCAGTGTAAAAGCCGTTTACAAAAAAATGACCCCGAACCACTTATCTTTACAATTGTGTTTATTTGTTTCAAGAACAAATACAAAATGGTTAAATCTTACTATTATTTTTGGTGACATATGTTGGGTTTCCTTTGTACTCCACTGTTTGTGATTAACAGCACCATAAAGAAAACAAAGCCGTGATTATTACTACAGTAACTGGAGAGGAAAATATCTCCTGATTGAAGTAAGGAGTAAGTTTCACAAAACACCATGGCAATTCATTGTGTAACTTGGGGCAAGCACCTTTAAATTTGAGTGGAGGGTTATGGGGGTCTTAATTGAGTTATTCATTAATATTTGTCATCTACAAAATGAATTTACTGTCATTGAAATCTTTAGACACTTCTAGATTTTTGTGGTAAAAATCATCTTTATGGTATTGGTCATTTAATTAGTCAATGATGTATTGGGAAGCCAATGTTATGTCACATCCCCATCTGCTTTCATTACTGGCATCTGTGATGATCTTTCCTTTCATGGTCTGAGGTCAGCCTTGGTGACTTGCATCTTGGATGCCCACCCTTCCTCTCAGATTCCCTGAACCCTACTGTCACCTTCCTTCTGACGCTTTTAATTTCCATTTGCATATTTTTGCTCACTGACCTTTAGTGATATGTGTCCTTCACTGGACCTTGTCTGTGCTGGTAACAGAGGGCTGTGGGTATTTTAAGGTGCATCCTGATTTACACAAACAGCTGTGTTTTGCATCCCTCCATGACAGAAAAAATCACCCCAAATTCCAGCATTTAATGGCAGCGCATGGAGACTCGCTTTGATGCTTTGGCAAGCGTGAATGTCCATACTGTCTCAGTGACAAGAATTCCTTACTTATCTCCAAGGATTCATGGACTCCTAGGAAAGATGTTCAAATTTTAGCCATTTCAGTTCAGCAGGTTTGGTTCTCATGCAGTCAAAGCTCAAGGGTATTGCTTTGAATGCTTTAACTAGAAGCAAGAGCCAGATAAACACAGAGCAGAAGGCCAATGAAATCCTGTTGTAAATCTATCAAGCAAACACAAACCCCTCCCTGATCATCAGCCTGGTTCCAAAAATGTGCTTAATGGAAGATTCATGTGCCAAAGGATTCCTGTTACTGGATTGTGCAGAGCTGAGGTATTATTGAATTCTGCATCTTTGTCCACATTTCCAGCTATGTGACTGGAGCTCGTGTCCTGTGCTGCACTGTCCCAGTAGCTGTAGAAACCAATGGAAGTATAATTGAACATGTGAGATTCACTTGATTCAGTTATTCAAAGCATGTGGCTGCACTATCTTCCAAAACGCCCTCCAGCCAAGCAACCCTTAGCTTGGCCATAGCTAAAAAATGTTCTAAAATTCGCTTCTGAGGTCAGCAGTGCTGTGATACAGCTGAAGGAGTGCAATAGCTGCGAGCCTTGCTGAGCACATTTCATACAAGGCTCAGAAGCGCCACTGCCGAGGATGCTGCTGGCTGCGGCCGCTTGCAGGAAACCCATCCAGGCTCGTTCTTAAAAAGTCACAGATACGCACTGGAAAATCCTTGATATTTATTTTTGGATACAGGGCTAGACCCTGGCTTTGTAGAGGTGAGGAGAGTTTCCATTGATTAGATTAGAGCCCAGACTTCTTTTTCCAGCTTGATTTCTAGCTGAGCCCTGTCTCAGGCTGCTTCCTGAAGGAGTGGCAAGGAGAGTTGTGCTTTTTATGTTCACCAAGGGCAGGCTCTGAGGCTGGGAATCAGCCTTAGCTACCACCAGTGCACTAACAGAGTGATTAACAGGAATTTGATAATAGCACACTCTGAATACAGACAGTATAGATTTGAGTTCTGGGTAGCTGCAGATTACTAATCTCTGCAGCTGCTGCTGAGAAATTTTCTGGTAATAGCTAACAAATTCTTCTGAAAGATCATCTTCCCCACCAGAAGGAAACACATTTACTCAAGTGGATTACGTTTCTCATCTATTATTTTTAATTTCTTCTCTTATTACTCTGTGCAAAATAAGAATAGCCAGCTCATCTCACCTTTTCTGTCTGTACATTTTCCTCCTTTTTCAAGGAAGGTCAGGCTTACCCCCTTTGCAGATGGGGAAACTGAGTCATAGGGAGAGGTGTCTGAGGTCATTAAGAAGCAAATGGAAAAAAACATTGTGTAAATTCGTCTCTGGAGTCCCTGCCCAGTTGCTTGCTCCCTTAAATGTCAGTCCCACAGGATTTAAGCTAAAGCTAATGGTGATAAATAGGAAACTCCCCACTGACTTAGATGATCTTTGAAATCAACACACGTCTATATATATATATATATCTCCTTCCATCCTTCCACAACCTCAAGTGATTTTAATATCATAGTATCTTGATCTCATCTGCAAAGTCTTAGATTGACACAGCAATCTCAGTTCCTGTGGCTGGTGAACAATAACATTATCACTGCTGCTGCAGGATGACTGAGGGGCTGATTAAACACACCCAGAGGAGAGTTTGCCCAGTGAAAGATGCAGAGTCCCATTGCTATAGATCCACATGTCAAGTAGACTTTCCAGACCTAGATGTCTGCTGCACTGGAACATTGAAAGGTTTTCCCCTGGCTGGATAATGTTCTCTGGGGCTCATGGGGTGGGTCCAGCTCTATGGAGGACATGAACCACACCACGCCACCAGAGACCAGAGGAGACAGCCCTGCCCCTCTCTGGTGCACAGGCAACATTTTCCGGGAAGATGTGGAGCCCCCAAAGTTACCTTCCAAGCCCAGCACTGGATTTTCTGTTCTTCCTCACACCTCCCAAATTTCTGCTCTCCCAGATGACAAGGATTCCTCTGCTTGGCTGTGGGAAATCTATAAAGCCCGTGACGAGGTCAGGGCTGGGCAGCATGCAGGCAGCTCTCCCTCCAAGGAGGGCTCTCCCTGGCATCAACATGGCACTCTGTCCTACTCCCAGCTCCCACACCCCAACCAACATGCACTGTGCAAGTGCTCAGTGTGTCCCAGGTGGATCTAACCAGCTGGATGGGACACAGAAGCTCCCAGGGAGGCCACAGTGCTGTAAATGAGGCTGTACCACTTAGAGTCTGAGCTGGTAGCCATTTGTCTGGTTTTCCCTTCCTGTGAGTGAAGTGTCACCTAAAACATGTCTCCTTGAACTGCCTGGATGGCTGAGGTATCACCAAATGTCTGGGTTTCTGCGGCTGCTGTTCTTTAGCTGGGTGTTCACTGTGGGAGTGATCACTGTCGCCACTGAGCTTTCCAACTCTGACATCCAGGACAGTGCCTGGGGTCCCAGTGAGGCTCCAGGAGTGAGGCAAGCAGGTGCAAGGTGTCTTCTCCAAGGTCTGGATGGGAACCAGAGCTGGCAGTGCTTTGGGCTGCTCCCTGGGTCTGCTCGTGCCACTTCCTCTGCCCATTCTCACTCAGTGCTCCTCTAAGCATTTTCTACAAGAAAAGGGAGCAATAATGGCTCCAGTGAGTGAGTTTTTATTTCCTAAATATAAGAACTCAAACACTCCAAGTCACATGAGTGCTACTAATCACCATTTTCCTGCCCAGCCTGTTAAAACTTCCACTAACTCATCCTGAGTCCGCCATTTAAAGATACGATAACATTTTGTATCCAATTTCCCCTATAATTATATTGTACACACTGTTAGCCTTGCTGAGAGCGAGACAATCAGTAACAAAACACTCCATCAACTTCCAGCACTTTAACAAAATCCCCTTTTTTATTTTATCAGTCTGATGTGAATCCCTCTGATCAGGTGTTAACAAGCGGGGCTATTTTCCCTCGATAATCCTCTAGCACTATAAATACATATTCACTACTCAGACATCAAATCACTTGGACTGCAAGAGGTTTTAGGTTTCCCACTTCTACCTCATTTTTATAAATCTTTGTTGTCAAAATCTCTCATGTTAATTGTCCATAACAGCAGCATCAGTATCATATCTGGGAAGAAAAAAATAGTTGGCTTTAAGGAAAGGAAAAGCCCTTATTTATGTTGCTACATGTTGTAAGGAATTTATTTGATTTATGTTAGATTATCCATATACATAAAATTTTAAGGATTTTATCAGTGATCCACATCTATCTGTCAAGTACATCTCATTTTTGCTTGATGGGTGAAATATCTTTGGTGATCACAACCATACAGCAGACGAGAGCTGAATTCTGTTTTGTCCTTGGAAAAGAGACTTCACCCTCCTGCGCTTATTGCTCCACCTGGAGTGGCTGCAGTCTTTTTGAATATACCAGCATCTCTTTTTGTCCTTCTGGGAGATTCCCAAAACAGGAATGGGAACTGGACAGAAGACATCCGGTAACAGAAGAGCCCTGAGAAAAAAAAACAAAAACCAAATAACCCCCCCAAAATGGTATAAGTAGACAATATATTTGCCTCCTAAATTTGTGTAAGAACACAACTAATTCCTGCCTCATTACACAGTTTCTTATTTGGTGTTAAGAATGTTATAATCCTCTTGAGAGAAAAGGCAAATAATGACGTTGGCAGGAATTATGATCAGAACTGCACAAATTTTCAGTCAAAATCTCTTAGGACTGTATATAACAAAATTTCTAATATTGTCTCTACCATTCTTTTTTCTATAACTTTTTAAAAAGCTGTAAATAATTTTAATGCTGATTTTTCCCTTAGAATTCACTGAGTCAAGGCCATAATAGTTGAAATCCAGAGCGACTATCTAATTAATTAACTTAAATATTTAATATTCAAGCCAAATATTGAAATTAAATTAAATTATATATTGAATGCTGCACAGGAAAATGCCTACATCAATATTTACACCTTTCTGGCTTTGTGTTGCATTGAATTCTTTAGAAATTTTTCCCATCACTACCCAGGAACTCAATGTGTGAAGGATGGAGCACCTCTCCTACAAAGATAGGCTGAGGAGCTGGGATTGCTCAGCCTGGAGAAGAGAAGGCTTTGGGGAGACCTCATTGCAGCCTTCCTGTACCTAAAGAGGGCTTAGAAAAAGAAGGGAGAGGGGTTTTTCATGTGGGCAGACAGTGACAGGACAAGGGGCAATTGTTTTAAACTTAGAGAGGGCAGGGTTAGATTAAGTATTAGGAAGAAATTCTTTACTCAGAGGGTGGTGAAGCACTGGAACAGGCTGCTCACAGGAGCTGGGATTCTCCCATATCTGGAAGTGCTCAGGGCAAGTTTGAGTGGGGCTCTGAGCAGCCTGACCTAGTGGTTGGCATCCCTGCCCAAGGCAGAGGGCATGGAACTAGCTGGTCTGTAAGGTTCTTTTCAACCCAGGACATTCAATGATTTTGTGATAAATAATCACAAACTCTTTTCATACCCTTGGTCTCACAATTAACACCCAATCAGTGCTAAAGATGTTTTCTTTACATATGGAAAAATTCACCTTTTGTGGACAGATTATACATACATATACCATACATCTAAAAATCTGAATCATACTAAAAAAACAGAGTTCAAATTATAGCAAAAAATAGAACAGCTAATTAATGATAGAACTCCAGCAAAACAGTAACACAACTTACTTCTCTGATGACACATGATTGTCCTGCCCTTTCTGTGGAAAAAATTGCCCTCTGACTGCAGTATTACTAATTTTCTTACTGTTAAGCCATCTTGGACAAAGAGTGGTGTTGGTATTGAGCATCCTCTGTAAAGATTAATATAAAGATTCTGCCAATGCTTTTTTTCTCCTCTGTCATTTTTAAAAGAGTTTTTATTTTCTTCTGGTGTTGCAGTTTGAAATTTAACCCAGGAAACTTCTGCTGCCAGGCAAAATAAACCTAAAGCAGAAACAGGATCAGTAAGTAAAGAATTATGTAATACATCCATGCCAATCAATATGTGTATTGATTTTGCATGGGCAGGTTTTGGTAGCAGGGGTCTGTAAGGGGTGGCTTCTCTAAGAAGCTGTCAGAAGCTTCCCCCATGTCCAGCAGAACCAATGCCAGCTGGCTCCAGGACAGATGAGCCGCTGGCCGAGGCTGAGCCCAACAGTGATGGTAGTAATGCCTCTGTGATAACATGTTTTAGAAGGGAAACAAAAAAGCTATTGTACAGAAGTAATTGCAGCCAGAAAAGACTGGAGTGAGGATATGTGAGAGAAAAAGCCCTGCAGACACCAAGGTCAGTGAGGAAGAAGGGCCAGGATGTGCTCCAGGTGCTGTAGTAGAGATTCCCCTGCAGCCCGTGGTGCAGACCATGGTGAGGCAGCTGTGCCCCCTGATCCACCCGCTGCCTATGGAGGAGCCCATGCCAGAAGAGGTGGATGCCTGAAAGAGGGTTGTGAACCTGTGGGAAATAGAGTCCTGGCAGGGACCCTTGGAAAGAAGGGTCCACACTGGAGCAGGTTTGGTGGCAGGACTTCTGACCCTGTGGGAAATCCACACTGAAGCAGCCTGTTCCTGAAGGACTGCACCCTGTGGAAAGGGACCCACACTGAAGCAGTCCATGAAGACCTGTAGACCATCAGAGAAGCTCATGAGGGACTGCCTCCCATGGGAGGAACCCCACACTGGAGCCGGGGAAGGACTCCTCTCCCTGAGGAGCAGCAGAAACAACCTGTGATGAGCTGTGTAACTCTCATTCCATCTCCTTGTCCCCTGAAGGGGAGGGGGTGGAGCTGGGAAGGAGTTAGGGATGGGGGAAAGATGTTTTTTAAGATTTGGTTTATTTCTCATTATTCTGCTCTGATTTTGATTAGCAATAAATTCAACTTAATTTCCCCAATTCGAGTCTGTTTTGTCTATGATGGTATTTGGTGAGTGATCTCTCCCCGTCCTTAACACAGTAACCTTTGTTACATTTTCTCTCTCCTATTCACTTGTGGAGGGGGGTGATAGAGCGGCTTTAGTGGGCACATGGCATCCAGTCTGGGTCAACCCACCATAAATGATTTTGTGGAAAAAAGATTATTTTGGCTTTTAAGGAGATCACATATAGGTTAATAAACATAATAGTACAGATTTAGCATAGGTATATTCCTTCACAGTCACTTGGTTTACCACCAAAGCAGTTAAAATGTGAGTATAGCACACACTAAATGGATTAAGAGCTGGCCAACTGGCAGATTTCAGAAAGTATTTGTTGATGGGGAATTGTTACCAAATGGATGTGTTTCTCATGGAAATTCCCCAGTGGGCTGCTCCGTGTCTAACACTGTTCAACACTTTTATCAACTCCTTATTTGCACATGTTGTAATAAGCTTTGATTTTCCTTGATACGCCTGACAGATTAGTTAGTGTTTAGTGATGTACATGTTTTCTGCAAACTGTTAGCCTCTTACCAGAGTTTTGCTGCAATTCATTCTGTTGCCTCTTGTGGTCTGGACATAAAGTTTAGCTTTTTAAGACCTATTGTGAAATTCCATGGAGAATTCTGCCCATTTTTCTCTTTCTCTCACAGATAAAATAAGGCACTCCCATTACAAGTTTTGGTACTCAGATGAAGCAGCTGGAGAGTCCACTCTCTAGTGACTTGTATTTTGGAAAAAAAAATTGAAAACTTTGAAGGAAAGAATGGTTAAGTTATGCTTTGGAAGCCTCTGTTTTTGAATCTGCAAAAGAAACTCATCTCCCACTTAGAAAAATGTCTTCAACTGTTACCTGAGAGATGTGTAATTCTGGTACTGTTTTGCACACATATAATGCTCTTTATTCAAGGATGTTGCAGTGCTGAAAAATATTACATCACTAGGAGAAGAGCATAACAATAGAAAAATACTGATCAAAGCTAAGTCACCAAAAATAATGCTAGCAATGACATAGTATAAGTCTGCTGATTTGATTGTAGAGGGAGGGATTATGAATCTCCCTGATTACTGTGAGAGGGAGGTACCCTCATCTGGTGTGTGTTCAAAAGTTAAAGGAATGAGTCTGGAAGAGGCTAATGGAATAGGATGAAGTGAGAATATAATTTGATTTTTTTTTTTTTTTTTTTTTTAATTAGGGACCATTTCTTTTATGACCAATCAAATTTTAAAGAGTTTGAAAATATGTTACTATTCTTCACAGTGGGGAAAGAAGTCGCTGGACAGTGTTTAATTTTCAGAGGACAAAAGCCTGAAGGGCTTTCCTCTGGTTTTGAAGTGAGGAGTCCATGGATTTTGCATGTTGGATCACTGCAGGGGTTGTTGTGAGAGCCTCTCTGCAAACCAGGTCAGCAGCCAGGAAATTAACAAGCAAGGCAGCAAATAGGTGGTGAGAAAGATTACTTGGGAACAAACCTTGTTGGAACAACTAGCTAAGAGCAATTAGCAGGGCAGCCAGCGCCAGCCCTGGCCAGTGGGAAGAGCCAGCCACAAACACTGACAGCAGAAAGCACCCACCAGGAGCGACAGTAAGGGAAGGGCTGTTTGCACATGGGGCTGTGCCTGGCTGCGAGCAGAGCACTGGCTGGTGCTGCCTCTGAGGCCAGCCAGCTGCCCCAGGGCATGGGTAGAGCTCAGGCATGATTCTGCTGAGAATGACCATCCTACTACTGAAATCTGCCTGAGTCTGGATCAAAACCAGAGTGAGACGCAACTAGAAGAGGATATCTATGGCTGACACCGATGCACTGATCTTTCAGAGGTCTCTTTTAGCCTGGAGTGAGCAGGTACCGCAAGGGGGAATGGGATCATGTTTCCTTCTCTTGCTTGGATTTTCTAGGTTGGAAAGGTATGCCTGGAGCTCAAGTATCTGGTCTAGAAGCACTGCTAGGCTCATGGTTTATACTTTAACAGCAAACTACCAGTGGAAAATTTACTTACTCTTAATAGGTTCAGATCCCTTTACTTGTACTTGGTTTGCTTATAGCTGGTAGTTCCCACACTCTGGCTTCTGTTTCTTTGTTATGAGGAATCCTCAGCCATTCAAGATTCAGATGACTCTGATGCCATCTCAAATGGACAATAAGCCCAAAACTCAGAAAAATGCTTTTGCTCATGAGAGCGGGGAATATCCTCCTACCAAGGATATTACTTGTAAACATGTAAACACATTTGATGGTCTTGAAGAAAGAAAGATTTAGAAGTGACATGACGGGCTAGAAGGCAGTGCCCTGCTGAGAGGGCAGTTCCATCCATTTCTGCTGAAGCCAAGAGGAATCAAAGGGGTTTTGCAGGGGAAGTGTTTCTACAGCCATAGACCCAGTCTCCTGGTCTGCTCACAGAGCAGCAGCATTTCTCCTTTGTAGCACTGTCTCTCTATACTGCCATGAAGGCACTTCAAACAAACCTCCTTGGCTTTGGAATATTTGTGTCTCGGAGGCCTGCATGGCATTCTTCCTTCTGGCAATATTTTGTTGCTTTTACTTAAGACTGGACAAGTCTAGAAGCCAGGCAAACAGTACTTTTGAGTAACAACAAACATCTCAGCTTTCTTTAGATGGGTAATATTATTGGCAAATTCAATGCTGAGCTGCAGACTGCAATTTGTTTTCTATAAACGTACAAGGAACACTGCTGTGAAGCACAAGCTGTCAAGATTATTTTGTGTAAGCAATTATCTTCTATCTTGACTGGACTGATGTGGGCTTGACACACTGCCTTTGTAATCATGTAATTGCTAAATGAAATCACAAACTGGTGGGTGAAAATGCAGAAAAAATGTTATTAAGGTTTCAATGTGACTGCTACTGAATGTCACAGCATCTGCCATATTGACCTCCACTCTCTGAAAAAGCAAGACAAAGAGGGTTCATTGATCATTTAGTACCGTGCCAGTGTCTTCAGGCCTTAGGGCTTCATGAGCTCTACTGTGAAGCAAGTGGATTGATTGCAAAGGTTCAAAAAAGTTTAAAATGAGTAAAAGTAAGTTATGAAATAACAAAAAGAGAATTGAATTCTAAACTCCCAATTTAGGCATGAAAGCAGAATGAAGTCAAACAATAAGCAAACAACAATGAGGTCTTTGGGGTCTGTTACTGAGAGGGTACGTGCAAAGAGGAGAGAAGGGCACATGAAGCATCACTTCTCTCAGCACTGCTGTTTGAGAAAGGATCACAGAAAAAAAAAAAAGCAGCAGCCCAGGATGAGAAGAGCATATGCTATTTTTATTTTTTTCCTTCTGGTGGGAAGTTATGTGTATGTTGAAATATTTTTCTCCTCCTGCCACAGCAGCCTACCCCAAATAGAGTTTTATTTTGGTTCAGTGAAACAAGATAATCTATTTCAGTACAAAATATCTCACATAGGTAGAGCAGCTGAAAAAGTAGATTTAAGCATGGCAGTAAGGAGCTCTGGGTTTACAGAATTGCACAGTTTAAAAATTGAAGCACAGACTAGGCCTTGGGGTATCCCATGATTCTGGGATGAAAGTACAAAGCATCTTTATTAATATTATAAAAAAATTTACCCATAGATTAACTAAATCTGAAGTAAGCCTTTCTTCTGAGGCTTCCTCTGTCTGTCAGACTTCTGTTTGTTTGTGAAGTTTACATGCTTCCTGGGTTTGACCAAAACCAGGGCTTCTGGAATAACTTGAGAAATGTTATCACTCTGATGTTTCTGAGCCGGCTAGGATTAGAAATGACTGGAAATGTTATGGAAGAGCCTGTTTTCATGAGATTTCCATCCAGATATGTAGACCAAAGGGGTTTCTTGCTCTGTGAATTTACAGAATACCTTTCGGTTGTCTTTGATGTAAACTCCTTGTTTCCTGTAGCATAAAGAAAATTCTCCCCTGCATTGTGTCTATGCAAATTACAGCAAATAGAACAGTATAAGCTCACCTTTTAAGACCTGCCCTTTTGTTTTAACCGTTAACACCTGAAAGATGGAGGTTTTTCAGTTTTTAAAGCTGGGTATCACAGTTTGTTTGTTGAGCTAGGAAAAGATTGTGTTATAATCGATCCTTTCAGGACCCTGCAATAGGCATACGAAATACAGTATTTTTTTTAAGCTACCAGAAACCAGAGCACACAGAGTTAAACTCCCGAGTCCGTCCTGAGAGTACCTTGTTTTCTTTACACAATTACCTGTGGTCTCAGTCTGTTAGATGATCTCAGCTGGCATTCACAGTAATACTGAGACCATTGAAAAGGGATGAAGTTTCCAGCTTCAGCTTGAAAGATCCCTTGTGTTTGTGGATTCAGGTCAGACATTTAGTGTTACCTGAACTTAATTGCAGTTTGTTTTTGCTTTGCATTGTCTTCTAAAAAAGCAGTCCAGGGAAAGAGGAAGGCCTGGGGAAAACAAACTGCTTGACCAAAATGACTTCAAAAGCAGCATTAGGACCACCTCAAAGTCTAAACACATCTCTGGCGGAAAGGTTATCTCCTTGCTCCCCAAACCTTGCCACTTCCTGCAGAAGCCCTGTTTTTCTTCGTTTTGGGCCATAACAAAACCCAGGACTGCTACTACCTTACCCTTGTCTCCCCTCTCGAGTTCAGACAGCTTGTGCAGGCAGTGCAGCCCTACTTGACTCCCTTTTCCTAGTTTTGCCTCAGAATTTTCCTTTTCAGTCCCATACAAGGAGGTTGGATGCCCAGGCTGTTAATGATCATCATTTAGGTCACGGTTATCTCTAGTATGCACCTGTGGCTGTCATCTTTGATTAGCAAATACAGTCCTGCTTATCCTTTCTTGAGTTAGGGCAACCCTCTTGGTTTTGGGCCTACTTTAAAAGTTGGCTCAGTCTGGAAAGCATTTCTAAATGCTTCAGACAGCACTGAAAAGACACCACTAGTAAAATATGCCCCTTGAGTTTTGTGTGCATGTTCACATCACAGCGTTGCCTTTTAATATTTTAACATAGATACAAAAAGTGTTACCTGGATATATGTTGTGGGCTCAAACTGCAAATTTCATTGACTCAAAACTTTATTTGACTTAAGAGCTAGTAAAAAACTCTTCTGAGTTCCATTTACATGGTGATGACCTCTGCAATTCATTTGAATGCTTACAAATGATGGCATATACTATTGAGACACATCTCAAGATTGGTGAGTCACATCAGAGCAGGCAGATGAGCCTGAGACATCTTGTTACCTCAGTTTAATGGGCTCCTGCAGATGAGCTTATTGGCAGTAAATGTTTGTGCACATACCTGTAACTAAGACATAGTGGGCTGACAGCAATGTGTTGATGTTATTCATTCCCATGAACAAATGACAATTGGTTCCTAATTCACCTTTCTTTTGCTGCAACTCAATCCACACATGCACATTGCTCTGATGATGCACAGCAACATCGTAAGCTGTCATGACTGGATCAAAAATCCTTTCAGTTAATCTAGTTTCTGCTATTAAGGTACTCTAACCTCTTCTTTTTTATTCTTCCACAGATACGAACAAAATGGATTTGAAGTGAGACTGTAGTTGCTAAACTGTCACACCAATTCATATAATAATGGCCATCACAGTAAAAAATATGTCTGAAAAAAATTACAGTTCTGCAGCCTTTCATGAAGAAAAATCTAAATCAAACTAGTGTAACTGTCTGAAGGTGCTAAATGAAACTAGGCACTTTAAAGAAATGGATTGGAGACACTGTTTACCTATGTGAACTCAATTTATGTTTAAAACAAGTGAATAAAGTATATCTGGAGAGTTCAGTAAATCTTTCAGGAGTGAATTCTGTGCGCAAACTGCAGTTATGGCAATAAACAGACTATTCTGCCAAAGCAGTGTATAGGAAGTGAAAACAGATCTCAGACTGTGCAGGATCTCAAGGTAAAAGTTAACACTGTGACAGTAATGGCCATGAGCTTTGCCTGCAAGCAGGCTTTTGTGCTGAAAGCAAAGACTGAAGAAACAAGCTATGCCAAGATGAATGCAGCAGAACAGAAACGTGTAAGGAGCAAACCACTCAGGAGAAGACAGATTGCATTTTAGAACGAGCTCAGCAAGTAAATGAGGAATATATTACTCTATAGTGTAAGGCATTAGAAGTAAAATGTCAGGAGACTGGCAAAACTACCCACACTCTTTCTTAAAAAAAAAATAAATTGCCCAAATTTGCCAGTCACTAGCAAATAGTTTGCCAAAACAAGGAAACAGGTTATATGCATGTGAATAAAGAGACAAACCGCATCATGCCCATAATATTCTGTTAACTAAGTAGATTTAGTTCAGGATATGGAGCAGGCACCTCTCTCTGCCTTGTTGGGTCTTCTCTGTGCAAACCATTTTCACTTTGCGTAGAGACTCTGGAAGCAGCAATTTAGGAGTACAAAGCGTTGTGTAATGCATGACAGGTAAGTAAAAGTAGCAAGCATCCATAAATGTGGTCATTGCCACCTAGAAGACACCTGATGGTGGCCTGGTAGTTACTATCCAGGGGTACAGCAGGATCAGTGATGCTGTTGAGTTGCCATCTTTCAACTTTCAGTTTTTTCTTTGGGGCCATTTACCTCCCATGCCAGTATTTTTTCTCCTGAACCCTCCTCCCAAGGCATTAAAAAGGACTGGAAGTATTGAATTGCCAAGTAAATATAGCTTTATATAGAGCTTTGCTTCATCAGAGTTAACACTGTATTGATAACTGAAAATGAATAAAATGGGATCTATTAATGCTTATTAACATTTAATATCAGCATTTTTTGGGGAGCTGGGGGGGGACACAAATACATAAATCAGTAATTACAGACTTATTAAATAGTGTTGAAGAGGATTAGGCCTCACATATTATCATCTCTACAAACAGAGTTGTAAACCACTGATAGTGAACAACAAAGCACCTGATAATCATAATTTTGGGACCTAGAAACAGTTTTCCAATAACCACATCCATAGAGTGTCTTACTGACACTGAGATCTGGTGCCCAGCAGTTTTATTGATTGCAGTGTCAAGGCTTGGTGATGGGTGAAATTTTACGACCTACTCAAACTGGCTATGAATGGTTAAACCTTTCCTTCAAATTTGCTTTCCTTTTTGAGCCATAAAATTCACTGTGGTCTTGTTTGTCAACTCTTTCAAGGGTTGAGGGATGTCTTTAACCAATTTTCTATGAAACTTCTAAACTCTTTCAATTATAAATTCCTATGCTATCATTGCTGACTGTTATTGCTCTTAAATACACTCTGACTCCAACAAGATATGACCACACAAGAAAGTAACATTTAAATCTGTTTGATTAGTGGATGACTTCACCAAATGAAAATGAGCAATCAAGCAGTCCATTTTTGTCAGTGAGTTGACTATGTGAGTTATATTAATTCTTGCAGAAAGCCCTTTATTCTGTGGAGTTTGTTAAATAGTTATCACATTCTCTTGAGTCAATCTGTCTAAATGCAAACATCAAGACAGATTATCTTGTAGCCTGTAGTGTGTAAAACAATTTGCCCTCAGTAGGTGGGCTGTTCTGTATTGTTGCTGTTTTCATATACCATTCTTTTACTCCCAAGAAACACAGCTCACCACTTTGATGTGATTAGCTTATGGAAATATTTATTATAGGAACAGTGATTAAGTTTTGGTTCCAAGACAGGTATAAGCATCCTCTAATCTATACCATTTTCCTTCAAGCTAAACTGTTCCCAAGTTGAATCATAATATCCATTATCCTCTTCCATTATTCAACCTCAAAAGTATTTCAACCCTAAACTGCATATATACTAGCAGCACTTAATTAGTCCATATCTTTCAAACATTTTTCCAGTTCTGGCAATGTGAATTTTTTTTGCTGCTGAAGTTGTAGCAAAAAAGCTGTTCCCCAGCATGGACCTAGTATACAGTGAGATAGTCTTCACTACAGCCTTAAAATATCTGCCATGAAAATCCTCAAACTACATTTATATGTTTCAAAATCATGACCAAAACATTTAATAGATTTATATTGGAGTCTTCAGTGGATGAGCTGAGAAATTTTTTCCTCTCCTTCACACTGAATGGGTGGGGTGGAATATCCTCTTTTGGTATGAACAGCTACACAGATTCTGCCCCACAGTAAGAAGTGTGGATCTGTCGATGGATTAATTCTGTTTGAATACCAGGATGAATGAAAATGGAATTTGGCCCTACAACTGTTAAAAACTCAATGTATACAGATGTCATCTGAGCCCTACTCTCAGCAACTTATAAACTTCCAGTGGCAGTCAAGGGGTTTGGATCAGATCCTTTATTCTCTGAGCTATGACACGTTATGTCCTCTCCACTTCCCAGACTCCGGTTTATATGTGACAACTCTTGACTTCTGCATAGTGAGAGTCCCATTGTTTTCCACATCTCACAGTCTTTTTCTCAACACAGTCCATTTCCCTAGCAGAATTAATTCCAGCTTTGTTCTATAAATGCTAGTCTCTTTCTTTAGCCACTCTAGGCATTGAGCCAGTGAATTCAGACTAAACAGAGGATATTAATTTCACTTTAGCATGTATATATTGCACAAAAGCTGTGATGCACAAGGGTTTACTTCCAAGAACTAGAGTGAGACAGTTGTGTAAGTTTTCAAATTTAAACGTCAGAGAGAACTTGCTGAGGGAATTGGAGACACTTAAGAGGAAATCCTCTAAGATTTTCTGCTTTTAATGACTAAATACCTCAAGAAAGTGGGCTGTGAAGTATGAGTCCTTCACCTGAAGAACTGGATGAGATCAAATAAACCTTGTGCTACCACCTTTTGATGTTCTGCATGCCAGTGGTTTCCAGGAGTGGATTGCAGGAAGGTGTTGAACTCTTGTCCTGAGAGCTTGAGACATTTTGTAACAGAGAGGAAGACAGAAGCTGCTGGAATCTGAACACTCCCAAGGCATTGGTTTAAATATGTTATGATGTTGGGAAAAGTGAAGCTCACCTTTCTCAGGACATGGAAATAGCCTTGTAACCAGTGCAGCCAGCCAATCCATGCTCCCTGAGGAACCTGGGTGATGGTTAATATTTGCTAGGAGCTGGCAGTCCAGTCAGTAGATCTAATTTAGCAAATTAGGCTCTATTTTATGAACTCCTCTTTGCTTTAGGGGAGAATAGTAGGGATGTTACTCAGGCATAACTTCAGTAGCTCAACTAATAAACATTTCCTTGAGGCAGACAGCTTCTCCACTGGATTCTTGTTAATAATGGCATGAAACACTTACAGATCCCTGGACAAAAGGAGGTCTTGCACCTTATATTTGTGGGACTGATCGGATTTCCTTAATTACTTAGGGGCTTTATTGTTCTGCCTCAGCAGAGCTGTGCAGACTTTATCTCTCACAAACATATGAGAAATGCAGTCCTCAGCACCCACAACTCCTTGCTACTGTTATCAGCTAATTAACAGCACAAAGAAATAACAAACCTTAGCCCAAAAGGCATCACAGAATTGAATGAGTTAACTGCTTACAGAGCTGATGAGGCTGCCTGCTAGACAAAATACAATTAAATCCAGTTTAAAGTCGTTTTTATCTGACCTAAAACTTTTAAAAGAAGATTTACTTCCTTGAAGACAAAACAGCGATGCCCAAGCTGTTACAGTGTACGCCTTCAAGGACACATCTGTTGATACATTTGGGGAAGTGTTCTGGCTTAACTGACCAGCTGTGCAGGAAATATGTGTGGGATCTTCCTCGAGAAAATTTGTGCCATGTGTAGGTCTGATTAGTAACAAGAAAAACCCCTGAGTTTTTTAGCCCCAAGCTTTCATCACTAATTCGATGTTCATGGAAGCCAGTTTGCTGGAAGTGGGGTGAGTCTGAACCTGGGGGTGAGAGAGGAAGATCAGTGAGCATGTCCAGTTGTCCACATACATTTTACAGAACCACAAAGGAGAGAGATACATTTTCTCCAACCAGGTACAGATGGGATGAAGCAAGACCCTTACTGTTCCTGAACCTTGCATGCAGATGAGGTTTCACCTCACCAGGCACACTCAGCTGAGCTGCTGAGCACCAGCGTGCAGAGTCTCCATCTACCCGTTGCTGGCAGGGGCTCTGGGGCTTGGCATCAGGAACTAAAGTGACACCTTCTAAAAGTGTAGATATAACCCTTTGGTGACAAGTCACAGAGTCCTGTTAGTTAACTGGCTAGATTTTCCTGTCATAATGTCAGCTGGATGTTTCAGTGCTAAATATCAGAAATGTAGGAAATGTGATGAAATAGAGAGGCAAGGCCCTTTCCTCTTTGCCCTTTTTGACCCAGCTCAATGGTTTTCCCTTCTTCACAGCCTCTCCCCCTCTCCAAGGGCCCTGCTCCTTCCTTTGTCTTTCTGCAACAGTCTCATCTCCTCCCTTGCTACTCAGACATTTCTCCTTTACCCACCACCTCCTGTCCCTTCACCCCTGGTTTGTTGCTGATCTCCACCCATATCCAGTGTCCTCATGAACCCAGGACCATGTAGGCATGTCCCATTCGTTTCAGGAATTGCTCCATTAGTTAATGTCTGAACATTTTGCCCTCTCTGAAGGGGCATAACACCATGTGAGTCAGTCTTGTGGAAATAAGTCTTACTCGTCAGATCTTTGCTTAGGTCCTTTAGTGAGGGATTGGTGGATTTATTAAAAATATATTATTACAACATGGAGAATCTTGCTTGTCTGTGGATAATGATGTAATGTATGCAGCTGTCTGGATTAATCCAGGGCAAAGCTAAGGGAGAGTTGTTACGGACAGGACTATCCCTATTCTGGAAATGGAAAGCCAGAGTGAAATAAGTGTTTTGATTTGTCTCAATGTGACACAGATGATTTCCTCTTCATGCTACCATGCAGACACAAACAGGGTTCATGAACCTGCTGTGGCCTCTTTTCAGATCTTGTCATTGACCTTTGGATGCTTCCATCTTTTGATGAGCTTCATTTAATCCATAGAGATTAGAGAGAAGGGTTATAGGGTTCAACCAGCAATTTCGGACCTGTGCTGAGGAGCCTGCAGGACAACACAAGCTGCTTCTGCAGTCTTTCCTCATGGGCTCTCTCTGTTTCAGTGAACTGAAGGAACTCAGTGAAATTAATATCCCTTCCATCATGGTATATTCTCATGTGTTTTTGTAGGACCAGCCTGGAAAGTATTTCCCATACCTTCAGCAAGTTACTAGTCATATATTCAACACTATTTGTTCATAGTGCTGCTCTCCATAGTCTTTGGGAGAGTGGCCTGATGCTGCACCTATACCAGCCTTTTCCCACCTCAGGTTTCCCATCCCTTTCAGTGGCATGCAGTGGAGCAGACCACTGCTCAGCTGACCCAGGTAAACCTTGACAACATAACAGTACAGTTGCAGTGGCTGCCATTGGTGGTCTGCCCTGTTTTCCCTCTGGTTAGCTCTGCGGCAGGGTTCTGGGTACTGCATTCAGGGTGTCTGGCTCACTGGTGCATTGCTGCAGTACCTCTGCTGTGCTAGAAAACAGTAACAGCAGTGTTACACTGCCCTGACAGAGCTGAAGGCAGAGCAGCTTCTGCATTTGAAGCTCCTCTTAGTAGTTACAAACGTATTTACAAAGTTGAATGACAAGACTTTGTGATATTCTCTGTTAATCATCATGATAGTTTTAGGACAGACTCCTACATCTACAGAGAGTCCTGCCAGAGTATGTGAAATCAGAGTATTTGTGGGCAACAAGTCCAGGTATTGTACAGGTGTCATGACGGAATGCCAGACTTAGTGCTAAGGTTGTCCAAAAACGTGCAGCTATCACCCAGGCATATACTGTGTGGTTTCTGGACCTGACTGATAAAGCAAAGGGACACTGATGGAGGAAGAACAACCAAAGACCTGGCAACTCCTTATAGAAGTACTTGGAGGTTGTGGGTGAGGATTTCAGAATTCAGGTTTGGGCTAACAGGCACTCCTTAGCTGCTAAATCCCAGCAAACTTTTGTGAGAGCCAAAGGCATACAGAATCAGTTCAGCTCACTTCACTGGGAGGAGGGTTAGAGGTAGAAAGTGTATGAATGTTTCTACAAAGAACACCCTCACAGTTAAGTAGGTGAAAGCTGATGCAATGAGTATGTGAAGGTGTGTCTTAATTTGGAGGGATATTTAACCAAAAGGAAGGGATTTTTCAGACAAATAGGAAAGTGTCCATTCCTTAGGAGTAGAGTTTGGAAAAAAAGAAAGGATATAGAAAAGTACAAAAGCATCTACTGTCAGCACTGACATTTCTCTTAGTCAAACTCAATTTTCTGGCACACTGATTTGATACAAATGTTTTGAACAGCTTTCATTCTTATCATTCTTATTCCTTGAGCAAACATGAAGGAATATCAGTCCTAATCTGAGTTCAGCTCCGTTATGCTTTTCAGTTGTGTCAAAATGCAATAGTTGTAGAACACCTGGCAATATTTTGTGAACTGCAGTCTTTCTCCTCCGCCTTTGGAGTTTTTCTTTCTCAGTCTCAGCTAGGCCTGTCAGTAACGTCGGTGTTTTTTATCTTCTACTGCCATCACATTGATGTTGCCCCAAATGTTCTGCAAAGATAGGTGGACGCATATTACCTTGGAATTGGTGTTGGAAAACATATGCCATTTGGTTTGTTTCCTGACTGGTAGCACTGGTGCAGACCAGGAAAAAAGTTTTACTGAGCAAAGATGGTGTATTAATATACAGCAATAGTGTTGTGAATTCAGTTAGGTCCTTCTCATGTCCACTTCAAAGCCCTTTGGATTGATGAAAATGAGATCTGTCTACAAATATAGTCATTATTTTACATGAGTTAATTGTTACAACCACTTTTTCCTTTGAGGAAGGAGGGAAAGGTGAAGGGGAAAGTTCTTCAAGGACTTGTGGCACAAACCAAGGTGTGTAGAGTCACATGTTGACCCTGTGCATACAAGTAGCAAAAAAAACCCAGATGCAAATAACCTCATGGCCATGTCAAGCTCCTTATAGCCACTTCTGTCTCTAGGCTGAAAATAAATCCCATGGCTGCTTCAGGCAGAGGAAAGAGATACCTTTCTCATCACCAGATCATACGATCATAAGCTATGAGATGTTGAAGTGCAAAAGGAAGTAACTTCTACTCTTCTAGTAGTGTGACCATTGCTATGCATGGAGTAGGACAAGGCCATTTAAAACACGCTGGAAAAAGTGAAAATAGGGATTTTCTTAACAAATATCTTCTACGGACAAGAGGCTAAATGTATCTGCTGTGATGGGAATGGTGGGAAAGGTGGAAGTACCTGTGAAGAAGAGTGCTTGATGTAAACATAATGTGCTTTGTCCTGATGAGATCTTGTGCTGAATTGTGTTGGCTCATTTGTAAGGCAGATGATGCCTCGGTGCCCATCTGCAGTGAAAGGGATGCAAAGGCCTGACTCCCTGATAAAAATGTGTCAAAACTTTCCAGACAGGATCAGTGTTTAAAATTATGTAATTTTTGAGAGAGGATAAAGAAAAGGAGAGGGAGTAGGTAGGTAAAGAACTTGATAATGGACAGAGGACATTCCACTGACTCTTTTGTAATATCATACAACAGCTTTTCTGAAGGTTGCATTTCACAGAAAACAAGGCTTTTCTATGGGGAGAAAAAATTCAATTTGCCATCTCTTAGAAGTGCATTCAATAATCATGGGTATGATCTTGGTTCTAAAACAATCCTGATAGGCATACCCTTATCTAACAACTGAGATAAAGAAGTAAGAGCTTCTGCAGGGGTCTGGACTCTTACAACAGCTATGACACGTCTGTGCCAGCAACAGGCCAGTGTGAGTGAGCTTCACTCTGGTCTGTTGTTTACTCTGGACTTCATTTCTGGATTTCAAGTTTCTGGTGGCCTTTGTTCAGATTCCCAAGCACAGAACTATTGTAAAATAAAGAGGACGCCTAACTTGGACTTGGAAGAGGAATCTCTGGCACTGTTTGAAACATATAAAAGCATGAGGTTTGGCTAACCTTGCTGAGATGCTGTTGCACAATTGTGTATGTCAGAGATCAGTAATTGGCCCTCGTGCAGATCCTGGTGGTCTTGAGAAAAACATATATTTTTAAGTCACAGTGGGTTTTAATGCCAAAGAATAAGTATTTGATTATTCAGATAATGCTACTACAACTCACTTTCAACTTGAATGAATGTTGGCAGGCACAGTCAAGTTTGTTGCAGATCTTTATTATGTCTGTCAGCTGTGGAGTCATAGTATCACAATCACAGTGCAATGAGTGATTCCTTGACTTAAATATTACTGCCCTTTCTCCTTAGGAATGGAACAACTTAAAACACCCTTCTCATGTAGAGAAGTGTTGTTATTTACACTTTACACAAAAGTAGTTGAAACGCCGTAGGTTCAAGTCAAAGACTTCAATAATGGTCAGCTATCTATGTGCTTCAAAGACTGAACATGTTAAGCACAGGTGGTCACACAAGTTTTTCTGGTAGGCTGGGGAACAGAACCCTGGCACACTAAGCTCTGGCCTGCTGGATGAAAACACTTTTCAATTAGTATCAGTGTTCCCTGTAGGCTATATCTTTTTAGTAGGTATTTTCCCATTCTGTCATGAACAGTATTCCCAAAGGTGCACCGTTGACTTCTGTTTAGAAGTAATTAATGTAAAAAGTCTCACTGAGGAATCCCTGGAAATCCCTGGAGAATAAAACCCCAAAATTTTAAAGCGCTTCCAAATATTTGTTTTGGTAATATCCATTCTCAAACCCGGAGTAAACAGAATACATATCTGACAAAATGACTTTGCTGTCCTCACTGCTATACAAAAAGAGGAGAATGTTGTATCAGAAAAGGAAACTATTGAATTTCTTCTTGGTGCCAGTCTATGATGTCATTGCCTGTTTCCCAGTGGACAGGTCGTTGTGGGCACCAGAGTGCTCCACTAAGAAATATAAGCATCTCCAGTGCTTATATTTCTGATATATATATATATACTGATATATATATATATATTATATATATATATGCTTATATTTCTGATATATATATATATATACTGATATATATATATATCAGTACTACATGATTCGGACATTAAATGGCCAAAGTACTATCTGGAGACATGGGTTCCTTTTCTTCACAGAATTCTCAAGTTCCTAATTTAATTGCCAAACTGTAAATGGGATGAAATCTCCACTTAAAATTATATTTTAAAAGGTCTTCTATGTTACTGAGTACACTTTAAAATTTTTTGCTGGTGTGTCTGAGAACAATATTCTTTGTCATACACAGATAAACCCCATGTTTTCCCTAACATGATTAAAATTGTGAGTCATCAAACATTACAGACATGTGGGATGCAAAATTGTTCCAATTTAGCCCCAAATCTTCTTTCAAGAGAATTCGAGTCCCCTGAGTACCTGCATTTCTCATATAATGGATGTCCTTAATTGCTTAATACTGAAAATGATTTAAAATCAGACCTGCAAATACGTTATTAGAGGACTTGGAATTATTCAGACATAAATATGTGCCTAAAAAGTATAGTGCAAAGATTAAAATGCAACAATTTGAAAAACATATTTTACAGCAAAGCAAAATATTAAAAATTATCACCAAAAAAACCCCACAGAGAAAATGTTGGTTAATTATCTACAAAGCCTGCTTAAATCAAAGCTGTTTGATAGGTTTTTAAATGAATGGCAACTAAAAAGAGTGTGACAAACAGAAATGGAAGGAGAGGGAAAAGGAGGAGACATGCAGTGAAGCCCCAGAAGAGCAATGTCTATTATATTAGCATGGAGTAGAATCCACTTGGAATAGAAATGGGTGAAACAGGGTGAAATAGTTGATGTTGAGGGTCTGATATCTATACTTGGTTGCATTTTGGAGAGTTTTTGACATTGGCTCCAGTTTGTCCCCATAGCACACAGATTGACCAGAGCAGATCGCTCCAGAACAATCTCTTCCAGCCCAGCCCTAAGTGAACAGAATTTCAGTCACTCGACCTGAGGTTGCTGTGCAAGGTAATGATGAGATTTTCTTCAAATATATAACTCTGTTACAACATGAAATATTAATGTGACTAATGCGACATGCAGGCCTGCAACATAGAATGATCTTATGAAAAGGTAATTTCTGTGTTTTATCTCAAGAGCCTGATGCTAGCTTTATGAGGAGATTGTAGCAGAAGAATGAGTGTCTTCTATTTCAGAGCTATGCAGCAAAGCTAAAGCTGTACTCCTGCTAAACCATTACCACAAAGAACACTTAAACCAGTGTACTTAAAAAATCTCCCAGCAGATCTTCACTAATACTGAATCCATTATTGAAGAGGGACAGGGATTTTCCTCAGACCACACAATTTTCTGCAGAATTTGCAAATAAAAATAATCAGATGAGGATAAAAATAGGAACATTTTATTTGGAGCAGTCTTATTTTGGGTCCACTTTCCCAAGACAAAGCATGACATAATAGATGAGAAAGAGTTGCCCTTGGGATCCACCTCTCTATAGAGAACACCTCTTAAAAAAAACCCAATAAACCTCAAGTCAAGGTTTTGTTTTGATCCTTCAATGTTTAAAGCTTACTATGACCTCTAATGCTGGGATACAGCTGGGACATGAGAACCACAGTACTGCTGTCAGTACTACATGAGCTGTTACAGAGAAGGGAGCAGGGTTGCTCAAACTCTGCCAGCAAATACAGCACAAGGTTTGTTCTTGTGTGTGCCAGCATTTACTTCTCACAGTAGAGAATCTTTGAGTAGGATTGGAAGGGACCCTGAGAGGATACCTAGCCCACAGATCTCCCTTTCTTTCCCTCACCAAACTTAATATTTTATTGCTTCATGCACTTCAGCTGTTTCAAGCACCAGGACATGCCAGGCTGTGCAACCTTTGCCACAGGAAAGCAGGCTGCAGCTCCGTGTTAATTTAAGCCTGGCTCCTAATTCTGCTGATGGAAGACCACTCCTTGTTGTACTCTGCTGAGGATCCCTTCCCAACCTGCAGTTGCAGCATGCAACTGAGGTGGTCGCACGGATTCCGTGTCCTGACAGAGAGCTCCCAGGCTGACTCGTCAGATTTGCCTTGCAGGTGGCTCAGTGTGGAAGAGAAGAACACCTGCAAGGACTGGATCTGGGAGCAGGGGGTGGGAGCTGGATGGGAGAGTCTCTGATGCATGCCTGTGACCTGACCTAAGTCACATCCTTTTGTTAAATCTTCCTTGAGCTTGGTACAACCCTTCCATTGATTTCCAAACATTTTTGTTGTTGAGAAATTTTAAATGGATAGAAATTTTGAATGGAAAGCCTCATATACCTTCAAAGGATGTTTGTATTTTACTTCAGAATACTTTCAGTTGTGAGGATTAGGCAGTTAAATTACTTTTACCAGAGCATTAGCATAGTCTGTTGTTGAAATTCGTGCTCTTAGGGCAGGGGTACAAAGGTACACACCCTTGTGTGTAACAACACACACTTAGGGAAAGCTGGTGGCACTTTGCCTCTTCGACTGGTTAGGCAGTTTTGCGGACTCCACTTGCTACATCTCCGTATTTGGGCCCCTGACTTCCCCTGCACAGCTGGCCCACACTGGCTGGCAGTCTATGAACTAATATCATTGACGTTTATTGACTGGAAGCCTTTGAATATTTTGTTTGTGTGGAGTTTATTTGAGCAATACAAATTCCTATTTGGCAGGCAGTTTGAGTTCCCTCTAAAGAGGCTTGTCTGTATTTGATAGTTTTGCCACTTTAACTACAGTGGTATAATTGAAACAGCAACACAGAAAGTACTCAAGGGAACAGGCAATTATACTGGTGGCAAATTGTTTATATTGGCCTAGCATATTACAGAACAAAATGAACTGTACCAAAATGATGAAATTTTCTATCAATTTCTGTAAACATATTACTCTAAACAAGGTGTTTATCCATGTATATTACCTGGCCTCAAGTCCTCTTTCTAACAGGTTTAGGCATGCTGGTATAATATAAATGCTTTCAAATTTAATAGAGTTCCAAAGTGAATGATATTTTCTCCTCCTCCCCCAAAATCTGCAAGTCTGGCAAGTCTAAACTCTCTGTTGATACCTGCTTGGGATAGAGATAATTTTTTATAGATCCCTCTCACTCCACAGACTGTAAGCAATGCTATGAGCTCACTGTGATGTGTATGAAGGTGAAGAGTGGCTCTTCCTTCTTATCTCAGTTGCTTTGATGGCATCGGGAAGATAAAGAACATGCTGCTGTTGCTTTTGATGCTCCATGAGGGGAAAATAAAGAATTAGCAACAGCAACTGTATTGCCCAAACCTTCGCCTGCAAACTACTTTGAACAGGTCTTTGCATTGCTTTGATTATTTTTTGTTTGTTTTCATCTGCTAGACTGGTCAAATGTCTGGAATAGCTAGAATATGTTAAAGAAAAAACAGAAGGCAGAACAGGCATCTTAAACAGAAGATTTTGTCTGCCTGGATTTCTGACATGCAGTGAATGAGCCTTGCTCAGTGTTCCTGTCACCTCCTGAATACATGACAACTTCCTGGGAGGTTGAAGGACACAAGCTGGCAGCAAGGGGAGGGATGACAGTGTCACACCCAGGTTTGTAGGCATCAGACTACAGAAGCAAGGCAGGATCCAGGGCTGGCTGCTGCAGCTCCCACCCAGGCTGCCACAGCAGTGCCTTGGGCTGGGTACAAAATGAAGCCCTTGGCTCACCATGTTCAGCTTGTGGCTGGTTCAGTAGTTCCTAGCACAGCTGGCCAGGCCCCAAAAGATCCCTCTACAGGTATTTAATTTTCCCAGAGAGTCAGATAGAGAGGAGCCAGGGCTCATAGCACTGGGAATTCCCTTAGGCACTGGATCATTGGGTTTATACATTGTTGTGTTCTACCAGGTGACATCTAAATCTGTTAAAAAGTTAGTCTTGCCTTCTTCTGGATGCCTAGATCCTTTCTTCAAAAGGTCTGTTGGCTCCTAAACCACTTATGGTCTTCAGTGCTGCCCATCCATCACCCCTGGCTGTGCTGAAGGCTCCATGTCTGTTTACAAAATGTTCAAAGAAGGAGGAATTTGGGAGCTGGCCTGAAAGGCCTCCTGTGTGCTTTTAGCCAGCACTTCCCTCTATAGATTGGAAAAGGTTTTATAGCTCCTTTTCTCCTTTTTTCTCCACTTCCATTCATTCTTTCTACAGCTCCTTGCTCTTTCCTCTTAGATAACTGTGGTCATATACCAGATTAAACCTAAAACAGCAAATTTGGGGGTTTTCTTGTCTTTATCTTGGTGCACCACACAAGTGCACCAAGCAATAAATCATTCTTAAAATTTTCCCTGCCCACAGCATGAGATGGTTTTCATTCCACTAGTGGTATTTTACCTGCAGAGCCCCTGTTGTTGATTTCGAAGTAAACAAAAGCTGTATTAATTGTGAAATTATTTGGTAGGAGCCGAGAAATGCTTCTAAATGTGTTCCAAACATAATGTTTAAAACATTTTGTAATGTAGGGGAAGTCTGAAAAGCAATGTCTCCCAAAATGAATTGGATACTAGGGCATGATCAGACGAAAACATTTGTGAAATATCACCAAGGGAGGATTAGATTGGAATTGGATTGGACAACATGGACAAAGCTGTGCAGACAAATCTGCAAATTAGCAAAAGGTACATCTATTCTCTAATAGTATCCAAAAGGGAGTTAATTTACAGAGCACTGGGAAGGTGTTTTGCTGCTGACAATGTGGCCATAGCCATAACATCCCTCAGAGTCACCAAAGAAAACTTTTATCAAGAGGTTATTTTTTTTTTTTTAACTGCCAAGGCTGTTGAGTTTCTTACAGCATGTTACTATTACAGTACCAAAGGAAAGTTTCTGCTGCTATGAAATATTAGGGTTCTCTCACTTTAGACTGAAAAATTTGCATTGTTTCTTTCCTGATGTTCAGAGAAAGAAACTCATTCTGCACAATGGACTCAAAGAAATCATGGTTTCTCATTGTACTGTCCACTGCTTTTACCTCAGTGACCAGTGTGTGTGATCTCAGCATGCACAGCTAATTCTGCAGCCACCAAATAAATTTTTTGCAAATGTCCACAACAGTATATCACCATGAGAGCAAGATGTGGAGCCTGCTTCTTGAGTTGGCATAATTTTATGACTCACAGTTGATGGAGCTTTGTGGGTGGCCTGGACCCAGCTCTCTGTGTTGCTGTGTGGAGGAGTCAGAGACAGAATCTGACCTCATTATTTCAACAGTAAATAAAATAATCTGTGGACTTTAGGGAACCCTTTTTATGTCAGAAGGTAAGAGCAGAGGATCTGTTCCTTTTCTGGGAGGTGCTTTTCAGTCGAAGTTCAGGCCTTCATGGAGCCTGGAGGATGGCAAACTCCTCTGCCGTCCTGGTACTAAGCTCTCCTTTCTTCCTGCCACCCTGACTCTCTTCCATGATCAGTTCCTGTCTATCTCTGCACTTGAATCCTCCTCTTCCTCCTCTGATTACCCTTCTCATCCCATCTCCAGCCTCTCCCCTGCTGACTTCCTCTCCCCTTTCCCAGGGTACTTGGCTCTTCCTGCCCCGCTCCCCATCTCCTCAATGGCTGATGTCCTCAACATCGAGTGGAGAGGGACAGCTACTATTTGATATCCTTGTTGCCACATAACTGCATTTCCATGTTGTGAGGAAGCCTGCCAAAGTCCTGTTCCTCCCATAGCAAATTGAGAGCTATCACCAGCTGGTAACAGCTTGCAGACACAACTTGCTGACTCAGAAATATTCTCGACAGAAGCAAGAAAGCTCAGATTATCAATCCTTGCTATCATGAAGGCTTTAAATCAAATACATTCCAGCATCTGGTTAATGATCAAAGCAAATCCTTTAAAAAAACCCAAAGCACACACATAAAAAAACAACCAAAAAACATTATTTCCTGATAGGCTTAATAACCTGGAATTAAGGAGACCGTTTATATCAAGTTAAGAGACAGACTTGTGACCACCAGTGAAGCGTGAATCAAAGATTGTTCTTAAATTCACAGTGACTGCTCTACAAAGGATCCCACCAAGCCAGACACAGCATGCCAGCATTCACTGTACAATCCTCAGCAAGCAGAAGGTCCCTGAGTTCATCATTCTCTGGTTTAGCAGAGAGGAAGAGACCAACGCTCAGGGTTTGTGAATAACTTCCTAGTCTGCTGCTGGCTTTTTTTCACTCATTCATGATGACACATAAGAAGCTTGGGCTGTTTCTGACTGGTTCTCCAGAAGGAAACTGAGCAGCGGTTAAACTGGGATTATTCAGATAGCAGAAGGAAAAATAATTTTGGGCATCACATGGCTATCTTACAATTTTATTTAGGAACCTTGCCACAGACTGCTGCTCTGTTTTGCTAGGTAGATACAAGCAGATATATATATATATTGCAGACTTTGCCATCTAAGAGGATACATCTGAGGTAGATCTTCAGCAAATGATAGCAGGTCTGTCACTAGTGTCTAGAAGAAATTCTTGATTAAACCCAGTAGAAAATATCCCTGAATAAGTGTCAATATTTCTTCCAAGCAAAAATAATCCTGCCAAAATTTCCCTGATGATCCTGATTAATGCAGAGGTCAGGTTATTGTCTGTCTTTGGAATAAAGCACATTCATCAGAGTTCAAATATCCAAAGGAAAAAAAGATCCTAGGAAGGGACAATTGTAGTGAGTGGCTGCTCAGTTTTGCCCTTCAGGAGCTGGCAGTGTGACCATTATCTGCTCATATGCCTCATGCATTTGCTGAATCCCCACTCCTCAGCCTCTTCCAACATCACCTTCCCTCTCCACTCACTCCTGTAGTCTACTCGCCAAGGCCTCAAACTGTCTCCCTTTTCCATGATCCCAGGCCTGTAAGTATTCACATGCAAAGTTTGTTTTCCTTTTGGAAATTCTGTTGTTTTCCAACTTTCAGATTGTTTTCAAATTACTTCCCCACTCCAATTAAAAGTGCCATGACAGAGGCAGACTTTAGCAAGATGCTTTGCTCCCTTCATGTCTGTCCTACTTGGATCTGAAAGGATGTTGGCTGAATATTGGATATCCTCAGAAATCCTCCAATTACAGTGAAAGCTGCCAATCTGCAGACCCTTGTACAGACCCAGTGCATTCTCACTGTTCACACACAATATGATTTTTTGCGCTGTGAATCAGGTTCACAGCTACTTACAATTGCCAGCTCTTTGTTCTTTGTTAATACTGTTCTTCCTTTCCTTCCCTATGAAGCAGTGGGAACCACAAGTAGCCTGGAACAAGTGGCTGGTCAACAGTGAGGAAAATCTGAGAGAGATTGATTCCCAGCTCTGGCAAGCAGTAAAGAGAGAGGGAGAATAGGAGAAAAAAGAAGCTGTGTCACATGATTCTCATGTTCAAATGACTCGAGGTAGGATAGTGTTGCTCTCTGTTAATGAAACAGCGTGTAGTTTCAAGGAAATGAGAAACCAGTAAATTTTAGAGCATTTTAAAATATTGGCCTTAAATGGAAAGGGATTTTACTTTACCTACTGCAGAGTTCCTGGTCTGTTATGGTATTGTCAAAAACACAGATGAATTGCTGATGCTTTCATAGAATCATCAAGGTTGAAAGAGACCTTTAAGATCATCAGCCCAGCACCACCGCTGTAACCCCTGATCCGTTAAACCACACCACCCAGCACCAGATCCGGACATGTCTTAAACACCTCCAGGGATGGTGTTGCCACCAACAATCAGACTGATTATACTTTAGTCATAAATGGTAAAATGGCCTTTGCTTTTAAAAAAAAAAATTGCTCCTTCTCCCAGGTTCACCAGCATCTTGTGTTAGGTATCTGCTGCAAGATACCAAAGAAATGAAGGGCTATTGGCCACATGTGCAAATTTCCCCATGGAAAAGTTTCTCTTAAATGATAGTCTGCCTCTTATCTTGCTTCAGATAACAGAGAAGCATAGTAGAAAATCTGTATTACAACAGAGTCTCAGTCCTGACATTGCTTTATTAAGTCAGACCACTAATGGTTAATGCCTAGACAATGAATCAAAGCAGCTGCCCGCACAAGGTATTGGATGAACTCAAATAATAAATATGTAAAAACCATGGATTTTTTCTGAATCATTAGGGGAAAATAAATAGCTAATATTGCCAGGTAGCTCATTTATAAGGAATAGTTTGACTACCTCTACATCTGGGTTTCCTGGCTTTTTTTCAGGGTAAGAAAGGTAGCTGGCTTGTCTTGAAAGAGTGTTTTAATGCAGAGTTCCTTATTAATATTATGTTTCTTTAAGGTGTTTTGTGTTAATACTTCAAACATGCACAGCTGGCAGTATGAGCATGGCCTAGTTTTTTAATGCAAAATATCATGTTTCCAAGTATTTTCTAAAAGCCTGAATTACCACAGTTTGTGTTGGGAAAAAAAGAAAGGAGGGGGGAATGAAATAAACAAAAACACCTGCCATCCTCAATTGTTGGTGTGGAACAGGCATGTCTTGCAAAAGCACTTAAACTGAGAGGGTTTTTTCCAAAGTTAATGAGTAAGAGTTGCAACAAATATCAACAGCCGGAACTAGCAAGACCTCAAATGCCTAGAGACTGGGGGAAACAAAATGGAGAGCAAATACATTGGTCTAAAATCTTCACATCATTTAAAGATATTTGAAATGGGTGCTTTAAACATAGTACAAAGTTATAGAATAGAAATAGACATATATTTTTGTTTGCCAGGTTTAGTCTGAGAAAACAATGGTATGCTTGGAGAAAAGTAGCCACTAGAAAAGTGTATGGAACAAGCCCTCACTAGAGAAGTAAATCACAAATAGCCTACAAAAGGAAAATAAAGATAATGAAAGTCAGAAGAATTTACAAAGTTTTGATGAGATGGTAGTCCCAGAATCTGGGAAGGTCTGGGACATTTTGCCCGGTGAATTACCAAGTATATATCTCAGTGCTTATGGCTAAAAATGGTGCAGTATTGTTGTGCTTTGAGGAAGAATGTGTTATTTTTTGAGGGGTAATCACAGAGTTTGGTAGGTGAATGAAGCCAGGTGCTCCAGTAGCACACGTCAAAGTATAGGACAGCAGTTCAAGGAGAACACATGGATCAGACGTGAGGTACAGAGGGGCCAGGAGGTTCAGGTGTCAACCACAACACAGGAAGAGCTTGGTGGGCACAGGAGAAAGCACTGCGGGGTTCGTCTCGTGAATGCTGCCAGGAGTGAAGTCCGAGCTCAGTGGCAAACAGCAGGGGCCAACTATTTATTCAGGCAGTCTCAAGCAGTTCAAATAGATTGCTGATAGAAAGGCATGAATAAACCACCATTTGGCTCAGTGCCATGAATTTCACTTTGTTGAAGGTTTGACTTGAATAACTCCTCCAAAATAGGCTGCTGGATTTAGACAGTGTTTCCTTGTATATAAGGTACTTTGTTGAAAAGGAATTGAAATGGTAAGGGCAGAATATGCCAGAGATGGACTAAAACCACAAGTTTTGATTTGCATCCAACTTCAGAGTTTTCTAAACTAGACAATGGTCTTCTATAGAAAGAGAAAGTGCTGTTTCTATCTGCCATCTCTCATGAACACAGGTTATTCAAAGTGTGATGTGAACACCAACAATTCAGTTAATGCGTTGCTTAAGAAACCAGCTGTCACTTACTGGTGACAATTTTTTAATCTGAGTTTGGAGTAAGAAAATGTAATCTATTTGCCTATTGACACATACTCATGAGTCATCAGAGTTTTATATGAACTCTTGCTCTACAGCAGCAGAAGTTTTGCCATTGGTTTCACTAGGTCAGAATTTTATCCTGTAAAACCAAAAATCATGGATAGTAAATGTTGCTGACCTAGAGCATTTCACATCTTGGTTTCTTGACCTTCTTCTGGTTGTGACTTTATTTCTAACTGTTCCCACTTCTTTACCGGTAAAAAAGGATAACTGGTTTTATCTTGGTTATTTTTCTCATTCTGCATCCACAATAAACATTCTGTCCCCTCAGACTGTTAAAAAATCCAAGCTATCATTTTTTTCTTCCAGTTATGGAAGATGGTGGGGTTTTTTTCCTCCAATTACATGTGATTTTATAGCATGTTGTCTGAAAGAATAGTGGTAAGAAATCTGTGGAGGAAGAAGCAGGTAGTATTTCTGTGGGAGACTTGTCACTAAGGTCACCACTACATGTAATTTTACCTGTAATGCATTTTGCCCTGCGTGCATGGCAAGGAACAGAGGAATGCAAAAATCAAGCATTTTTTCAGGCTCCACTAATGATAAACCTCATCTTTGTGCAGTTGTTCATGCCCTAACATTTTTGTGACTTGAGTAAATGATATTTATCCTAACACCCGAAAGTATTTCTTGAGAACTTTTGTGCTCAAGTCTTGGAATGAATTTTCCAGTTCTGTTTACTTTTCAAGATGCCCTTACACAAAATCTGAATATTTTAGTACATTTTTTTTCCTAAAATTGTGTGAGCTGAGAAAGGTTCTGCAGAGAAAGTTCCTTCCATTTAGACAAGGCTTTAATTATAAAGCTCATGACGATGGATCCTGTGGATTCTGAGGTGATGTGAGCTGCCAGTGTAATCCTCTCCATTACTCTGTACACACAAAAATAATTGCCTCGATTTTGTCTCTGTGCAAATGCAACCCATGCTGACAGAGTAGCCAGACTGTTTGTTTCCAGAAATATCCAGAAAAATACCAGAAATAGCTGGTAACCTTCCCTAAAATAATTACTGTAGGATTAAATAGCTTTAAAACCTCAAGTTTGAAATTAACAGCAGTTTACAATGTTCTTCACTTGTAGAATTTTTTAATCTTTTTTACTTTTGTCCTTTTGCATAAAGCCCACAGACTTTCTGGGAACTACTGACCTACAGCCTTGAGGAGCAAATTCTGTTTTTCTGGTTCATGCCATAAAAAAATAGGCAGAGTTTGAGGGTATAATTTTTGAAAGCAATTTTATTTGCTATGGGCAACTGCAGGCAAAATATTTGGAGGTAATCTGCCTTCATAATTTCTTGTATCTACTGAGATAGCTTCTGATTTTCATGGGTCTTAACTTTTAGCCTAGAAATACCGAAGAGTGTTTTGTCTTTTCAAAGGACAGAAAGAGTTAAAAGAGGGAAAGTCTTCCACAGAATCAGTAGAACCACAGCAAACTCTGACCTGTAGTGCCAATGCTGGATACTGTTTGTCTATTGTCATTTTTATTGAAGGACTTCCATTAAAGCTATGAGGTGTTAGCTTTGCTAGGAGTGTCACAATAACAAAATAAAATAAACAAAAAATGAGGATTCTTGGGTTTCATTTCTGTTGAAGCATGTTTTCAATGTATTATTTGATTTCTAAACCATATCCAAAGAGACAAAGTACCAGAACAATAAAACATTCTTCCTTGCTTGCAGAACAACTCGCCTCTCGTGGCAAAACGTTGGATGCAGTTGAAGCCTATCCTCAGCATGTAGTGGGGATCTGTGGAGAAGAAAAGACTCAAAATAGAAACATGTCTGAGCAGACAAACACTACTAAGGCAGGGAAAGTTGGTAAGGAGGAGAAACCAAAACATCGGTCCTGATCCTACTTCTCCTCAAGTCAGTAGGAAGACTTGTGAACTTCACTACATAGAAGTGAATTTCTATGTTCAAAAATATTGCTCAAGGCAGAGAAACTGTGAAAGTCCTCTAAACACAGTAAAAATGAAAGGAAGTGAAAAGAGAACCTCCTGAATCCTACTATTCTTTTTTCCACTCTTCAGTTTCATCTGGCTGACATTTAGTACTTTTTATTATTAGCAGAGACTCTGCTGTAGCTCTCACAGTTTTAGGTCATGAGTAGGCATAATGCAGAACATACACATTTGTCACTGGACCATTGCTGTAGAAATTCAATTAAAAATATGACATTTGATCAGAGTCAGCAGTAGAAATGCACTGACATTCCACAGTATTCTGTCTGCAGAATACTGTCCCAGACACAGTAGAGACCACAACGGCTCCAGTGCAACCCTACCTGCAGCATCAGCTGCCATCTAGGAGAGAATGATTTAAATAAATAAGACTCATATCTAGTGCTAAGCAAAGACTGTCCTGCACACTTTCTACTCTAAGATCACAGTAAATAGCATCTGGAGAAGCTCAACTCAGGAATAAGCACTGTAAAAACGAAAAAGTCAGACCACAGGTCCAGCTGGGTAAGTACCTCAGCTCCAACGCTGACTATTAGCAGTTGTTTGGACTAGAGGGTAAACCCTTATACACTTATAAACTGCAGTTTAAACTTTTCAGCTTCCAGGGGTTGCCTTTCTGTTTCAGTGTACTGTGCACTGGAGTGACTGGTGCACCACATACCCCTTACTATACTGTATATGTGAGAGAACTGGGAGATTCCCAAAACTCCTGCAGTTTGGCTTTGGGGTTTTCTTCTTTGGTTGGGTTTTTTTGAGAAACAGAAACAAGGAGGGGAGGAACAATAAATCTAAATGACTTGAGACATGAATAGGAAGTTTACTGTTTACATGGATAGGAAGCCTGACTGAAACTCAGGAAGTGGCTAATCATTCCAGAATTCTTTGAGAAGCTGTAGAAAACTGGAGCACTGACAGCAGCAGGAATCTAGACGAATGGTACAAGGTTCAATGAAAATGTCTCTAACATCCTTACGTGTGGGGGTTTTTTTATTCCTCTGTAGATTTTTAAACTACTTTGGAAGAACAGGATACTCTCCTGTGTATACTTTTGTGTTTGGCTGCTTGATCTGAAAGTCTGAAAAAAATACTGAGTATATCTTCACAATTGGTGCTGAAGACCCCCAAAGGGTTCGTATAATTAAAGACTGTATGATCTGAGGTTTGTTTCTTGAAACCATCTGATGTCTAAGCCAATGAGACAAGACTATGCACGAAGGACCTCACAGAAGCTGGTCAGATCCAGACACATTTTTAACATAATATTGTCAGCATGTGTTGCTCTCTCAAAGTAAAATGTTATATTAAAGTTACTGGATTACAATGATGTTTCTGGTTAGAAGAAGTCTTCTAAATACTATATGCAGAAAAAAGATCAGACATGAATTTTTTAATAATGTTTTCGATCAAAAGCCAGTTATATCAACTGATTCTGCTCCACAAATGAACAAAGAGGCTTAGTTTTCCTTCCAATCTAGAACAAGATTTTAGCCCTGCAAGCTATAGCACGATTGTCCATGCATGGTTACTCCTTGACCTGCCGTCAAACATAAAATCAAACACCTGTGGCAGATACTTAAGACTATGTGTGTGCCCCTGTTGATCCATCTGCAATATATTACATCCTAATTTATTACTATGGGTGGTTTTCAAAGGGGATTCATTAGACAGACAAAGTCCACTGCACTGTTAAAAAATTGTTTTTCTTCCCACCATTCTAATTTTCCCTTCTTCTCAGGTTTCTGTTTCCTTTTATGCCATGCCAGGGATATTAAGTGCTTGCGAGACACTATTTCATCCAAAACCAGTCAGTCTGTTCTGGGCAATTAATGTGGGTGGCAAGCAATATCTGACCCAAATTTTGTGGGTTGGATAAACCATAAGAAGTGGTTAATTATCTTCTACAAACCTTATCTGTTTAATGAGGGGTGGAATTTCTCATTTATAAAGAATAAATCCATGAGTTCTGGCATTGTCCTGAAAGAAACCAAGGAATAACTGTTTCTTAAAGGAACAAGATTTTTCACATTGCTGTCTGTGTGGTCATGAATTGGTGTAGAAGGCAATGTGATGGATCTGGTAAGAGTTGCTAATACAGATTAATGTGTACTAGGGACACAATCAGGGGAAGATATGTCTTGCTAAGATACAATTCCTGATCCAGGTTTTCCTTTGGGTTTATTTTCAACTCCTTTGGAAACAACAGGTTAAGAAACAGCTACAGCTTTCCATGATAGCAGTTTTTAGCTTTGTGGGTTTATTGATTCATGTAATATATAAGACTTCATAAAGAAAGTAAGGAGAATTACATCTGCTTCTGCTAAGTCTCTCCTCTGCTCAAAGTAAAGCCATCTCACCTGGGCCACCCTGTTTGACATATAAAACTATAGAGGTGCTTCTACCTGGGCTGGAATTGCTGAAAATTTTCTTCCTAAATAATATCTGAGTCACATGTTCAATACTCACTGTTATAGTATAATATGCGGAACACTTCTGCTCTTCTCTAAGGAAACCCACAAATGCTGCTTCTTCATACCACAGATTGGCAGTTTATGGAGAAATCCAACGCCTAAATCATCAAGCTGAGGGTACTTGGGTTTGTTGTGACTTGGTTTTGAAATACTTTCTTTTATCTTTCCTTCTGCCACCCTGGACACTGCTACACCAAAAAAAATTTCTGTCATTTAAAATACAATCACAAAGCTCAGGATACTTACCCCCAAGTTGTCACTTGAGGTTTTGAAGATGAATATTTTTTGACATTCTTAAGAAGTTGCAGCTTCTATCTGGAGAAGCCCCTCTGAGGATAAAGGCCAATGATATCAAAAATGAGGTTGTCTGGCTTATTATAAGGCTGTTTGGTTTAGATCAAGCCCTTTGGTGAAAGTGGAGCTGCCTCATCTGGGAAAGGAAATTACTTAAAAGTGATGTAAGAGTTCTGAAAGGGAGTCAGACAGTGGGAGATGCATATAACTGCTTTGTCTTGTGCTGCATTTAATTGGGCTCACTAACTTGTCAGATGGTGAAAGGAAAACCAGCATTTCATAGCAGCTTTTATTTGCTAGAGATGAGGAAATAAAGAGGCTGTTTGCAATGATGCAAACAGAGGAATTTTCACTTTACCATGACAGCCATCACTTTCGCCGACAGCAGAGCTTCCTTGACTCAGACATGTGTTAGGAAAACCAGGACAAACACCAATGAGCTGTGAGTCCCCACCCTGCTCATGACACAGGGAACATCTCTCTCCTGCCCCTGTCTGGGAGGAGGCTCATTTCTGAATCAAATGCCCCAACACCTAAGCGATGACTGATGCAAAAATTCCTCCAGATGCAAAAATTTTTGAGTTTCTTGGGTTAAGAAAGACACTCCCTAAATGGCTCCCCCTTACACTCCTCCTGCAGCCAGATGTGTGCTCCCACGTAACTGCAGGGCGATGTGTCCATCGGGGAGCCCTGCTGAGGATAGCCAGTGCAATTTTCTGGCCGATGTGTGTCTTGAACACAACCTTCATCAACTGAGAGTGCCAGGGAGCCCTGGGAGCAGGGTACTGCCTGTACCTACCGGAAGCCAACACAGTTCCCTGCTGTTGCTGAGGCCTGGGGCTACCTGCTGCCCCACAGTGCCTCACTGCTTGGCCCAGCTCCAGTGCCTCCAGCACCTATGACTAAATTGCTCGGTGAGTTTGAATCATAGAAGATGTACCTGAAGCTTGGATATAGTTTAAGAAAGGTCTCTTGCTTTCATCTTCAAAATTTATGGTATGTCTTGATAACCCCATAACATAAAGATGGAAGTCGTCTAAGGTTTCCAGACAAATACCTTTTTCCAGAATAATTTTTACTTCAGAAGATGACATTTGGAGCCTGGCTCAGTGGCCTGAATATAGGCACCAGGTACCATTTTAGTGAATTCATATCTTTTTCCCAACCAGTTGCTGTCCTATAAAGATGCAAGTTTCCCATAATTTTTTGTTACATCTGCCTTTTGCAGATATCTGCCTTGATATCCCAAGCACCTTGGATGACACTGTATGTATCTTTAGCCAACTGAATTCCTCCATTATGGATTCAAAACTGTCTAAGCAAACATCTGTTTGGAAGTAAAAATATTCTGGAATGATTCGTCCTCTTCCTTGGAGGCACCATATACATGAAGATGCAGTAAGTTACAGGTGATTACAGGCAGTTCAGGAGACAAAGAAGTGATCAGTGAAACTGGAGACTAGAAAATGAAATGGATATATTTTCTGTTTCAGCTCCAGCCATGGCTTAGTTCAGCAACCACCCCATCTGCCTAGCAATCATATCTTCCATCAACTGGAGAATTACTTGCATTTTTGTACCATTAGAGTGCCGAACCACCCAGCAGCCACTGCAGTCCAACTGTGCGAGTTATGCAAAGATCACACAGTGATGGATAGCCTCTACCTCAGCTTTTTTACTATCCATAGTGGGACAGAGATGAACAAAGCGAGGAAGGCTTACAAGCAGAAATATTTAGGTACCTCAGTCCCATTGAAATCAGTAGGGAACTTGGTTCAGTACTTTAGTGACATGGATATCCTGGGTTTTATTATAGATCTCACTCTCAGCCATGACCTGTAGATGTATGACAAGCATCTGAATTTTAACTATGCTTAACCAATCTGGACCATCTATGTGATGTAGTTGAATTTGGCTTGGAACCAAAGCCAATGATGTTGATGTCCATCCATCAAATTTACAGGGCCTGCTGGACAGTAAGGATGTTGTCTCTCTAATGCCTGTCTGTCCTTGTCAGACATCAATGCAATGTAAAAAAGTAGTAAGGATGTGAATGGATAAAAAAAAATGTAGGAAACTTAAGTGCTAATAGATATCCTACTGTAATTAGGAATAAATGATACCTTCTTTCTCAAGAGAGATGCTTTCTGTAAGTAGCTGGGGAAACTCTAGTGATGTACTCCAGGCATCTCCTGCTCCAGCTGCTCTCTTGTCTTTCTGCTAGATGCATTTTATGGAGAATATGATGTTACACACTTTACATTATTGACATAACCTAAAGGCAATATATGATTTTTTTAAACTCTGAACCACTTGCCAGAGAGGGATCTACAGGCCTCACAGGGCTGGCACAGTCTCCTTAATTAATACCCCTGTTCACCCTGGGCCCAATTGCTCATTTGTCCCTGTCTCTTCCCAGCACAATCAGGGGACCACCACATGGGACATTTGTCACAAGGCATCTGAAGCTCATCCCCATATTTTCTGGATATGTTAATAAGAAATCAAGCATTAAGGATTTCTTTGCGAGCTCCTGGGAAGCTTTCTCATCCCTGTTGCACACTGAGAGTGCCACTTACCAGCAGCATCAATTCACTGGCAGGGGCACATGTGGGTAGTTCCTTGTGTTCTTCACTGTTACCCACAGGCAGAAAGTTAATTGTGCTCTCTATGATTTCTATGTGCTCTGAGGAGCAGTTATATGTCACATGAGCCCCTCTGGCAGAAGAGCCCACACCAAGTATTCTCTGAATGCTGCAAAGAAACCATAAAATTCTGCTGCAGGAAATCCCATGCTCCTTTGGCTTGAATGCTTAGCAGCTATTCAGGGTTTTTCTGTGTCATGTTTCTTTTGGGAGGACAAGCTGATAGAGTCATGCAGAGCCTTTGTGCAATCTGATTTATTTGCCAGAAGTGCGAGCCAGGTCTCCTTGCTCCACAAAATAAATAAAAAATAAAAGTAAGCAGGAAGTGGTTTTCTTGCTGAGAAATCCAAATGTGCCAGAAGCTTTTTGCCTGATTTTTTCCAAATTCGGTATTTTGCATCTCTGGCCTTTTTCTGGCCTTGTCTCTTGCCCCCAGAGTCATGGTTGGTCCAACAGAAATCCTTTCATCCCATGTAGCTTAGCTGCTCTCAGGCACTGCTCTAATGATCAGTACCTTTGGCAGGGACTTCAGTTGTCCCAGTTAACTCTGCTCCAAGGAACATTTTGTGTTCCTTCCATTAAATCCCAGAGCTTTTTCCAGAAGATACACTTTTGTCACTACAGGAGTGATTGAAGGGTAGTCTTATGGTATATGTTAGAAAGGAATCAAATTTGATCATTACAGTTTCTTTAGGTCCTGTAATACATAAATTCATCCCTCAGGTTATAGTTTGATGGGAGCTTTAAAATCTTCCAGAAAACCAGTGAAATCAAGGAAGCAAATTCAGTTTCCAGGAGATTAGCTCAAGCTTCAATGGCTTTTTTTTATTTTTTTTTCTAAACTAAAAATATTCCCCTGCATTGTGAACCCCCGTCAGTCTGGGCTTGTCTGTAAGTATTCAGAATCATCACTGGCCACATAGGCCATCCTATGATGCTTAAGAATGGTTGCATGGCTTCCATAGGTCATTCTTTTCTCTCTCAGTGCTCCTGACCATTCACTATTTCTTTCACCTGTGTTTCTGGTGTTGCAGGACATGTACACAATCAGACAAAAATTTACATTGAAAGAGATCTTAGGGGCTCCATCCTCTGACTGACTGACTGACTGTGCTAAGAGCATGGCCAGCTCACTCAACTTCCTCAGGGCCCTGTTCAGCTCAGTTTTCAACATCTGCAAAGAAGGATACAGGGTCTTACAGGAAAGCTATGGCTGAGCCATTCTCTGCATCCCTTTATTTAAGATAAGCAGTTCCCTTTCCCAGCAACACAACCATTGTGCCCACCCCATTGTGGCTGTACCTGTGGGTGAGACTGCACCATCACCCTGTTGAGAGTTCCTGTCTCCCTTGGGTGAGCAGTCCTAACCAATGCTCACTGTAGTTCTTGAAATCCACACCTCTACTGCTGCACTAGCACACACTCGGTAAAGGGGGGTTGAATCTGTCTCTTCTGCCTATGCAAACTCAGAAGTCTGAATCTGAAATCTCTCTATTTCCCATTTGAGGAAATCAAAACAGACCCCAATTGTCCTGTGGAATCCTCAGCCATTCACATAAGTGTCCTGGTCCCAGCTGGATCAGAATTCGTTTTTTCATAGCCACTGGTGCAATGCTGTGTTTTGGATTCAGCAGGAGGATAATGTTGATAACACACTGATGTTTTGGTTGTTGCTAGGTAGCACTTACCCTGAGTCAAGCACTTTTCAGTGTCTCATGCTCTGCCTTTGAGGAAGTGCACAAGAAGATGGGAGGGAGCACGGCTGGGACTGCTGACCTGAACTGGCCAAAAGGATATTCCATGGAACATAGTGCCTGATATATGAACTGAGGCCAAGAGGGGCTGATCACTGGTGGAGGACAGTGGTGAACACTTGTACTGTGCATCACTTGTTTCTTTCTCCTTTTCCTTACAGTATTATTAGTAATATTATCATTATCATTATTACTCTTATATTTCAATTCTTACACTGTTCTTAGCTCATGGGTTTCACCTTTTTTTCTGATTTCCTCATCCCAGCAGGGTGAGGCAGAGGGGAGTGAGTGAGTGAGTGCTGTGTGGTACATAGTTGCTGGCTGGGGTTAAATAGCAGCAGTGGGGAACATAATCTTCTTGCAGATGCACAGCCTTGATCACGGTTTAATAAGGCCAAGTGCCAGGTCCTGCACTTGATTTACAACAAACCTATGCAGCTCTACAGTCCTGGGGAGGACTGGTTCAAGAGCTGTTTGGCAGAAGTGACCTGGGAGGTGCTGGTTGACAGTAGCTGGACATGAGCCAGAGTGTACCTGGGTGGACAAGAAGGCCAATGGCATCTTGGCCTGTATCAAGAATAGTGTGGCCAGCAGGAGCAGGGCAGTCATTGTCTCCCTTTACTTGGTACTGGTGAGGCTGCACCTGGAGTACTGTGTTCAGTTCTGGGCCCCTCACTTCAAAAAGGACTTTGAGGTGTTGGAGCAAGTCCAGTGAAGGGCAACAAGTCTCACAAAAGGACTAGAAAGCTTATCTTATGAGGAACAGCTGAAGGAGCTACCCTTGTTCCGTCTAGAGAGGAGAAGGCTCAGGGGGGACCCCATCAGTCTCCACAACTGCCTGAAAGGAGAGTGTAGTGAGGTGGGGGCCAGTCTCTTCTGCTGTGCCTGAAGTGAGAAGACAAGAGGATATGGCTTTAAACTGAGATAGGGCAGAGGCAGATTAGATTTTAGAAAAGCTGTTTTCAGGGTGGCCAGGCACTGGAGCAGGTTGCCCAAGGAGGTGTGGAATTACACTGTGGAGATGTTTAAGAGGCATCTGGAGCTGGGTGATTTGGTTTAGTGGTTTAGAGGTTACAGTGGCAGTGCTGGGTGGACAGTTGGATTGGGTGGTCTTGAAGATCTCTTCCAGCCTTGACTTTCTATGATTCTGTGTCCTGCTCTGGGTAGTCTGCACAGACCTGTCCCTCAGACAGCTGGAGAGCAGCAGCAGCAGCCTCAGAGACGGTGAGACACTTGAAAACCAGGTACAAATGTTATTAACATGAGCTGAAGACCCCCACCAATAACTCTGAATTTGAGCCACAACACCATAAATGCAGAATATACAGCAGTAACGAGCCAGATGCAGTGAACAAGCCAAGGCCTCTCCAGGAGGCTGCGTCCCTGAGGCAGTTAAGGTGAACCACTTGGGCTGGCCAGTGTGTGGGAAAGAACCACTTTTTGGAGGTTTAGTTGCTGGTGCTGGTTAGAGCTGCAGCTGCAGCCTGACAGCCTTATTCCTCTGTAAAGCAGCTGGTAAGCTGTGCTCCTGCAGCTGTCACCAAGCTGAGGGCATCTCCTCACATGGGTGGCGTTTCTGGGCTATGTGTTGCAGAATCAGGGCGAGAAGCACAGCCTGTGCCAACGGAATGTGGAAGTCAGAGGAAGGGATGCAATTTGCAAGTCTCAGGTGGAAGATATGGTCAGGTGGAGACAATTCCTCTGTCTCAGAAAAGTTTGTGAGATTTTTCACACTTTTTCTCATCCTGTGTCATAATGCAAAGACATTCTGACTATTTCTTTGTTACAAAGGGACAAGCAAAATAGAAGTTTGTGACAATCCTTGTGCTTTGTTTAACTGCCTTTGGGATACACTGTTTTTATCTGACTGTTCTTTTTTCTAATTAACTTCCACTATAAGTTTTGCAAAAATAATTTGAAGCTGGAAACTGGGCTTAAAATTTGATCGTGGAAAAAAAAACAGATTGGATTTTTAATAAATAAAAAATGCAAGTAATTAAAGAAACTTAATGGCCTCCTCCCCAAGAGGTTTTAAATTGACAATTTGTAAAATTTTAGTGCAAAAATGTTTTATATAAGAGGCTCCAAGCAGATTTCACACCCTTTTATTTTACCTTAGTCCCATTAGGACCTCCCCATGATGCAGAAAAGATTGTGCCTATTTTCCTGCAGATGTTAAAACACCTATGGAGGTCCTTTAGAAAAGGGAAATGAACTATCTATGCTTTGTGAGCTGGAAAATATAACTGATAATAAATAATAGAGAATTGCCTCTTAGAAAACACAAATGCCATAAAAAGACCTGTTCCTCTTAAGGACAAAAAATTATTTCCTGCTTCAGAATTAGAGGAACTCAAATAAAACGCAAGCAAAATATAAATGTTTGCAACACTTTCTGCCGCTCTAAATGTACTTATTTTAAAATCAAAAGCTAGACAAGGTGTTTTTGAGATACCACACACAAAAATACCTCAACAGTCCAGGATTTAGTGAAAGCAAAAAACCTCATTTTTTTCTCATCTCAAATTTAATTAGATAGACAATTTATTTAACAGAGAACTGCACATGTATACATTCAGTAGACTTAACACCACTTCTGGACAGCTTATGTGCTCAGAGAACTCCAGCTCCAGCATGTGGTGAAAAACTCATCCCTTTTGCACTGTAGATCCTTCTGCTACCACAGAAAATAAAGAATGTATTCTGGGTGCTGGGGCAGAGCTGGCAAAATTCTGAGTACTCACAACCAGGGCAAGACCTTTGAAGGAATTCAACTACCTGGAGCTCTTACTGGGAGAATCTGGCCATAATTACAACCAAAACATGCTGGGTAAGTCCAGATTCTCAGAAATTTATTGAACTTCCTAAATGCAGTTGAAGTGTATTGGCAGGCAGATGTAAAGGAGCAAAGCTCAGCTCCTGTAAGGCTTTGCTTGCTCCTGGTTGCGCTGGAGAACCACAGTGCTGGCTGCCAGCCTGTCTGCTCTTGTCTCGTGATCACCAGGCAAAGTGTGAGGCTGCAGGGAGTCTCTCTGTCTTGGCCAGTGAACCACCTGAAGAGAGCCCGGGTATTCCAGTCACTTGTGATCATTTGTCCATTCCCTGGGAAATTGTTTTGGAAAACTTAGTCATGATCCTAAAAGTTGAGGTATGCTGAAAATCCTGGCCACAGGGAAGAAGAAAGCCTATGTTTCTATTCACCACTTGTTTTGAAAGGACTCAGTCCAAAACTCAGAGAAAACTAGAGTGATTCCCATTGACTTAGCAGGCTTTGAATGAAACCCAAAGTGCTTAATACTAAACTCCTCAGAAGCATGAGCTAGTGAAGCTGGTGAAGCGTTCTCAGGCAACAGGCTCCTTTTTGCACAGCTACCCATGTCTAACTGTCTCTTTTCTTTTTCAGTCCTTCCTCTCTTCCTCTACATCCTGAATGGCTCAGGCAGGGGACAGTCAAACCATTTCTTTCCGGATCCTTGCAGATCGATCTGTTCCTTTCCTGCTCCACTTTCCACATTGGGAGATTCCCAGACTGAGATTTAAACCCTCTTCTGGAGAGCCTTTCTGAGAGACATGATACTGTTTTTTGGCACGACCCTTCTCTGATACTCTTTTCCAGACCCATCCTGTCCCCATAGCAACGCTGGGTAACAACTGAGATGCATTACATTATTTTTTCCATTCTTCTGGCACTTGATTATGAAGGTAGCTGCCAGCAGGTAAATTTAAAATGTATGAAAGTCAGGCCTTCACACAGCTGGTAGCCAGCCTGCATAGTTTGCTACCACAGGAGGCCACAGAATTGAAGAAATAAAGTCTGAAAAGGATTGAAATTGGAGTTGCTTGTGGGAACCTCATCCCACTTTTCACATGGGGTTTGGTGGGCAGAGGAAGAGATCCAAAGATTTCAGCTCTCACTCTGCAAAGGACTCAGATGTGGTGTTGTTATGTGCTTCCTAACTAGAATTTTGTTCAAAATGATTCTTAGCTTCAAAGAGTGGATTTGTGCAAACTGTCCCCATCAGGTGAGGGGGATATCTGTCTCAAGCCTTTGAATGGGGCACAATTTTAAATACAAAAAGCTGGTGGCAGTGCCAGTTGTGTATGTTCCTTATTTCTTTTAAGGAGTGCCTGGAAATCCAAAGAGGCAGTATTCCCTCTCATCTTGGTGATCTCTAAGTGCTGGTCTCTGTGATGCTCCAGGCACTGGACTTTCAAAGTTCCTGTTCTGAACAAAGGGGGACTAGCTGATGCCAAGGAAAATATTCATTTGATCCCTCTTGCCATTTCAAAGCTTCATGAAGAGGTTTTTTATTCCTATTCATTCAAGTCCCTTAATACAGGGATATGATCATTTGAGCAGAGTGGTTTACTGCCAGCAGAGAAAACAACATGGGCATGAACATTCAGCCTGAAACAGATGTCTGTGCAGGGGAAACCCTCCTTTCAGCTCCTCCCTGTAGCAATGGTGTCTTCTCGTTGTTGAGCAAAACCGCAAAAAGGAGGTCGGATCATTTTTACATATATATTCCTTGGAAATCTCTTTTTCTTCCCAGGCACCTATTTATGCCTGACGCTATTAATAATTTTCAAAATTTCAGGAAGCTCTTAAAATCAACCAGGACTGCAAAGAAACTTTCCCTGGGAATGTTTTACTGCCTTCTCAGAAGTGGCTGACCTTGCACTTACTGCAAGTGATAATTTGGTATAAGGTTTCTTTTCTCAGCTTGAAATACAATAGGAGCTCCTCCCACTCCCACAGAAATACATGTACCAGCACTTAACAGACCATCCTCAAAGACCTGGATTCCCTCACCCACCACATGTTCTCTGCCTCCTTCCTCCTGTTTCCACCCGCATCTGGTCAGACAGTCTTGCTGTGAGAAATGATGGTGCCATATATAAGAATATTATCACATCACCACTTACTACTCTGTCTATCAATCCCTTTTTATGTGACTTATCTTTTTCCCCGTCTCTCTTTCTGTATATTTCTACTGTATCAGAAAATCCTTGAAAATAACCAGAACTCCCTGCAACACTCCCAAACATATTTTAAAATAAAATAAATTTTCTCAAGAAATGTTTCTTGATTAACAGTCTTGGATTTTTCCTGTCACAGGCTGTCATGAAAAACCCATTGTTTCACTGAGAGCTGTTCCCTTCACGGATTCACAGAACCACAGAATAACGAGGTTGGAAGAGACCTCCAAGATCTTCAAGTCCAACCCATGTCCTAATACCTCAACTAGACTATGGCACCAAGTGCCATGTCCAGTCTTTTTTTAAACACATCCAGAGATGGTGACTCTACCACCTCCCTGGGTAGACCATTCCAGTACTTTATTCTTCTTTCCATGAAAAACTTTTTCCTAATATCCAACCTATACCTTCCTTGATGTAGCTTGAGACAGTGTCCTCTCGTTCTGTCAGTTGCTGCCTGATGGAAGAGACAAACCCCCACCTGTCAGCAATCTCCTTTCAGGAAGTTGTAGAGAGCAATAAGGTCACCTCTGAGTCTCCTTTTCTCCAGCCTAAACAACTCCAGCTCCCTCAATTGTTCCTCATAGGGCTTGTGTCCCAAGCCCCTCACCAACCTTGTTGCTTTCCTCTGGACACACTCAAGCATCTCAACGTCCTTCCTAAACTGAGGGGCCCAGAACTGGACACTGTACTCAAGATGTGGCCTTACCAGTGCCGAGTACAGGGAAAGAATGACCTCCCTGCTCCTGCTGGCCACACAATTCCTAATACAGGCCAGGATGCCACTGGCCTTCTTGGCCACCAAGGCACACTGCTGGCTCATATTCAGTCGGCTGTCAACCAGCACCCCCAGGTCCCTTTCTGCCTGGGCACTGTCCAGCCACACTGTCCCCAGCTTGTAACATTGTTGGGGATTTTTGTGGCCAAAATGCAGAACTCTATTACTGCAGGCCTGGGCCCTAGGGTATATCACCGTGTCCCACAGCCATAGGGAGGAGGAGGAGAGAAGATCCAACAGGCAGGAATTGTGCAGCAAGATTGATCTATTTAATTATTTTACAAACTCTTTTATAGACTTTTTTCTTCATAGTCTAATTGGATAAGGATCAGCCACCCTTTGGGGGTGATTGGCTAAAATCCTAAAACATCCATTGTCAAAATATTTTTCTACTGTACCGTAAACAAGACTTTTCAAGGTTGCAAGTGGCTTGGTTGTTTACATTCCCTGCTACCTCTTCTGTGAGAGAGAAAAGTCTCTCATGCACTTAGAAAATAGCAAGAAAATCCTTGCTAGCAGCATTTTTATATCAACAGAACTGAGCATTTAGACTTACTAAACTTCATCCTGTTGGACTCTGCCCATGGCACTTTCCTGGTGCTACAGACCAGTTCTAGTCAGCATTTGCTACCAGTTGTAGCATGGAGACGCAAAACACAAATACTAACCCCTTCCAGAGGAGCAAGCAACTCTGACGTGGATGATGATGGATTGATAGAAGCTAGTTCTGCTTTCAGGGCTGTCTCTGTCAGTCTCAGACCTCAGAGGGATTTTTTGACAAGGTGGTAAGCCTGTGGGTGGGAAGTAGGCTGACTGACTGTGCAAGTCAGTGCATGTCTGCATCACAGTTACTTTGCAATCACAACATGGCAGAGACTTTCTTTTCAACCTCTCCATGCTCATGAGGTCAGGCCCAAATTCATTGCACCTACTGTAAATTGTTAGTTCCTGTCCTTAAATGATGACCTTCACCATCCTTCAGTTCCTGGTGAGGTGGCACAACTGGGAAATTAAGAACTCACTCAGGGTGACTTAGACTGCAACAACACTTGTGTTTCATGGCCAGGTGAGGACCCTAAAATGGGTGAATTTACGCAGGTGTTTCAGCGAGGTATTTACAGATAGGAGGAGGAACACAGGTCTTGGGCACTATAATATCTCCCTGCCTGTCAAGGTGGATGTGAAATTAAATATATTAGAGGATTTAAAAGATTCAGCCATCGCTTTGTTAGGGGTCTTACAAGTCATTTTAGACATGATCTGTATGTACCATGACAGAGGAAAGCTAATCAATATATACATAAGGTATAATACTTTATTATTTATCAGAACTACCATAATTGGTCCTCTCCTGTAATACCTATCATTATATCTAAATTTTAAAAGAAGTTACTTTTTCATAGCCGAAATAGAGGTACTGAAATTCTGCAGAGAAACATCTATTCAGTAGAAGATTCTGTCACATTAATGACCTACATTTTGAAATTAGTAATGATTTTTGCAGAGTTGCGTAGCCCACCAGGAACATTTCTATAAAGGCTATCTCATAAGAAAACAGTATGTGTCACATTTAGAGATGTTTCCTCATGAAAATTTAAGTTAGAGATAGATTTTTCCTTTGAGACAGAGCTAGAGTTGGACACAGATTATTTATCTAGACTACAAAACTCCAGAACATTTCCATCTTTTCAGGACCAGGACAGATTTCTGCCAATCAGGAAAAGATCAGGAAATACACTTTTATTCTCGCTCTTTATTTTCTGCTTTATGCAGTGGTTCCATTGCCACATCTGGGCAACCAGAGGACAAAACCCCAGAGAGCTCCAGCAGAAATAAAGAAATGTGATCATAGCCTGAAGAGTGAGCTGAAAGACTCAGTCTGTGAAGAGTTTGCTAAAATACCCTCAGCCATCAGCAATTTCCCTGAGAGATGCAGTTTTAGGGTTCCTGAAATTATTCATTAATTCAGCAAGACAACGTAGGGAAAAAAATAGTGTTTTCTAATAATATTTTCTTAGTGGAATGCTGCATATTTCAACTATTTTATGGAGATCCTGGAAAGCTCAAAGAAAAAGTTTTGTGTTTGAATACATACATTATATCTCAAAAAAAATGGTGAGCAAGGAAGAGCACTACCTAATGCCTTGCAAGGAGCCTGTTTGAATTCATAGAAACATAGAATGCTTTGGGTAGGAAGGGACCTTAAAGATCATCTAGTTCCAAACCCCCTGCCATGGTCAGGGACACCTTCTACTAGACCAGGTTGTTCAGAGCCCCATCCAGCCTGACTTTGAACATCTCCAGGGCTGTTACAGCTCAAGGCATTTAATGCTTATGGCTGTAAATGTGTGACCCCAGATTCATTCAGAGCTTTGAATTTTGCACAAGTCCTTTCCTGTAACAATGTGTTATATACCAAGGACTCCAGAAGGCATGAAGTGTAGAAAACAATAAATTCCCATTGTTGACACAATTCTCTTTCATAAATTAAACCAGACATTTGTTGACAAGCCTGCCACAAACAATATTCAGCAACTGCAACTCCTATTATTAAACTAGGGATTTGTCTAGCTAACAAGAATTGCATCCACTAAGATGAGAAAGCCTGTCTAGCTAACATCAATCGATTTTATTTAGACAAGAAAGCCTGTCCAGCTAACATGCTCTCAGGCAGTAAACCAACAAATGTGCTATTTCATAAAGTTTTTGTAAATGCCTCTCCACTGCTGAGCAGCTACTTACGGGTGAAAGCATGACGACATTGCCTCTCTAATGAATGTTACTTGGACAAATTACTTAAGTGATGCTGCTTTCAGTTTCACAGCATCATCACTGATCCTCCATGAAAAACAATAAGAGACGCCTTGATAACTTTTGCCATGTAAGGGTGAAATATATATATAATACTGAGCTGGTTTCCATCTTTTATATTGGTAAGCAAGTCAGGATCCCTTTGCCTTGAAAAGACTGGCCAGAACTCTCTCTCAGGCATCCACATTCTCCCAACTAGATGATGCACATGGACCCATGATAGTTCACTGGAGGAGGTGGCAGAAGGTCCTTTTCTCTGTCCTTTTGCATCTTTTGGTCTATGGTGGGACACATGTGCAATGACACTGGCTGATACTACCTGCCTTTTCTCCTCTCTTAACCCTTATACAGCTGTAATCAGAGCAGGGAGTTTCCCTTAATTTTCTGAAGAAAATGAAGTTATTGTTTTTTCTCCTTGGCCCCTTTCATGAAAAATAACATCCTGTTAGTCCTCTGGAGACTATATCCAGGATCATTAAAATAATAGCAATAAAAGCTTCAAAAATGTCCTACACCCATCTCAGACCTAGGGAATCAGTGGCTGTAGTTGTCATACTCAGCTTTATCAACTGCAGAATATCTAACTTTTTTGGGTATAAGAATAATTAGAAGTCCTAATTTTGTTCCTAGAAAAACAAAATGGTGTTGAATACAATGTGGTGCTATCCTTTCTTGTCTCCAATTTTTATACCTTCTTCTTTTTGCTGAAATTCTCTTTGCTGAGCATAGTCTCTGGTTCAACTTGCTCCTCCAGTTAACTTGTCTTGGAACAGTGTTCTCCTGCTTTTTTGCCCCTCAATTTTCTTGTTTATTGCAAAATGGCTTGTAGAAAATTAGTAAAGAAAGAGAAATTGTGAATTCCAGATGTTGTACTACCTTTTGTTTTTGTTCTCAGCCCCCTAAATATCCGTGCAGGTCTCCCTTATTTTTGGGTGAAAACTAGTAACGGCACACTGAAAACATTTGTACCATCAAGCACATGTCTCAGGCTGGCCTGTGCAACAAACAGTACCTAAGCCCAAATACCTGGGATATGTGGAAGCAGAGGTCAAAAAGTGAATCTCTCCACAAGTCTTTCTGCGGTGTTAGAAACACAATATACTTAATACCCACAGCAGGTTTCAGACACTCTGTAGTATGACCTCCATCACCTGTGCAAATCCTGTCCTGTTCCTATTACTCCTATAAGGCTGCACATTGCAAGTGGTGTTTTTGGCAAAGTGTCTGGCTAAGGTAAGTACCAGGAATATCTAAAAAAATATATATTTAAAGAAAAAAAACTAAGCAGGAAAACCAGAAAAAATTGGGATAGAATAATAGCAGGAAACACAAGGTTTAGGGGCTATTGACAGTTCTTGTTGCTTGCTAAAGACTGTTAACACCAGAAAAGCATGGACCAGACTTCTATCCTACAAATGAGCCAGAAAGAAAAATGCACAAGTGAACCCACCATCTTTCCATGGGCCTGGTGTTCCCACTTTAGTTCTCAGGAGAGAAACCAGGGAAGAGCCCCTGCAGCCCGTATCACTCAGAACCGCCCCTCCTCGGAAATGCGCCTCTGGTCATCTCTGGTCCCTTGGAGCTGAGTCCCTATTTAAATCCATCAGCTGGTACTCTTACTCCTTGGCTGATTCCCAGCTCCTGCATGCTGCTGTCACATAGCAGGCCAGCTGCTACCCCAAGCCCTTTTGGGGACCATGTGTGGTTGTATTTAGCAGGGAGGGTACTGGAATTCCAGTCAGGCTTGCTGAGATCTCAGTGGGAATCAGTCTCAACTCCTAATGCATAGAAAAACTAAGCAATGAGAAGGTTGCTTCGAGGTCACTGGGCTGGTGTTCAAAAAGAAATAAGGTCAGGAGTGAAAAAGGAGGAGAGAAAGCAATAAATATTTTTCCTGGTGTTGATGTCAGGCTCACCAGCCTATTCTTGTCACACCGCTCCCTTTTTTCCATGCAGACACAATATTAGCTGTCCTCCCTGGTATTTCTCTGTTATTCCAAAACGTCTTAAAAATGAACATTTGCACAGCAAAGACCACTCTAGTCAGTTCTCATGGTACCCTGGGGTGCTTCTTATTTGAGCTTCTGCTTTAAAATATTTATCTCTAGAAAATGCTGCCTAATGTTTCAGCTACTAATGGCCTGGAAAATCTGTCATCTCTTTCCTCACCTTGTGCTTTCTAAGTATAGCACAGATAATTACTGAACATAGTTTTTCTGCAGCAGTATTGATAAAGTTACCATCTTTGTGTAGTAATAGGCTTATGTTGTCTTAGGGATTTGTTTTATTACCAACATATTTAACATACTTATTGTCCTTAATCCTACCAAGCATAAATTTGTCTACAATAGCTTTAGCTTTGTTTAGGAGTGTATCCACAAGTGTGTTAATTATCATTTCTGTTTTGCTTGCTTCATATTGCTTTATAACATCTATGTCCATTTCCCACCAGATTTTAATTGATTTTTGACTGGCTACATTTTCTTAGCACCCCTCTCAATTTCATCTCTTTAGCTTTTATAAATCTATCTCATGCATATTGTGATTCTTTTGTGACTATTTTTTGGACTTATTATACTCTCCTTGGTAAACACTGGTCCCACAGCAAACATAAGGTTCTTGATCCATGGTCTTTCTCTATTATCATGAGAACCGGTTCTGAGAGTGTGTAACAAATAATTAAGAACAAAATATTAATTGAACATGTAAACCACCATCTGTGGCTTTGTTTATTTACTGTAGAATATTTTATTACCTACAAAGGAATAAATTTGCCTTCGGGTATAAGAAGCAAAAAGCCGGAGTTAATCCATCTAATCAGTTATTCACAAGTGAATTTAAAGATGTCATTGAGAATCACAGCTGACTGTGACAGAGGCCTTTCCTGCAGTGCTTTTGCTGAGCTCTTGGTACTAAAGCAATTATAAGTTGGGCTTCTAGCCCAGACCTACATGTATGGGAGATGCAGACAGCAACAAGTGACCTTACCGTGAGCCAAAGAGCTGCTGCACAGACTGTTGAATATTTAATGTGGAAACACAACTGAAATGTTTTTGCAGCAACAAGCACAGTGACTGATTGGGAATTCCCCCTTCTTACAAGTGTGGTGTTTTACTTCCAGCCATGTTTGTAGCTTTAAGATGCTTTTGCCATTAAGCCTTCTGCTTTCAAGATTACAGTAGCAGTGATAGATAGACGCAGTTTCAGGCCTGCAAAAAGACTCCTAAGCCTGCTTAAGGGACTAGTGCAGATAAATGGCACCATTTCCAGGCAGACTTTATGGTCCAAAACCAGACACACAGGACATTCCCTGGTCACTTACATTTTATTGTTTCAGCTGAGATAATTCACATGATCTCTTTTATTCATCCTCCCATCCCAGAAAGCACCTGTGTTCTTCATCTTCTGTTTCAAAGGCATTTACAATACAGCTAGGAGTAAGGTTAATTGAGAAAGAAGCCAGATAAGGGACAGATGTATATTTAATTGAAAATTAAAATGCTGCCTGTTTGTTAGTTATAAATCAGTGAATATACATCCTTAAGCACATAACTCTGGTCCACCTACTCAGTGGTTATAACAATAACTTAGCATTTCCATAGCCCTTCTGATTGCTCCATCTTCATGCTGAGTAAGTTCCTCGTTTCACAAACAGAGGTGTGAGATACATAATATTTAATTGCCCAAGCCCAAGGAGGCAGCACTGACACAATAAACCTGCTTTGCACTTAAGCACTAGGCTTCATCCAGCATGAAATACAGCTAGCTGTCACCATGAGCTAGTTAAAGCTTGTACCCTTGCCCTGACTTGTTGTGAGAGTCCCTGTAGGGGCAGGTCTGTCAGTGTTGCTGCCTCTCACACCCAAGGTTTTGGTGTTGGATGGATCCAGGTGATGCTGTTGGGCTGCATCCTGTGAGATATCTCAGGAGGTGCCAAAAAGCAACTGAGAGGGATATGGGCTTGAGACTGGAGGTGGAAGTGGCCAACATAAAATTCAGGGAATATTGGATTTGGTAGGTTTTGCAGGAGACAGAAGCCTTGAAGAGGAACAGGGTATTGTAAGAGGAGGGGATGTAAGACTGAAGTAGTGGGGTATGGGAGGAGACTGGGATCATGGTGGATGTCCTGTGATGGAAGGCAAGTAGGAGCTATAAGGTATGAGAAGTGTGAGGGTGTCAGTTCATGTCAGATTATCTGCTCTTCATACATCTGAACTCAATTAAGCATGTGGTCTGACCACTTATTCACAGTGGCTGCAGCACCAACCCAGCAGCGGCTGAGACAAAGCTGCTGCCTGTGGCTGGACTGGACATGAAGGTTTCATGCCTCCCACCACTAGCAAAACAGTCAACTCCCATCTCTGGCAAGTGCTTTAATTCCTCACAGCCCTCAGTATCCTGCCTGTGGCACCTTTTCAGAGGTGCTTATGAGACGAGGGTCACAAGGCTGTAGAAACGCAGCTATACAGCACAGGGTAGGAGAGGTAAGTATGGGAACTTGATAGTAAAGGAAGATTTTTTTTTTTTTTTTTGGTAGCAAAGCAGTATATTCATCCCAATTACTTGGAGAGAATCCAAATGCCATTTTCAGACATTCTGGTATGGCTGTGGGCAAACAGTCTAGCATTTCTGCTCCAAGTTTAGCAAAAAACATAAGCCAGGATTGTTATTAAGCATATAGCAATGAGAAAAACGTAAAATACTGTACATGTGCTTCCAGACATATAAAGAAAAGTATTTTAAGGAGCAATTGTTATAACTATTTTCCATGGATGCAGAACATCTAGGAAAGACTCTATCTGGACTTTCTGTGACTGGAAACAGCCCTCAGTCCAAGGCTGAAACTTTCATTGATTCTTTTCAGCTTAATACCAAAATGTCCAATTCCTATCAGCTTTTGAAGTATTACGTGGTTGTGCTTTTGCTGCTTGATGAAAAGGGGGCTCCTTGATCACTGAGTAGCTCCTGTTCTTCAGAAAGATGTTGCCCTTCCAAACTGTGGTAGGATTCTATGAAACTCAGCCCAGGAAGAGCAGAGAGCACCAAGGAAGCTGGCAGAAATCAACCCCCACATTAAGTTAAATATTAAATATTTGTGTTTAATGTACAAAAGCAAACAAAACCAATGACAAACAAACAACCCCCAAAAAATCCCTAAACCCCACAACCAAAAAAATCCACAAAAAACCCTCAAGCAAAAATAATTTTTAAAAAATAACAAAAAAAATCCCACAAAATAGTTTTTTCCCAAAAAGACATTTTGCTGAAACAATCTTTGTCAAAACCTGATAAACTGCCTCTCACTTCAAACCACCTCCAAAGCAAGCTTTTCCTTGAGTGCATATATTTCTGCCTCCTGCTAATGACTTGGCAAGCAGTGAGATGTGGCCACTGCTACTAGCTCACTAAAGCCTTGTTTGGGGAACAAAGAGACATCTCCATTGCTGGAGAAGTGGCACCTGTTTTGTGTGAATAAGCAGAGGTCCTTAGCCAGCTTATACCAGAATAATTAAGGCAGTGTAAGCCCTTATCCCTGGCTTTACACAGATAGAAGAGTAATTCCAATTTAATTTATTAATGTAAATTCAGATGAGCAAACTCTACAAGAAGAAGGTTTCTCTTCATATGTTCATTTATTTCTATATTAATTGGGGGGTTTTTTGTGGTTTTTTTTTAATTTAACCATTTTAGCTAAAAAAAAATTGTACCTTCTCCAATTCCAGTTGCTCCACTTCTATTAAAAATTGTAAAAAGTGGTGCACAAAAGTCTTTCCACCTCTGCTCATAACCTGCTTTTATCTTGATTAAATTTTGTCTTGGAGTCCAGGCCCTGTATTATACATTCTTACAGCAATTAGCACAGCATATCAAACATGCATTTCAAACCTCACAATAATACGTATTTTAGAGTAAAATAATGGGATTCACAGCTTACACTCACTGAGTCACTGCTTTCTGCTGCAGAGATTACAGTTGTTTCACCTTTGCTGTTCTGCCTGGGTACTTGAGGCTTCACATAACCATGCTTTGAAGTGCTTCGTCCAAGTTCACAGTTTAATGTTTGAAATGTCTGATGTAATGCTATCTAATCCTCTCCAGGACTTCAGGGAAGACAAACTTTCAATTTGGTGAAAAATGTATTTTTGTAAGGTTATTAGAATAAAATGAAATAAAAACCAGTTGTGGAGTGATCATCATAAGGCATATATGATATGGGTTTCTTCTTGAATGAAGCAGAGGCCAGCTCCTGACCTGCTCAAAGCAATAGCAGGGTTGCTGTCAGCCTCCATAAGCTCCAGATCAAACTACAGCTTCCATTCAAGACTTTTTTTTATTTGTTTTTAATAAGGTTGATGTTCAGGAAGAGGTCAAATGTAAAACATAGGACCTGTTTTATAGGATACTTGAATCCCTCTTTTTTTAAGTGCCATATAGATTAGAAGCCATACGTGGAAGACCTGAATAATCTTACACGTGGTAGCAATCACTACTCTGCATTATGCACTCCCTTCCTAATATCATATGTGAGCAGATGGGGTCTTTCCTCCAAGGGTGCTCTTTATTCATGTTCTTGAATTGAAGTTATCACTGTGATCTTAAATCACTTTTATTAGAGAGTCTCTTTTTAATCAAGAGGGAAGAGGGATTTGCAGTGAAGAAAAAAAACACTGGTGGGTAAAATGAACCACCACAGAGACAAAAATAAACACAGAGGAGTTTCCTCAATGCCCTATTTCATCTTCCTTTTTCCTTTTTATTAAATAAAACCTACTAAATAATTTAGCATAATATTGTTTTTTATAAGCACTGTCGTTAAAGTAGCTGCTTGTTTTGAACTAAAAAACAGTGTCTGTCTGTCTTTCTTTTTCTTTCACTCTCCTTTGTTTCTTTTTGTATTGCATATACTCAATACAAAATCAGAAAGGTAATAAGAGGAGAAAATTCAGTCTCAGGACTGCAACTGTCCTAACAAGTTAAGGGAAGAGACTGTTTTGCTGCTTCATTTTCTTGGTCCTCCTGCACATGACTTCGAAATGGTGCCAGTAAATCTAAGAGTAAACTCCATGCTAATTTTGAGTGTCTGATCTTTGAAAAATAAAGGTTGATGCAATTATCAAACAATGGCAATTGTAATAACATTGTCTGACTGTGATTGTTCATGGAGGTTCCAGCTGAGAGCTGGACATGAAAAATGCACAGCTCAGGTTTAGCCTATATTAGGGGAAGTGCCTGAAGACTGACTACAAGTTCTGTGTAAATTCAGTGGGGTGCTAGGACATATTTTGCCTTTGCAGCCACCCTCTCTGTTGTTCTGCCCACAGTCACCAGGCAGGAGGACAGGAAGGGTGTGTCCTTTCACCCACCCCAGAGCTGGAGCACTAATACATACTCAATGGACAATTATGCCAATGTGCCCAGCTGTGGTGACACATGCTGTTGGCTCAGCTGCAGGACCTTCCTCTCTTGCAAGACCCTGAAATCTCCCATCAGGATTCATTAGGAGTAGCTAGGCAGAGCTGGAAGTTTAGATTAGACTGCACCACCTCGAGCTGGCTAAACCCAGATTAGGTTTCAGGCATTGACACAGAGACACAACAGATGAAACACCAGTAGTGGAGGAGGTTTGGTCTCCCTGTCTCCCTGAGTGCCTCACTCTTATCTCTTACCACCTTCTGTGGCAAGAACAGGCAAATCACAGGTAGAAGTAAATGCCTGTAGTTCACTGAACTAGAAAGTCAAATAGAATTTGCAAGTGGGCTGGGCCAGCACACCATGCTCACATCATTTAGGAGCAACTTGATGTAGAGTTCAGGCTTGCAGGCTGCAGTGGCAGTGGGAGAGTGGGGAAGCTACCACAGCTGGGAGTGAGAGCTGCTCCTGCAGCAAGGGATGTATCCTACTATTCTTGTAAGTCAATATCCTTAAACACTTTCTTTAGGGTGAAGGTGCTACAAACCCAGAAGCTGTATTTAAAGCATTGGCAGAATGTAAACTCAGCCATTTTTCCAAGCTCACCCCACACCAGCTTGACTTGATCTTGACGCTTAAATTCTTGCACTCTTGACAGATCTTAAAAATGGATGCAAATACATTCGATTGAGTCCTAGTGAAACATTGGGGCCAGCTGGAGTGGACCAAACCAACAGAATCTTTTTAAAAACAGCCTAAATCATAAAACATCCTCTCCAGGGAAAGTGCACAAACATGGTAGCGGCGATGATTGAAAACAAGGCGCTGAAAAACTCTTTGCTAGTACTCTGGGAACCACAGAGGTGGTGAACTCCTGAGAGATTTGGGTGGCCTGTCTGCAGTATATATATCTTATGCTTCAAAGAACCATATCCCCTACACTTAAATTACAGCCTTTTCCACTTGCACGAGCTCAAAAGGACAGAGGAACCAGTTCTGAGTTACCTTAGCTTTTCCAGGGAAAAAGGTCATCCTATTACAGCAAATCTACCTCTTCCAGCTTCATGCTGGGAAGTTGCAGATTTTGGGAATGGGGATAGAAAGCCACGTAAGGCTTTGAAAGGAGAGTGAAATGGACTGAACTGTTCCCATCCCCCCAAAAAAATTGTATCAAATTTTTAAGGTTTTTAAAGTCATTTTGATAGCTTTGGTCCATTTTAAAAATGCTTTTTTAAAATTCTGAAGGTAAACATCAACCTCTTCTCCTCTGACTTACAAAGACTGACTTTCCAGTAACTAAAATTCTTTTACAAAAACCAGGAAATCTTTGATTAAGACTTCTTCTGTATCCTTAGCAAGAGTAGTTCAATAAAAGGCTGAATGTCCCACTTTCATGAACCACATCTCATGAGGCCAAGTCTATAACGTTGAATATCCTTCTAGATAAACAGACCTCAACATTTTATTTTTTCTAAAGAAACATAGTGTCTCACTATTTTTGCTTGAATAGTTGGAGTAAAATTAACAACGACTTGAATTTTCATCCCCCACAATGCAGCAAGATTTCTGAGCCACATTTAAAAATAATTTGTGTGCTTCTTTTAACATTTGTATTTCAGTTTGAAGTCAAAGAAAGTCAAAGACAGAAGCAGAAATACCGTGAGAAAAAAAGTAAACCCATAGTATTCCAGTACAGGAGGTAAGGGAACTGACTTTGAGATTAACAGCCAGCCGTGTGTGCCAAAAACTTAAAGGTCTCCCATCGTTATCTTGCAGTCTCCCTTACGCAGATCCCTGGACCAGATCCTCAGATGATATCAGCTGGTGGGTGCAGTCACATTCATGAGTAGTTACAGTGATTAAAGCTAGATGATAATCAGCCTCGCTGGTTTCAATGAGTTTTATTATTCATTTGATTGAAAGGTATTTTCCAATTGTTGTGAAGCAGGGAAATGTGTTTTGAATTCATCATTTTTTAAGCCTCACACACACTGTTTGGCAAACAAGGATTGTTTAGGTTGTCTGGGACTCCTTCATTGCATCCTTCTAAATGTGAGGTTTCCCTCTGTTCTCCAATGGACCATTCTGATGCAGTTAAACACACAGTGGCCAGCTTTGCAAAGCAGTAAGCCTTCTTTAGAATGAGGTCTTTTGGTTTAATCTGTAATCTTTATGGAAAAACTGGACATTACAGTAGAAGGATTATGCTAAATTGCTTTCTGCCACTGAAGAGATAGATGGACAAAGCAGTAGCTCAAGGCATGGAATGAGCATTCTGAAATAAGCATTTAGTCACTGAATTCAGTACCCAGAAATTAACCTAAACTATTTCAATTTACATATGTTTGTAATTTGCATCCTGGCTTTACACCTTACAGAGACTCCCTTGTTTGCTGTTACTGTAGTAAATGTTTGTTCACAGGCTGCTTAAAATCAAGCAGGGAGGGCAAGCTGGGACCAAATCCAAGGCTGACTGCCATACCCTGTCTGACTGCCTGTGTGAATATACTCCTAGGGCTGAACACTTTTCCGTGCTTGAGTGGTGCAAAACTGATTCCAAAGCCTGATACTGCAGTACAGGGGATCCCCAGTTATGCTGGGATCTATGAATCAAGCCAGAGACTTTCATGTGAATGCTTCTCCTGCTACCTCTCCTTTTCTGTGCTGAATTGCTCTCTGGAGGTGACTCTGGCTTGCTTTCTCACTATCACTCTATAAATATTTTGCACTGGATGTGTCATCTTTCCTTGGATACATAAATTCATATCACCTTCAGATGACCATACCCAATAAAGAAATTTGGGAGTCTGTAAGTTAGAAGAGGTAAACTTCATGTGCATGGCTTTTGGACTGGTATTCAGTATTTATTCCTAGTCTTTCTGTGTCATACATTAGCCAATCTCCTGCCCCTTTCTTCACTCATTCTTCTGCATCAGGTGACTGCAGATTGATACTGCTTTCCTATGAATTTTTACTTTTCCATTTGGCACAGAGTAAACTTCAGATGGAAGCTCTCCATGGCAGGATGAAAAGTGCCAAGGTTGAGCCCATCAGCTCTATACAGTTCTGTCCCAGGGAAAGGAAGGTGTCAACCAGGGGTAATGCAAATCATAGGGACCTTTAAGATCATCAAGTCCAACCATTAACCCAGCACTGCCAAGTCCACTCCTAAACCAGGTTCACTGCTAAACCATGTCCCAAGCAACACATCTATATTCTTTAAAATACCTCCAGGGATGGTGGCTCCACCACTTCTCTGGGAAGCCTGTTCAAATGCTAGACAACCATTTTGGTCAAGAAATTTTTCTTAATATCCAACCTAAACCTCCCCTGGTGCAACTCGAGGCTGTTTCCTCTCATTCCATTGTTTTTTACCTGTGGGAAGAACCAATCCTCACCTGGCTACAGCCTCCTTTCAGGGAAGTGCAGAGTGATAAAATTTGCCCTGAGCCTCCTTTCCCCCAGACTAAGCACCCTCAGCTCCCTCAGCTGCTCCTCATCAGACCTGTGCTCCAGGCCCTTCACCAGCTTTGTTGCCCTTCTCTGGACCAGCACTTCGGGGTCCTTTTCACAGTGAGGGCCCAAAACTGGACACAGCACTCAAGGTGCTGAGTACAGAGAGACAATCCCTGCCCTGGTCCTGCTGGCCACACTGTTCCTGATACAAGCCAGGATGTCATTGGCCCTCTTGGCCATCTGGGCACACACTGGCTCATGTTCAGACCAGCACTTCCAGGTGCTTTTCCAAGGGCACCTTTCCAGCCACTGTTGCCCAGCCTGTAGCACTGCATGAGGTTACTGTGACCTCAGGACCCAGCACTTGGCCTTGTTGAACCTCATACCATTGGCCTTCGGCCATTGATCCAGCCTGTCCAGATCCTTCTGCAGAGCCTTCCTACCCTCTGGCAGATCAACACTCCCACCCAATTTGATATCATCTACAAAGTTACTGAGAGCGCCCTCAATCCCCTGGTCCAGATCATCGACAGAGACACTAAATGGGACTGGCCTGAGAACTGAGCCCTGGGGTCACCACTTGTGACCAGCTGCCAGTTGGATTTAAGTGCGTTCACTGCTACTCTCTGGGCCCAGCCATCCAGCCAGTTTTTTACCTGGTCAGGAGTGCACCCATCCAAGACATGGGCTGCCAGCTTCTCAGGAAAATATTGTGGCTTTGGTGACTAAAGTCCAGGTAAGCAACATGCACAGCCTTTCCCTTACCCACAAAAGTGAGTCACCTTGTCATTCAAGGAGATTATACTGGTCAAGCTGAGCCTACCTTTCATAAATCCATTGTGGCTGGGCCTGATCCCCTGATTGTCCTGTATGTGCCATGTGATGGCCCTCAAGATGATCTGCTTCCTAACCTTCCCTGACACTGAGGTCAGGATGACAGGTCTGTGTATTTGCAGATCCTCCTGCCTGCCCTTCCTGTAAATGGGTGTTACATTTATTCACTTCTGGTCAGCTGGGACCTCTCCAGTTAGCCAGGACTGCTGGTAAATGATTGAAAGTGGCCTGGCCAGCTCTTGCACCAGCTCCCTCAGTACCCTTGGTTGTACCCAATGGGTGTGCTCATCGGGGCCCATAGACTTCACGGTAGCTGCAGAGCTTAGCAAGTGCATGACTTTCTGTGGGGGGATACCATTGCTCCCTGGGCAAGTTGTCAGGTCTTTAGTGCCCTTCCTGCACACCTTCTGTGCCAACTGCCATGCAGACTGTCACCCTGTTGGTATCACTGCGGATCACCAGGGCTGCCAAAGTGGTTCTTTTATAGGCATGAGGGCATTTGGCCACCTCTGCCTCCAACCCCACCGAGGTCCCACCGTCTGCTGTCATGTGAGCTGCAGGATCCCAGAGGCTCTCTCGGCTCCCCCTGAGGTTCTCTCAGTTTGGAAAACCTCCCCAAGCACTACATGAGACCACTCCACAGTGGATCACGCCAGCATTGGAGCCACTCACCTTGCAACAGAGTGCTGCTTTCAGTTACAACATGATTCAATCTCCTGCTGTTGCTCCTGGAACCATCCAGATCCACTGCATGCAGGTGTCTGTAGGGCCCAGGGGCCTGTCTGTAGCTTTGCAGCTCACATGAGATGATGTTTTCTGTGCACTTGCCCATCTTGCTCTGTGGTCAGAGCACGTGACTCTCCCTCGTTCTCCTTTCAGCCTGAGGCTGCCTCTGCCCTTTGGACTGGCAGGATGTTGCACAGCATCAGCGATGAGCAGCTACAGAGATAGCACATGATGTTGTCTGGGGTGCCAGGGTCATGCAAGTCTGTCCCCACTGTCCAACAGCTGCAGGGGCCCATTGCAAGCTATTGGTGCACTTCAAAACACAGGAATATTTACCCATGAAAAAATAATAGTGTTTTACAGAAACGGCCCAATGTTTCTCAGTGAGGGTCGTGAACCCCTTGAAGGTTACAAGAGCATTCAAAAGGGTCATGAAATTTTAGACAGCAGAAATCAGCAGCAGCTCAGTTCCTCCAGAGAAGCAAAGTGAGAATCGGCTGTCAGTGCTTGCAATAGCAAGGGAATTGCTAATTACACTTCTTTAATGGCTATCAGCACTCAGTCCTGGCAGGAACAGGGAGGAAAGGACAAGCATTTAATCCCCCACCCTTGCTCTCTCGCCCTGAAAGAAGGAAGCTGCAGTGGATTTGGGAAAGAGACAGTCACGTCGAGAAAGATGAACCAAAAGGGGAATGTGCTTTGTAAATGTTTGACAAACCCTAGTAGAGTATAGTGTTCCTGCATTAGAGGAGGATAAGGGAAACAGTGCCTCTACCTGCAGGACAGTATTTGGGGCTTGGTATTTGGTAACACCACCTTATCCATAGTCTTCAACAACCTCTGCCATTTTGTTTATTGCTTTTCTGCTTCCCGCAGTGTTTCATTTCATCGGCTGAAGGGTCACTGCAGTGTTTTCACTTAATCACTGTACAAATGATTTAGCTGGCTCACTTATTTCCTTTTTTCCTTTATTCACGTACTCTTTGGACCCTGCAGAGCAAAATTCTGGTGTGAAAGGTTTAAGACTGCAGACAGTTGTGAAACTACTTTGGCAATTTAGCATCTCTGGTTGAGATTAGTCTTAAAGTTGTTATGTGACATCTGAAGACAAAAACCTGTAAATCTTTCTAAAATGCTAGGCAATAGCTTCAATATGTAATAAATACTGAAATTCTGTAAAACATTGCAATCCATTTTATCATCTTTTCTAAACAGAAAGAGCAAAGTCAGGAAATTCATTGCTGAGGAGTTATACTTTTCTTTGAACCTACTTGATATTAAACATTTGGGGAGTTAAAGCAGCCAGGTTTCAATGTAAACAGGCAAATGACTAAATTAAATGTACAAAGTGAACTATTTGTTTTTCCTTATGTGTTGAGTGAGCTCTTAGGATGAGATAATAATGCTTTGTAATCATTTACTGCTTTCCAGCTAGAGAAGTACAGTAATGCCTTAATCATTTTAGTGCCACTACTTAAACATTATCCGTCTTACCTGGTTACCCTCCTGTAGGTTATAAATGTTATATCCCTACCTGCCTGTCCTCTCTGAGGTCAGAAACCCATGCTCTGTAGGTGTGTAAGGAAAAGGTTTACCAGCTCCAGACACTCATCACAACTTCCTCATCATCAAAAAGTAACACTTCCTCATAAATGCCATTTAAATGGCTCTTTTTTCATGCTCTATTCCATTTTATTTAAATAAAGGCAGCCTATTTAGACTAGGTTTTAAATAACAGGCATTTACTCTGCAAAACTGCTTTGATTAGAATAATAGAAGGAGACACTCAGGAGCTATTCAGTCCCTACATCTGAGGAGGTGATGCCCTGGGTTAGGTGGGAAGTGAGGAGGAGAGGGGATGCTTAGGGATGTATCTGCTTTATCCATCACATATGGAACCTGAAAAGAATATATGCCAATGACATTATTAGCATGCTGCTGTCAATTCCCCTGCCTGCTTTGCCATTTTTTATTACCTGTTAGGGTAATTTTCTCTTAAAAATTTTGGATTGTATCCCCTGCTGCATCCTGTGCACAAGAAGGGCTCCCCAGTCCCCCAGTCTGTAATGCTGTCTCTTCAACACTCACCTCTGCTGTAACACTCAGTAGCAGCTGTGCTCTCTGCGGGCTCATCTGGTCCAAAGTAATATCTCTATCCTTCTGCTCTACCTCATATGTCCGTTGATTTTCTTTCCTTCTCATGAAGACTAAGCAATAATTTCATGTGCTTTCATGCTGCCCAGGGCTGCAATCAGGTGGGCACGCTTAGATATATTGCAAAGTTAGCAGCAACATCAGCAGAAGATAGAAGTGGCTCCCCCTAAGTCATGCAAGAGGACTGCTGCCCAGATGGGGAAAGAGCTTGGATCTTTTGTCTTGGTTATTGCTCTAACCACACACTCCTCCTTCCTAGCATACCTCTCCAAAACATACTGACAACAATTAACCTTTTCATTGCATTGAGCCTCTGCTTTTGTCTTTATGGCAGTGGAAACCTCTGTAATACCAGCAGTCCTCAAGGAATGCCCAAAGGATAGCAAAGTTGATTATTTTAAGGGTTCGGATCTGGGAAGGCCGAATGAAATAAGTAGTAAGGACAAATTCACATGCCAGAAACTGTACCTTGTATGTACAGAGTGAAAAGATATAAAAGAGTGTGTGCAGCTGAGGACAGGAACCCTCCGAGGGGCTGCCTGGTACCTGGGCTGAGATACACAGGCTGGGATGTGCAGTCACTGACTCACCTGCAAGATGAGATTTGCCACAAGTGGCTGTTGCCAAGGCAAACACCACCTTGTATCTATTGCCTGGACACCTCTCTTTGTCTGCGTTTTGTCAGGGTCCAGCCCTATGGATTCAGGGCTCAGAGGTACTGACAACTACATGAGCCATTTTGAGAGTGTTTCTGGCCAGACTGGTGACAAAGTAGCTATGTTTAGCCACGGAATAATTAAAACCAGCATGTCATACAGCAGAGAGGAGGCTGCAGCTTGTTCTTGCAGACAAAGGTGTCCGGGAGGTGTTGGTGTGGACTCCAAGGACAGCAGCAGTGAAGCTGCCTACGTCACCTCAGCTGTGAGAGAGCTCCCTGTCACACCCCTCCCTTGCTGCTGCCACACACCCTTCTGCCGTCCTCCACAAAGACGTGGTTTCTGGAGGAAGCCAAGATCCACTTAACCAGTTACGTCAGCTCCCCTCGGTGAGCACATATGCTTCCACTTCAGAGCCTTGTTCCATGTGCTTCTCATCTCTGTAAAAGGGGTTTCCTTGAAAACCATTCTTCCAAGTGTGCTGCCTACGTTTTTCTCATTACAAATAATATTTTCCTATTCTTTCTCACAGGAATGTTTTCATTGTTCCCTGTTGTTCTCTGTCTGTACCATTTGGTAATAAAATAATTGGTAACTATTCTTAGTAGCTAAACTGTTTCTCCCTGATCTTGTCTTTTCTCCTCCCCTTCCACAAAAGTGGTATCTCATTCCCTCTAAAATAAGGTTTAAAGATGACAGCTGTCTTCTGTGGGATGTCAATTGATACAAATAAGAGAAATATGGACTAATTTCATTTTCCTGATCTTGTACATGCTCATTATTGCAGTAATCCAAACATTCCCTACTTGGTGAATAAGGAAATATTAGAGAGATTTCTAATATTACAAAGAGTTGGCTGGATACAGGTTTGCTGGATCAAGCCCTCAACAGGGTCTGCACAAAATCTTTGTTTATTTTGCTCTGCTGAAATTGTTCAAATGGCTTCTCATTATCATTGGGTGGGACTGAAGAGAAACACTGATGTCAGTTTTGTGACATGTCCTGTTATTTAAGTAACTCACAATTTAGGCTGGGACATATTTGACCTTCTTAAATAATTGGCATTTTTCCCCCTCTTTTTTTCCTTGGCATCAATAAATGAAGAAAGAACAAACTAACAACCATTGGCAAGAAAAGAACTTCTAGTAAACAAAAACCTCTTACGAGTCTTTTGTAAATATCACTCTGTTTTTTGTCCCTTCTAAATCATATAATGCCCTATATCAAACCTATTTACAGAGTTGTTGAAAATCTGACCTGGGAAGGAACTTTGTAAATTCAAAATACTTCAAACTCTGTTAGGGGTCGTACTTCAAGGCTTTCAAAAAATCCCGGTCCTCAGCTGAGCTTCACCTCTGTGAAAAGCCACACTGAAGTTAATGGGTTTACTTATGAACTGAAGAGTTAAGTGCATGTTTAGGCTCTCGGTGAGAGAGCCTGGATGTTGACCTTGTGCTTGCAAGAAAGGAGCCATCCTGGGCTGCAGTGCTATCGTCCCTCTTTGTGACAGTTATTCCTGAGGCCCTCAAAGATGAATGAGGCAGTCATGGTCTCTTGAGGGGTTTTCAAAGAAATCAACCATGAGTGATCATTCATCCTTCCCTCACAATTATGCTGCCCTGGTGACTTTGGTGCTCAGGTTGTAACCAGGGAAATTTTAGTTTCCCCGTTCTTGCACAGCTGTTCACGCAGACGTGGGTGTCATTTTCACATCCACATAATGGTTTAATACACTATTCACATTAGTGCATCTGCTTATGGAGCTAAAACATAGTGGTGGATTTGGCTTGCACTCTGTGAAAGAGGTTTTTAAAGGGTTACTACTGTGTCCAAACATGTTTCACAGCTGACATTTGACAATGAAAAAGAAGAGCTCAATGAAAAGGCTAAATGTTCACAAGGAAACTCTTTACTGTGGGGTTAATGAGGACTTGAAAGGACTTGCACTCTGGCCTTAGCTGTGTATGTTTGTCTTTTCTTTTACTTTCATCTCTCCTCCCTGAGCCCTGGTCTCTTTTCATTATTTTTTTTGCTGCTTTTAATTTGTGCCCCTGTATTAAGTCAACCAGCCTTCCTTCCTTCTTTCTCTTCTTCCTTTCTTTCTCTCTTTCTGTCTGTTTCTATTTCTTCCTTTACACTGTTTTGGGAGCCTGACTTTGATAGATTGTTAACAACAGAAACCACAAAACTGTCTATTGCTTGAACCTACTCAGGGCCTCTCTCACTAACATGCAATCTTTTTTAGTGGTAATATTACATGGCAAAAGATGTAATAGCCTCAGAAGGAAAATTCTATTTTCCTTTGAAGATGTAAAGATTTGACTTTGTGGGGTTTAACGGAGGGGGTTTTATCTGCAACACATGGCCAGATGAAATTCAGTATTTGCCTGATTTAGTGCTTTCTCCTTTCGCCTTTAAATATAGTAAGCTCATAAAGAATTTTTACATCTCATAGTCAAGAGAACAAGGTGCATATTGTCATGCAAAGAGTATCCTGATGGAACAAATGATTTGATACTATTGCAAATGCACTGCCTGCTATGCTCGATAATGCATAATTTAAATAAAAATATGAACCTGTCAGAATACTAATTATTCTGTATCTTCACACACAAAGAGAAGTTTAAAACCTTACACAGACAAACTGAGGCTGCTATAACAACCAGGAAAGAGGCTTGTTAAAAGGCTTCAAAATAAAAACTAAACTTTCAAACATAGTTCAGGCATGTAAATTAAAGACTGTCTCAGCTCATTGATCCTAACATCTCCAATTGCATCTAGCTTCTGTGAAGCTAATCCCTGGTCCCAATGCTCTGATATATTCCTGAGTTATCTGCCAATCCCTAGTTTATAAAGACTGCATTTCTTCTCCTTGAGTCTGATGAATTTTTACTTTAAAATTAACAATGGAATAATAAGAAATTAGAAATCAATGCTTCATCATATAAAATGTTTTCTAGGGCAACATACTTAATTAGACATAGACTTAATGTAGGGTTGCAGATAACTGGGTGAACTAAGTCACTTATCAAGTGGTCCATATTTCCTGAAACCCTATTTCTATAGGTTCTTAGACTGCCTTAATGTCTACAGACTACACTTACAATATAAATTTAGCAGGGTGAAGGAATATTCCCAGGCTCTGTAAGTCAATTTTCTACAGTTTTAAACTATCAGAGAAGTTTCTGGCATATTTTTGGCCCGCTTCAGCAGTTTCTCAAATTGTTCCCAGGCATGGTTCTGAGATTAGCACATGACAGGAGCCATTCCCAATAGGCAATTGCCCTGTTTTGCAGAGGAAGAGATTTTAATATACCGATGTAGTATTTAATAGCATTTAGCAGTATTGATTTTGGCAGTGCTCCATATCAGGTGACCTCAGTGCCAGACAGAAGTCCTGGCTGCACTTAATTTTTATTAGAGAGGTAGCCTTAGGATCTAAACACCCAATAGTTGCACATTAAGTGGCACAACTAATATTATGATATATAGCTGCATTAATTCTTCAGAACTGTAGCCTTTGGCTTCACCAGACCTGGCAGAATTGCTCTTCAATATGTATTGTTCCTTTCCAGAGTGCAGCTTGAGGAAATGTGGTGAGCGCTATGAAGACTTTTCCTTCTCTGAGACACGTATTCCTGACTCTTAGACGAAGGTTTAGTTTAGGCCAAAGTGTAAGGCAGTGTACTACAGAGAGAAAGACCCTTTGTGTTGGAGGAAAAGAGTCATCAACCATGTGCCTTTGAAACTTTAATGGATTTTTAGGGTATGCTGGTATGTAATCTAGACGCTTCTTTTATCAAAGCTCACATTCACATAGAGATGGCTTCCAACATTCAGTGTTTGCAGAATTTACCTACTTTCTAATACCTTAATTCTCAGCTGTTCTGGGATGCAATAATATATACTGCCCAGACAGCAAAGGCCTGTACAATTGCAGTCACTTTGTCCACCAGAATTAGACAGACCCTGGAGCTGCTGTGCAGAATGGCATTAACAACATCAAGAAGTTAATGAGAATTCTTAAATTAATCGCTAAATTAAGCAATTTTCTTTTTATATCTTTAATCTAAATGTATTTTGTACTAAACCTGCAGAATCTTTCAAAGCATTGTTGCTTGCCTAGCTGCCTACCCTCTGCTTTGTTTGGAATAAGTCTTGGTAAATTCTGTTTAACCAAAAACTGACCTCATCCAAGATCTGGACAACACCAGTGGAAGAGTTGCAGACATGAGGAAGATAAGGTGTCTTCTGCACATTGATGGTGTTCGAACACTTGTCTATCAGTGCTCCTTTTGCCAACCTCTGGACATTGTCTCTGCAATCACATCTTCTAAACATAACTTAAGGAGGCACCTCCAGGACCTTAGTGACATTTCACTGCTGCAGGCCGTTAAGGTGACTCTATTTGTTCTAGGTTTCTGCACCGGAAAAGGAGGTGGAGTCCCTAAAATCCTGTGCTGAAAGACTGTCATATTAAAGGAAAATCAAAAGCTTTTAGACTTTTTTTCTGACAATTTGTGACTCTGAGTCTTGAAAATAACACTTAAAATGTACATTTGAAGTTTTTTATCTAGATATTGTTTCTGGAAAATACCTCTGTATATAGGGGTTATTTTAGCTCATTTGGTTGGGTTTTTTTGCTAGATTAAGGCCTGCTTCACAGAGAACCACAAAGCAAAATGAAGTCATTGTTTGCTGATTTCATACCTATGCAGTCCTGCCTGCAAGTCCTGCCACCAACGATGTGTGCCATATGAACCAAATCTGGGATTAATTAAGTGAGAGTGAACTCCTAACCCATTTGAACTGTCATGCTGAAGGTCTGGCACAAAGGATCCGGGAGTATACAAAGACTAATCACCATTGCAGGGTCCTGTGGGCTACTCTTCACACAAGTGCCCTTGTAGTAAAATGAGTCTTCGAAGTGATTGTTGCACAGTGAGAACAACAAAGACAGCATCAAGGAGATGCTCATTGGACACTGACTTGCTTTTGTTCAAAGATAATTCTTTGCTCTCTTTCAAAAACAAGAAATTATCTCAGCCTTCAAGTCATCTATCTAATCTTAGCTCCATATGCCCTGACGTCCAGCAAAAATATAAGGGAAAGGACAGGTTTACTTCACTAAATCTTTGGGAAAAATTGGTTACTTTCCCCAGGCAGCATATTTGTTGCATTCTGATTATGATAACTACAGAATTGACAAAAGTTTCTCAGTTAAATCACCTGGAGATCTCAGCAGTAAAGTTAGCTAAATATAAAAGCAAAAAGAAAAATTTCCTGGAATTTCCAAGATCAAGCAGCTAAATGGAGAATTTGAGCATAGACATCAAATAATGAAACAAGGTCCATCCTGCAAGGTCGCCTTGAGGTTACAGGGTCTTTTCATAGTCTGTTAGTGCTATCAGTTTTTTGGGTGTCCTTTTGGGCTGGGATCTAACAGTTCCAACCTTGTAGGTGCCCTACCCATATGACACATAATGTCAAACAATACAGTTTGGGGGTTTAGTTTGGTTTTGTGAGTTGGGTAATTGAAAAATCTTGGGTAGTTATGCAGGTCACAATAAGATAAATATTGATAATAACATTACTGAGCTGGTAAAACCAAACAGTCCACTCTTAAAATTACAGTTAATCAGTGTTCAAAATGGTGAGATAATTACAGACTCTTAGAAGGATTCAGTTGAAAAATTTCTGAATTTTTCTGCCACAGTTTGAAATCCCTGTAAGTTCTGAACAAAGCCACCCCACTTTAATCCCCTACTTCTACACAGGTTGTTACTTTATTGGTTGGGTTGCTTTTAGACACAGTAAGTGTGGGCTTGATAGACCCTGGGTGCCTAGACCAGTGTTTATGTCCCTGTGTCATAGCAAATAAAAATTTCAGGTCCACACTGAAAATTTTTCAGCAGCCCAGGATGTTGAAAAACTAATTAAAAGGATGGAAATGAAGTTTCAGTTCTACAGAATTCAGACCAAAAAAAAAAAAAAGTAAGCAAAAATAAAACTCCAATTGTTAAACCAGTTCATCCTGTTTTCAAAAATACAAGCAAACCCAAATGCCCAGAAGAGAGCAAAGCTGGAAAGATCAAAGAGAAAGCAGAAATAGTGGGGAAAAACAAGTGGACTTTGCTTTAACATCCTGCACTTCGGCCTGAAAAATATGGCTGTGGCTAGACATGCTTGTCCAGCCCTGGCAGTGCCAGCTGAGGACACTGCCATTGCTAGCCCACTCCTGACGTCTTGTTAGCCCTTGAGGGAGGCTGCTGCCTCCTCAGATCCTCTGAATGAGACAGACAACAGGCTAAAACCAGACCCTTTTTGTCAAAATAAGCTGTGTAAGAAAGGGCTTACTGTCTATATGCCTTAGATTTGTCTGGCTGTGTGACCACACTGGATGAGGAAACACCATGTTGAATTCTGGGACCAAGACACCGGAGGTATAATGGCCACTGGTGGCCAGGAAGAAACAGAACACCAGTGGCCAGGGCAGGAAAAAGGGGTGGATCCATCCATGCCACAGAGGTAGCAGGTGGTGCACTAGCAGCCTGTCAACTTTTCAGCCAAACCTGGCCAAGGGAATGTGAATCGACTTAGGAGACACAAACAACCCCCATGCTCCAGGAAGAGCACAGTCCTCAGCAGGATGAGCAGAAGTCAGAGGAGGTGGCTTCCTCAGCTGGCAAAGGTGTGTGAAGGATGGGTGTATAAGCACAGCTTCAGGCTAACAACAATTTTCTAGGAGGCAAAATTCACACTGGCTGTAAAGACATGCTTGCTGCCCCACATTTACACAGTCTTCTGCTTTGCACTTTTAGTAAGCCATTAATTAATAATTGCCATTAATTGTGAGGTTTATCAGAAGAGATAAGGGTTATGGGTTTTGGCTCTCTCCTGTCTTGTGTGGTGTGTGTGTTTACTCAAACACACTATGTAAATTCATAGATTTCTGGGACACTTAGGTTCAGAGAGTAAATGCTGGAAACAGAAAAACCCAGCCTGAGGTGGTTGTGAAGCCCTGGAGTAAGGCAGCAATGCTCTGTGCAGTGGCTGACAGCACTATTTATTTTCATTTGAGAAGCCACAAGAGCCCGGCCTGCCCCAGACATCTCTCACTCCATTCAGAAAGTGATGTTTACAGACAGCTGCAGGGAGTTACTCACAAGAGGCTTAAACAGGGAGGGGAAAGAAGGGCCATTCCTCCAGGCCCACCCAGCCACTGAGTTTTTCAGCTGAAGGGCAGGCTCAGATTCATCACAACCGGCTGGTGGAAACTAAGCCCAAATAACTGTCAGGATCACAAAAGCCTGGGAGACGGAAAAGTCTGGTGATAAATGTGGTGGCAAGTCGTTCTCCTGGAGCCACCCGACGTGCCTCTTGTTTGGATGCTGTCGTGGGGTTAACAGTGGTTTGTGGGATAACATGAGGGAACAAGAAAGGGTCATTCACAGACATCAGAAAGATGTTTGGAAAAGTGTTTAAAGTGCTTATTAGTTCAGAGACCCTTTCAACACCAACAGCTCCACGTGTTTCTCCGGAGATGCAGCTGAGTTACACCAGTAATTCTACACTCAGCTGAAGCATCATAAATCCATTTTGGGCAGGATTTTGTAGCTCCCATGGTGTAATCTGTCTAAGTCATTGCCTATTCATCTCTCCAAGATGTTTTTCACTGTTACCCATCACCATGTCATACAAATATCTTCCACATAAAACTTCAGGCTGTGCCCTTATTGTTTATCATGGTGTCTGTAGGATTCCCCCATCTTGGTGTGGGTGTAGGTGTAAAAACTCCTCTTAGCAGAAGGATTTCTACCTTTTAAGATTTAATAACATTTTAATATCTTACTGGTACACAGCTTTGGTATTTCTTAGATGTATTTCAAAGATTTCACTGTTGTAGGTATGCTGGTAGGATCTGGAGAGGTTAAAAGAAAAAGAGGGAGTTTCCTCATTGCCATGGCCAAAAGGGAGCAAAATCCCACTTATTCCTCACTCTTCTGCTGGCAAAAAATGCCAACTCTCCTGGTACAGAAATGGGGTAACACCTCTTTCCTCTATTTCAGTTACTCTGGTCCCTGCTGAGATGATGACATGGGGTCAGTATATTGAAGGAACTCTCTATCACTTGACATTTATCTAAGATTTTTAGCACAGATTCTGGTCTTTTATGCCACCTATTTGTACAGTTATATACTATAAATCTTCTGTGACTTAGAAAAAACATGTGATATGTAGTACAAAACAGTTTCTTTTGCATTCTAGGCAAATCCAAATGTCTTGTCCATAAGTTACAAGAGCATATAGTGACAGGACAAAGGGGGTTTCAAACTGAAAAAGAGTAGACTTGGTTTAGATATTAGGAAAAAAGACCTTTACTGTGAGGGTGATGAGGCAGTGGATCAGGTTGCCCAGAGAAGCTGTGGCTGCACCATCCCTGGAAGTGTTCAAGGCCAGGATGGATGCGGTTTTGATCAAACTGTTCTAATGGAAGGTGTCCCTGCTCATGGCAGGGGGACTGGAACTAGATGATCTTTAAGGCCCCTTCCAACCCAGGTCATTCTATGATTCTAAGTACCTTGAAATTGAAAGCCAGATTAAAGTTATGTTGCCTTCACCTGGACTTTGGTTATGGCTTCACATTAAATGCAGGTATTCATCTACCTGACCTGAATTTTAGTTATGTTTTCATCTTGATCAAAGCTACTAAACTATCTGGGAAATGTTTTATGTTTCACATTTAATTCTTTGAGAATTAAAAGATATCTTTCAACTTTGGAAAATATTAGTAGTTTCTGATCTTCCACGTGGGGTGTCCACATGCATATATATAATATGATTTTCAAGTATACTTAGCAGTTGTCTGACTGAAATGTTTGCATGTCTGTAAAATGGCTACTATTACTTTGCCTCAGAATAAAAAAAATAGTATTGGTAATTGCACATAACACATTTCAGCACAGGAGTCTAGTCAAACATTAATAAGATTTAGAATGTTTACAAAAGCATGACTTTAAAGCTGTTTATCTGTTATCATAAATTCAGAACTCCAGTGGGCCTGTAGGTATTCTGTTCTGCTGCTGCCAAAGCACTGTTAGGTGCCAAAAGCAGAGAGAGGGTAAAACTAGGTAAAATATGTTCATAGCCATGCATTGTGTGAAAACGACACATCAGGATCCACCTTGCCACTGCTGGCCCAATGCCACACACTGCCAAGGAAGGTAATGAGTACTAAGGGTAAATGTGTTCTTACACCCATATTTGGTGGTCACTTTGACCCAAATCAAGGGAGAACACCCAACAATGAAACATCTCAAAGAGAACTCTCTGTAGTGTTTCTGCTACTGATTTACCCCAGATGGTATTCTGTCTCCAGGGATGTCTCTGAGACTTCCCAAGACTTGAAACACAAACAAGAAAAGCATTGCTGAGAACAGAGGATCACCATTTTCTTTTCTAGGAGCAAAAGGGAACAAAAATGAGAGAAACAAACTCACAGGACCCAGTGTAGAAAAGGACTGAATCAAATGGAAAAGACTGCATCTGATGTTTTTCTTACAGTAGCTTCCTTATCAAGCCATGTCAATATCAACCTATTGGTAAAAATAAAACACTGCAACTGTCACTCTGCAGGCAAGCCTAGACAACAAATCTGAGCTTCAGTCAGGTTCTTAAATCCGTTAGCATTAAGTATGTCCGTATGTTTTACCAAGGTAGCTCATAAAGAAATACATGGCAGCACTACTTTGGCATCACTCTACCCTTCTGTCAGGGGTGTCACCACTTTTCAAGCCAATGCGTCAAGTGAAAAAAAAAAAATCTTCCAAAACTGTGAAAAAAAAAAATCTTTGACTAGATCCAAGAACAAATTCCTATAGAAAGCCACAACTCTAATCTCTCATATAAATCTTCCCCTGGCATTTAAGGCTGCACTTCTCTTGCTTTAAAGACTTTATGTTTTCACTGTGCTCTTAGATGATTTTTTAAGTAAGTCTGCTAGAGCTATGGCTGTTTTGGAGAAGAGTAGTGCCATGTTCTCTATCTGTCTAAAACAACATTTTCCAGTAATTATATGAACCCTACAGGGAGGTACAAACAAATTGCAAATGAGCTTTTTCCTGTGGTTCCACATGCTACAGCAAGTCCAGAGTGCTTCACCTGCTGAAATGAGAGCAGCTGCAAAAAGTGGAGTTGGATTCAGCTGCAAGATATACAGGACAGGGAAGACAGCTTACAGGTTTCCTTACACACTGTCCTGTGAGTTTTTCTGTTTTTCAGGAAAGATTGCCTGGAAGGACAGACTTAGCTTCTTTATCTCTCCTCCTGTTTTGCCCATAATTTCCTGTTTTGTCAGCCAAAGTAGTGGTGAGCATAGTGCGGATTGTCCCCATCTGCCTTCAGTACTGCTGACTGATTTATTGACACCCCTCTGGAAGCTGGTGGACAGCCTCTGGGCACAAATTTGGCTCTAAACAGCCAGGTGTGCTTGGCCTCTGAGTACTGGGTACTCTGGACATGCTTCAGCTGCTGGACTTACCACTGACTCTACATGGAAGGGCAGGCTGGCCTTGAGGCAGTGTGGACAAGCCCATTCCAAATGCCATGGTGCTGTTAAGGGTGAACCCTGGTAAACACAAGGTCCATGTGAAATGATGGACCTTGGCTACGTGCCTCCACCATCCTGTGAGCCCTGCAGGGAAATGACCTAAGTGTGTCCCAGCCCTCCACCCTTTTGGGTTGGTTTCACAAGGAGGAATGCAAGAGCTCAGGCAAGAAGGAAACAAGAGGACACTGGCCAAGGCCTTACTAAGATAGCCGGGGGCAAGAGGCTGGAGACAGCCTGGTGTCAGTAGACACAGAGCCAGCTCTTACCCATTTGTGATGTGAAAAAAGGCCAATTTTTCCATTCTTATTGCCTGACCCAGAACATCAAACCAGTGAGTCAGGTCACTTTTAAAATTCCTTTTTCTTCACCAACAGCCATCTGCACTGTGAAGCAAGGCATGGCTACTTGTACCCAAGGCAGCTTTCATCCCACAGATGCAGGTAACTGAACCACTGGCAGCTCTAGGATTGGTGTGGGTTGCACAAACCCACATGGGGCTGTGGGGATCTTTACAGCAGCTCCTCAAAAACAGACACATTGCTAGGCAGAACGCTTTAAGGAATGGTCTGTGTCTCACAGAACACACACCTTGTTTTACAACCTTTCTGATGCAACTAAAATTCTCACACTAAACTAACTCATCCTTAAGGTACACAAAGGTGCTCTGCATTTGGGAGGTCCTCACTGTCAACTCCTGCAGCTCAGCCAGATCCAGGCACATCCTTTTCTCTGCTAACTTTACCAGGAACATGCACAGTTTAGCTCTAGCTCCAAGAAGTACTCAGCAGATTTCCAGCAATAATTCAAACTGTGTAAGTTTCTGCTTGTGTGAAACAAGGTAGGATACTACCCTGATCTCCACGCCATGTGGAAAAACTGCTCAGCTGAACTGAGTAACTACATCAATCATGCAGAGCAAAGTGGAGAGGAAAAAGGGTGGAATGGATGATCTCTTAGCCAGCACATGAGATTCTCAGGATATGGTAGAAAAACAGGGTCTTTTAATATCTGTGAGTTTTATGTGTTTATTTTACATGTTCTGACTGAGATTTCCAAAGTTGTGCAAAGATGTTGGACCATTGTCCGTGTTAAAGCTTAGGAACTTAATAACGAAATCTCCTAGGCAGATGTGAAAACTTCAGCCAAAGTATATCATCTGTAATTCAACTTGTTTTACTGCATTTTCCAATAAGTGTATGAAAACTCAAAATAAAACTTCCTGTGCTATTTTTTTTTGCCTGCAGGGCAGAGCAAGGCAGCTGTTTGTCCTACCATTGCTGTGGGCTCACACGTGTTTTCCAGTTTAGATGCTGGCATATGCATTATGACCAAAAAGGCAAATGCTTGCTCTGAACAGCCCACTTGTTTGACTGATCTCACAATGGCCTGTTTTCTTTCAAAATATACCCTTTGAGAATGTTATTATTCTTGTTATGAAGCAAATGAACTTCACTTCCTCAGCAGCACAGCCACTGGGCTGACAAAGACAGCACGCCAACGTAATCAGCAGGTGCAGTCAACAACAGACGGAAGCAAAACCAACTTTTTTCCAATAGCCCTTTACCAGTGACAGTGAGGAAAATTCAGCACTATAGATACTTATTTCCAGTTCAGTACAAGAGGAAGCATATCCAAGATATAGCCAAGAAAAACTGCTGTGCTTGACAACACCATCTATAACTCATGGTGTTGCAGAAAATGAAAAAGGAACCATAGTATTTTTCCAAGATAGACAACCACATCTCAATTTTCCTAATGTTCATAGGAGACTAGAAGTTAAGAGGTTATGGGGAAGAAGATCAGGATAGATATTGATTGTCCATAACTTTAAAAAAAATAATTTTCCCTTTAATATATTTTTTGAAACCACAGTCACAAAAACTTGTGCATTGGGAAAAAGTTATAAACTGCTGAATATCTGTAATTTTAACAAACAAACTATTTTTTCAGCCTCTCAGGAAGTCAAGGCTCTTTCAAAATTATGCAACATACTCAAAAGTTATATAGCAGTCTAAAATCTTTGACCAAATTTGAATAAGTCACTTCATATGTGACTGATGTGGGATAATAATAGTCCCTTGAATACCTTGCTGTGGAGTCTCATGGACATATTGGGGTATTTCTCATGCTGTGGTCCTTCTTAAGTATCTTTGTCTGTGGTTGAAAGTGGAGGCAAAAAATCTCTGTTACCTTTATCTGGCACACTCAACTTTCTTTCATGAGGTAATTTTATTGAAGTATCCCAGAATAGTAGATCTTGGAGTTTACAAATTTGATCAGATGTAGGATACACATGACTTTTTAAAGCAATTTTTATGCCTTTTATCATGATGGATAGAAATATTCATTAAAACCTCAGAACACAATCAAAAGACAGGGAGCTGATATCTCTTTTATAAATGGAATTATTATTATAATTGGATTTACTGCATAAAATATCACCTAGTAATCCCTCCTTCAGATCTGTAACTTGTGTTTGAGGTTAGGATGACTTTCAGCAAAGCCCAGACTCTTAGCTCTAGAAGTCCACAAACAGCAGAGAAGGTTTATTAGATCCAGGACACAATAGGAAAGTGAAAGCCTGGAGCAGTTTCTGCCATGGAAGTTATGTTCACAGGTAATGCTGGGAAGTCCAGTCTTAGAGGCTTGAATATTGTGAGCCAGATGCAGGTAGGCAAATACCACTGAAGTCAATGAAAATGTTGAAACATAAAAGGGCTAAAAATACAGCCTGAAATTTCTCTTCTGAGAGTTTTTCTCTTTATTTTTGACAAACTGTTCCCAAAGGCACAGTTCTGGAATGTAACCAGCTAAGGCTGATTTAAAGGGTCAAAGGAAAAATCTCCAAGCTGGATTTTAGAGTTGCCTTAGAGCAAAAGACACAGTTGTTTGATTTATACACCGTGAAAAAACATTGAATTAACATAATTAATTAATTAGGAGTGGAGTCTCAGCTGAATTAAAAATCCCAACACTATATTTGTTTTCATTAACTCAAATCCCATGGAAAAGTTTCACCTTCCTATCTATTGAAGATAATAAGCTGCATGTTTGAAGCAGAGGGCCTTCACTGATGTAATGTATGACATAATGAGCTTTCGTCATGTGTTGACCTGGCCACTGCATTTTATCCCTGAGGCAAAATGGTTGAGTTTTTCCCCAGTAAACTTTCAAAAATTAATGTGTTTTCTCAGACACACTGTAGTATCCTTCAAGACACATTTTCATGCCAAATTACTTCTGGGGTATAATATTTTTGCCTTTCATAAAGAAACACTTCCCAAATGAATTGGTCCTATCTCTGAGTTTTGAAATCAGATTGTTTGTAATATTTTTACATTTTCATTAATGTCAGAACTCCAACTGGTGCATCTGAACATCTGCAGTGTTTGGGAGTGCCCTGAATGCATCAAAAAAATGTCAACACCAGCCCTCCAAAGCTCCAGACTGAAGATTTCCACATGGACTGCAGAGAAATATGGTCAACAATTTAATAGTTAAATCAAAGCTTGGGAGGTTACCAAATTGTCCAGATGTATCTGTCTTGCTGCTGGAATCCCTTGCTGCTTTGCATGAACACAGGGTTGCCTTCTAGAAGTGATTACAATTGTTTTTGTTCAGAAATGTCAAGAGGAAAAAGGAAAATTATAATAGGAAAGCTCATGGCAGTCAGCCCTCATTCCAGCCTCCTAACACACGGTGTGAGGAGGGACTTCTTCATGACTGCATCAAGTGTCTTACATGACAGCAGCTGCACATAGTTTCAGCACTAGCAATAGCTAAAAAATATATTCTCACCTTCCTTTAGTTGCTTGTTTTGTGAACAACATAACTGCCCACAGATAACAAAGGTAAGTAAATAAATGGTTTCCACAGTGAATAAGGTAGCTATTTGCTTTCTTCTCCGCCTTTTGATAGCTCTGTCCTATACTATGCTTTACTATACCCTAGTCTGAAGCATTATTCTGAATTAGTTTTAGAATTATCTTTTATTTGGACTGCAGAAGAGTATACAGCCATGAACCACAATCTTAGTGGGCTGCATGATCAAAGAGAACAAAGTCCTTGCTGCAAAATGCTTGCACTCTATAACCTGGGAAACAATAGATAAAGACACAGACAAACAGAGAGATGCAGTGTGCCTAATATAACAGTATTTGCAGTGGTTAATTATAGATGCCCAGGACCAGTCCGTGGGTGTAAGACCACCAGGCAGACATTGGACTCAAGGGGTCTATACTGCCTCCACCAAAAGGAAATGTCCTTGGCCTGCACTAAAATCTAAGCACTGCCTGGGGATTATATGGGAGTTGAACCCAACCAACAGAGTGCCATGGACCACCTGAACAGACTGTGAGTAGAGACCACTGAGTTCCCATTTCCAGAGGTTGTTTGGTACTGCTTTATTGTCTGGTAGAGATGGAGTCACTGACCATCCTGATGGGGCTTGATCCAAGCAAACAAGCTGCCTTTCCAATGATGTAAAATATAAGTCACTCTGTATGATTTGTCCAGACCATTTTATCAATATAATCTCAGCAAACTATTAGGCTCACTATTAGGGTGAACTATATGAACAAAACTGATTTTTTATTTTTTCAGAAAACTGTTTATAGAACAAATATATCTAAGACTTTTGGAAAGGTTAGAAACCCTCAGGCTTTTGTGCACAAATCAACCTCTAATGAATAGGGGGTTAGCAGGTGATTTTCTTCTAGAGCAAGTTATTTCTGTGAACAACTTCTTTTTCTCCCTCCAGAACAGATGGTAGTGTTCAATATTTAACATAGATTACTGAAAAACATGGGCAACTTATGTTTCATTTGTGCATACATTTTTTTTGTTTTTCTGTGTTACACAAATCTGTTTTATTGAAACATACACACACATACACACACATTAAGCTTACAACACCCAGGGCTTGTGCACATGCGATGTATACAAAACAAAGCCACAAAAAATCAAAAACACCTTTAAACCGTCTATTAGTGCACTGCAGTGTAAACCATTTACGCCTTTGTCGAAAGGAAAATGTTTTCCCAGTCCTACAACTGCTATATTTCCAGGCAGTGCATCATAACACTGTCTGTCCTGTAGTGGTGGTGGTGGATTGTACGGCAAGGTTGCCTCTGTAATCCTACAAACAGAAAGTGAGGAGAAAAAAGGAGGTTTTGGAAAAAAAAAAAAAGGATTTCTTCACAGAAGGATGAGCATTAGGTTGACAATTGTTCAAACTGAAATAGGGTTATAGGTCTGTTATGTGCCTTGATGTGGATCCCTTCAGATTGATAGCTGGGTCTTAATAATCCAAGTGGCTCATAAGCTGCACTAGCACTGTCATACTGCCCTGGGAATGTCCAGGAAGATGTACTCAAGACACTCTCCTGTTTAGCTATTCACTGAACCTTCTCCCCCTCCTTCACGTCTCTAAAGCTTTTTTTCTTATTCATAATAATTGGGGGGGTGGGGGTTGGGGGGGAGGGGTGCTTTTTTTAGTTCCTTAGAGGAGGAAAAGAGCCCTCTGGATTTGCAATAACAAGGTAAGAAATGGAGTTTCTGGTTTCATAGATAGAGTAGTAGTAATATTTCTTAAGGAGTGATATTTGTGTTCTTCGTGAGTTTTGATGGTGGTTATTTTACAGTGGCTCCAAAGCCAAAGTAGATTATTTACTGTACATTTGTATCACTTCAGTCGGATGTAATGATAGCACCTAATTATGTTCACAGAGAAGAATGTGCTGCATGCAATACAAAAGACTGGCAGATCATTTCTGGTCTTTGTGGACCATTTGGGTCCTTTGTCTTCTCAAGACAAAATTAATTTGTTGGGCCAGCCAGAAACACAGCAGTGATACTTGAACACTGCCAAAGTTTCTTGCAGCCAAAAGTTCTGTGATTTAGCACCAAACTAAGAAAATTGTATTTTAAGGAGCCAAAACACTTCAGATTACTTCATTTACTTCAGATTACATAGTTTTCTCTGTTAGTGAAACAAGATCAAAGTGTTTTTCCTGAAGTTCTGGTGACCAGAGGTGCTGTGTGAAGGTGTGCTCACATTGTCCAGTCACTGGCAAAGCCACACGCTGGCTCCCTGTCCCCTGGCACTGAATCCTGTCTTCTGTTGGATCAAGGCATGTAGTAGAAACAATTTCAGTTAAATTATTCAGACTTAATTTAAAAAGAAAAAAGCACAATAATTTTACCCAGAACATTTCATTAATTCAAAGCCCAACATGGGCCCAGAGGCAGTGGAACCAGTAGTCAGAAGGTGAGGGCTTCAAGCGACAGAGCAAAAGGAGAAGGGAGGCAAAACAAAGATCCAGCCATATGGGTGGCTTGAGTTGGCATCATCATCAGAAAATCTGACTCTCTTTATTTTTAAATATAGAAAATTAATCACCTTCTATTATACTTTCTACGTTTCTTATTTCTAGCTTACTGGCAATATTTGCCAAGAAATATTTTGGGATATTTTTTAGTAATTTCTGAATACCAACAAGTTTAGTCCTTACCTAATCTTTCTGATATTTATGACATAAAATAAGGAGCTTGAGGAGAGTCAGAGCCAGCCTTGCATAAGAAGAAAATGTTACTCCTATTAAAATCATTGGAGGTGTACAATCCACTGTAACTAAGGCTTTTGTATATTCATTGATGAGACAATAAAAAGTTTTAATGGCTTTAATATTATGATCATGTATGATTCTGACAGAACACATGTTAGTATGGGGGTTTTTTTCAGGTAATTTCTTATTTTTCCAAAGACAACATGATGATAATAGGCAGAACTGTTTTAGTTATCCACCTGAAATTAAATCATGTTCACCAAAGACTCATAAATTGTTCAGAAATAAAAGCTAAATTTGCCAACTCCCCTGCCCTAGTGCCACATATAATTTACAAGCGAAATCAAATCTCAGAACATGTTTGTGAGATTTGTACAAAGTAAAGATCATACTGGATTCTGGAAAAATTAGGATGGCCTTTGGAAGTGATCCTAGACATGTGCAAGGACCTGCATGGGAGCAGAGACAGGAGAAGTACAGGTATGAATGATGATAGCTGTCCTCCTTTGCAGGCAGGGCATCTAGGGAGACTCTCTGTGTGGTGTAGCCCTCCTCAAATTACTTAATTTAATCCTTTAGCTATGATATCCTTCTTATCATTCCCTTTTGCCACCACCTCATACATCACAGAAGTGTTATTCATTCATTCATCATTAGAACTGGGCATTGACAAGTGTATTTTAATAGCATATACTCCTTACAAAGGCTGCTTATTAAGTTAGTGTTTCTACGCCTCTTTATAATTAACCATAAAGTGTCCAGGACATACATTTTCATTTTCTCTCTGGATTTTTGATTGGATGAAAGCCCAAGAAGCTTGTATCCTAAAATACTGCTGGTACAACTGTGTGTGTGTTTGATATAATGTAATTTCTTTGCTACAAGGACAATAACCAATATGGCAACTTTGCTCATTTATTGACTTGGCCAAGTGAAAATGTACCTTTTATGTCCTTAGAGGAAAAAAATGTTCTAGTTAAAACACAATTGAAAAAAAAAAAAAAAAGGGTTTAATGCTGTTTGTCTAAGAATTAAGAGAATTAAGATACGCAATGTTAAAACAATCTTGACATTGACAGCATTTTAACTGGAAGGGCTTTTCTTATGCTTAGGTCTGAGCTGCATGTTTTTGATCAATCTGAGAGAGTGAGACAAAGGGATAAGAGCCAAATTACCAAAAACCTCTTTCCAATATGACATTATAGCTTCAGTTTGAGGTCTGATCAGGATTTCTTCAGTTGAAAGTTTTCCTAGCAAAAAAAGATGATTCACCCAAATCTGACTTTTCCCACATATGGATCTGTTATGAACACATTTTCATTGAGAAAAAAGCTCTCCCAGTGGAGTAGCCAGTAGAATAGTGGCAACACTGGACACTGACCTGGATGTGGGATAATAGCTGTATTTCTCCTCCTTGTCTTGGTTAAGGAATTGTATTTTATGAAAGAAATGCAGAAAAACTTAGAGACCCACTCCTTTTCAGATGTAATCTGTTGACAGTATAAACTACTAGTTTTGAAAACACAATAGCAGAAAACAGATGTTAGAGAGAAAGTAAAAAGTATGCAAAAATGGCAAATTACCAGTGGTTTTAAAATTAACCCTGTTTCTGCAAATTCATCTTCCTAGAGATGCTAAAGCTGTGCAAAGTCCAGCTGAGATCACTGGTGCAGCATATGAGCCTGGACAACTGTCTTGAGGGAGAGGGCTGTGGTCTAGGGGCCTGTGTCTGTTACATGAGTTTTCTTAACAAAGCAGTACCCAAAGCCTTTTAAAGCAGACGTTGCTCCGTTTCGTTTCCATGATGTAACATTACTTGAATTCACTTGGTGAAAAATGCTAAATCAAATGTCATGATTAGGACTACTGCACAGCTTTTATTAGCAGCAATTCTCACCTGTCAACAATTCAGAGATACCTGTTCAGGTCAGGATCCCTTTCTGATGTGTCAAAACAGCTCCTACAGTTGTAAAAAGGGATAACATCCCAAACTAATAACATATAAATTACATGCAATATATTCTTGAGAATTTCTAGATTAGCTTTTACAGGAAACATAGAATGAAGAAATAAATGAACCTTGCTGGCTTCCTTAATTTTTGAAATGCAGAATTTTTTTCACAAATTGTCAGTGAATACATTTCACGTTTCTGCAGAAATCTCCCAACAAACATTTCATCTGATTCTGATTAAACAGAGCAAAGCCACTGAGCATGACAGATTCCTTTTTAGCTTGCACTGAAAAGCCTAATAAGAGTTAAATGTTCTAACATTCTTTTCTTCCAGTCAGCATTATATTTGCATGCAAAATCCAGGAAAAAAGATGAGATAGGCAACATGAGCATGTTGGGGTTTTCTCATCTTTTAACGAAGTTCCTGAAACAAACTCCATGTATGTGACCCTTACAGAAAGAGCTGAGCTAGAAGTTGTTTGGGATCTTTTGTTAGTCAGTCACTTCCCTTTGCCCATGATTTTACAAACTCACACGTGATGACTTTCCAGTCCTTCATGAGAAGCCAGGGAGACATTGAGGAAGGGAAATGCACAAGGGAGCAGGTAAATGGTTACTGAAGAAATATTTGTGTCATAACCTACAGCCACCCAGAAGTAGCTGTCAAAGAGCCAGTGAGCCATAAAATGGCAGGGGTCAGCTACCCACCCAGACTAGTTTTCCAAAGTAGATATAGTAATAAATCCAGCCCTATGCTCAGAAAGAATTTGAATTCCTGAGGTGCTGGATACAAATAATTTTTAGACTTCCATAATATGATTTTCAAAGACTATTCTTGTAAAAGATGTAAAATTCTTGTAAAAAAAATGAAAAAAATCTTGCAAAAAAAATATTTAGCAATATTTCCTCTCTTAACCTTGCTCTATTTGAGATACATTTGTATTCGTTGTCAGGAATTAAATACACCTGACAAATCTGGGATATGAGAGAGCTCCAGTGGACACAAGGATATTAGTTTCCCTCACTTTCTTAAAATACAGATTTGTTTTGGTTACCTTCCCTTGCCACAGTCTTTCTTTCCAATCTCTTTCTGGAGAAAATTAAAATGCACAATGACATAATCTGGTGTTTGGAGTTTTTCTAAAATCAGATAACATCACTGGTCTTGTTAATGATTGTCTATTTGTAACATACTGTTCAAAACTCTCATTTGCTTTGCTTGAAAATCCCTTACCCATCATTTGCCCACAAGTTTTTGTCCCTGTTTTTTCTGAAATGGTCAAGTCAAACCTGGAGGAGTTATTACTAACCTGTTATTGAGTTGGGAAGATCACCATTCTCATTTCAGACCTGAGAGCAATGAAAGCTTGCCTGCTATTTTGCAGCTATACTTACTGGTTTAACACCAGTCCTATACATCTTGTCCCTCTGACTGCAGCCACTTGATCCTCAAAGCAATCATCTCAACACCTTCCTATGTCAGTTAAAAGTATTTGAGTTCCTCATAATGAAAAGTGAAAAGAAAGCTTGAGGTTGTTTTTTACAAGCTTGGAAAATGTTAAACTTTTACTTAGATTTTCTGATAATAATCATTATTTTCTATTAATTGAAGTTGGAAATATCAATATGATATCACACGCTTGCAAAGAGGTCAGTCCATTCCACCAGTGGGCAAACGTACTTGAGCACTGTGGGAGGAGATCAATTTTGTTTACCTGGTTTGACCTTTTTGTCAGACGCACAGAAAAAGATTGTGATAATCTTATAGAGTGCACAGGGGAAACTGAATTGAGCTGTGGCCAGGGAAAGGAAGAGCAGTCTCTGACACCAGATGCTTGAGGGCTGAAAACATAAATTATAAAGATGGATAACACTGGAGGCACAGGAATGAAGCTGGGGACAGAAAACAAGTGTGGGCAGACTGAGGACAGCACTGATTGTGAACAGCAACTGTGGGATTCTGATTAAATAAATGAAAAATTGTAGAAATTAACTGGGAGCTAAAGTGGGCACAAATAGTTAGCATTCCTGTTTCTCTGAATGTTTCCAAACCAACCTTCTCTAACTAATCCACCACACTGACATCTGTGCTTTCAGGGATCTTCATTATCTTCAACTGGATCATTTATCATCTGTTGCTCACTGTAGGAAGATCCATTTCCAGCTCTGAACAACTCACCTTTTATTTGTGTAATTTCAAGTAGAACCTTCAGCATTCTTCCCCCAAGCTTCCTTCTGGTCTCAGGAAGAGCTCCTGTAAACTCCTGCAAGTTAAACTCATCAGTCCCCATCCCACTATAAAAGCTGCTAGACCGCTAAAATCATGGATATTCTGCCTTTCTCTCTGATCAACGTTGTCTCACTCTTTCTTTCTGGTTGTTTATATCTATTTTTTATCCTGGTCTTACATTTAGTATGCAATTGCTTGAGGAGGGATTCGTGCCTGGTCATTGCTTGTCCAAGGCTCAGATCAGTGGTCTCAGCTGAGACACTCAGACATAAAATTAGTGGCAGCAATAGACAAGGATGGCATCGGAAGGGATGGCCAACTGATGCCAACTTTTTTATCTGCATAAGAGCTGAATATTGCTTCAACATGCAGAAAGTAGTTCAGATTGATACAAACTTTGAGAGCCAGCTGGAGCCTGTGGGACCTTGGGAAGCTCAACTTTACACCAGCATGCGCAGGAGAAAGCTGGAAGAATTCTTTCCTATGACTGCTGGGAATGGTAGATAGCACAAAAAGGAAAGGAAAGGACCAAACTCATACATGATTAGGATGAGACAATCAGAGAATAGTTTAAATTGGAAGGTACCTCAATAGGTCTTGTAGATCAACTCAAACATTTTGGAGAAAAATACCTATACATTTAGCAAAAAATTTCTTTTTTTCTTTTTTTTTCCTTTTTTTCTTAGTTTTTTTAAGTTTGGTTTTTTTGGGTTTTTTTTTTTTGTGGAGAGAAGAAGCTGATTTATAATACTTAAACTCTCTGGATTGGCAAGACGACAGTAGCAGGAGCACAGGTACAGGTTCTGACAGTCCATTTGGTAGCTGTGCACATAATGGGAAGTTAATTGGATAAGCAGGCACAAATAGCCCATACAATGTCGAGATTTTCAAATTTATGCGTTTGAATGCCTCCTGGTTTTTGATCCAAGTTATAAATCCATCTCATTTTCTGAAAGCACTGAACATTTGGACCTTTGAAAATCAGGCTCCGGAGAACTCATGCAAGTCATGCACCAAAAATGTATGTTTTCAGAACCACCAACTATTTTCTAAAATTTTGCTCTGACTTACATATTCCCTTTGTTGATAACCATTAAAATATGGTAATTGTTACCAGGCCTCTGCTAAATTTCCAAAGAAAACCGATACTTTAAAGTAACAGGAATGTTGCTTATTTTCTGTTTTAAAAAACAAGCCCATCCCTATCTAGTGATCCTTCTTAATGAAGCATGTCTTGCATCTCCAGCTGCCAGGCAAACAGGGAGATAAGCTGTCCAAATTGCTGTGCAGCCAGATACTTGCTCACTCCAGGAGAGCTGCCAGACTGCTTTCATTTGGAAACAGCCTCCTTCAGCATGGAGGTGACTTTTGTTTCCTCTGGCTGTGGTGGAGGATTTAGCATTGTGTGCCTTTCAGTAAGGCTTTATGTGTGCAGGGCTGTCTCATGCTGTGGTAGGCTGCCTGTTGCTCACTCTCTCCCTATCATAATTCTGATTTAATATTGGCGAGGATGTATTTTATAATTGATCCACAGTTCAGCAAAAAGAATTGATTTCCCCATTCTGAGTTGCTGCCTCGCATGAGGTGCTTCCGAAATGGATGTAACTCTTTTGTGTTATTATTTTGTGTTATTACCTGGAAGCCACAATACCAATTGAGGTAGGGGGCTTCCCCCAAAAAGGGGAAGGGAAAAAGTCTGCCTGATTGGAAAAAGGGGATATGGAAAAACAGTTTGAAAAGTACTTTGATTAGTAGATAAAGGCTTACAGGTCACAGCAACAAAGAAAATGTCATAGTGGTGGTTCATCTAGCTGTGCTTCCTGCCTCTAGAGTCACAGTCAGCTTAGATATTTCATCTCAGACATCTCAGTCACTTCCAGTCTGGTCATAGGTATGAGTTAGACAGTGACAGCTACTTGAGTGAAAGGACATCCTCTCCATTGCAGCATTACTGTCTGCTATGACTCAGTTACAAAGCAGAGCTGCTCCAAGGGTCTGACCTGCCACCCAGGTGCAGAAGTGCACATAGCTTGGAAAGGGCACTCTGAAGAGAAGTGATACTCCTTGGACACATGGGAAAGTGCTACAGATTAAATAGAGAGGTATTATAGAAATGCAGGTGGGATGCATAAGGTAGGGGTGTGGGTCCTTTTAAAACAGGAAGTAACCTCTTTTTCAGGAAGAAAAGAAAAAAACATTTTTAATTGCTACAGAGCAGGGCATTTCTTCATGTTTCTTAGAAAGGATCTATAAAAAGGACATCATTACCACAATATGCATTTTCCATACTCAGTAAAGAAATTCAATGGCTAGAGCAGCTTGTGAAAAGCCTGCTCTTGCCTGAGTGCACACTATGGCTGCAACTATGTGTGTGCAGTTCATGCAGATGTGAAAAAACATCCCAGTGGTTCAAACGCAACAGTTGTTTCCTTTTGCTGACAGATGGTGGTGGACAGTTGGCAGCTCCGGGCTCCCACATCACACCTCTGTCACAGCCCAGGAGAGGGTCATCACACAGGCAGAGATTTTAACACCTGTCAATGTAGGCTGCATCCTAAAAAATAAATAACAATTAAAGTAACCTCTTAATTCTTCCAGAACAAAATCCTTTAGGTATACTATAACTTCCTTCTGTTTATCTTCATATTAAAAGGAAAATTAAACCAGCAGAACAGCAGCTCCTGTTATTAACCATGTTGGTTTCCAGTAATCTCTATCACCCACAGGTTTACTGGCTAGTTCAATGGATAAGGATCTGCAGACAATTGATCATTTTCTTTGTAACACTCTAGTCACTAAACATGTATTTATGAATTGTAGTCTTGTTGCTAAACAAGAATAATCCAGGGTGTCCACTCACGTCATCAGCCCCAGTTGCCATGGAGATGAGTCACAACATCTCTCTCTCTCTCTCTCTCATGATGCTTGGGGAGCTCTTTGAGGGTTTTTCCTGCTGTCCTTACACAATAAAAAGCAGCTTTGTGAAGCAAAATTGATGATTTAGTTCTGCTGCACAGTCAGAGATATGATTTCTCCAGTAGTGTTAAAACTGCTATGAAATTGACTTCTGTGGACATTCAAAATCTCCCAAACATATCTTTGCCTGAAAACAATTTAGATTTTAACCTTAAGCATTCTTATCCTCTGAAAAAAAACCCAAGTTTAGAAGGAACTTCCCACCCTTTTTCTGTGCACTATGCAAAGTGGTGGTGGACTTGATGATCTCAAAGGACCTTTCCAACTTATTTGATTCTGTAATCCTGTGAAAGCAGGGCTCAGTAAGGTTTGTGGGGAGGCACCCACTTGTGTGTCAGAGAGTTGTTAAAAATGAATTCCAAAGAAGGACTCAGTTAAAAATTTACTGGCATTTGTGACTTCCCCATCATTACCACAAGACCTGCACAGTGCAGTACTCCCCAGCTCCATGACTCCAGATCAGCCTCAGCATGTGGGCACTTGCCAGATTTTCTGCTGAATTTCATGCCAGCAGCAGGAGAACAGGTCAATATTAGAATCATGGAATGGTTTGGGTTGGAAAAGTCCTTTAAATATCATCCAGTTCCAACCCTCCTGCCATGGTCAGGGACACCTTCCACTAGATCAGGTTGCTCAGGGCTCCAGTCTGGCCTTTAACAGTTCCTGGGATGAGGCATCCACAGCTTCTCTGGGCAACCTGTGCCAGTGCCCCACCATCCTCACAGTCAAGAATTTCTTTCTAATAACCACTCTGAAACTACCCTCTTTTAGTGTAAAGCCCTTACCCCTTCTTCTGTCACTACATGCTCTTATAAAAAGTCTTTCTCCAGCTCTCTTGTAAGCACCCATCAGGTACTGGAAGGTGCAGTAAGGTCTTTCCCTTCTCCAGGCTGAACAATCCCAATTCTCCCAGCCTCTCCTCATAGGAGAGATGCTCCAGCCCTCTGATCATCTTTGTGGCCTCCTCTGGACTTGCTCCAACTGGTCCATGTCCTTCCTGTGTTGAGGACCCCAGAGATGGGTGCAGTGCTAAGGGTGGAGTCTCAGGACAGTGGAGTAGAAAGGCAGAATCCTTTCCCTTGACCTGCCACCCATGGGGCTTCTGACGCAGCCCAGGCTTTCTGGGCTGCAAGTGCACATTGCCAGCTCATGTCTGGTCAGATCTTGACCTGGACATAATCAGAGCAATAAGGGCAGAAAATAAATCTGGAAAATATAATGTTGCTGCTAACATTGTATTTTCAATGTCATAGTTTCCCCCTTTCTCAGCAGAGTTCAAGGCATGAATCCTCCAAGGAAAGTAACATCATCTAGTGGGGAAAGTAGCTATCCAAGGCTACTGCAGAGTGGAGAGGGACTTAAGAAATCCCCTTATTCTCTAATGTTTCTAGTGAATTTATTTCCTCAAAGCACTGCTTTTGGCCAGCATTCTGCTCCTTTGTTCACACTTGTTAGCTCCAGCCTACTCGCTCAGGGCACGAACATCTCTCCTAGGCTTACGGATATATGGTCTGGGCCTGAAAATTCAGCGATGTAATGCTGAGAGCTGAAAAGCACTAAATCCTGGAGATCAGCACTGATGGGGGAGGGATGCAAAGTAAATACTGCAGGTTGTGTGCTACAAAAATGTGTTGTTCAGATAATTACAGTCACAGGAAGACAGTCACAGATGGCTTTCCACAAGTAGAGCTTTAAAAAATAGACATTGCCCAAGCACTCTCCTCACACAGGCATTTGGTCATAATACACATTTTTTTATCTCCATAAAAGAACTTTTTTGTCAATTCAGAACAAAACCACCAAGTTTTGAAACTCTAAGAGAAATTGGATACAAATATTGTTGCATTGAACAAAGTGTTTCATTTTGATTTGGGACATTTTCATAGAGGCATACAACATACAAAATAGAAAAATGTCATAAACTCAAGGTTATTTTGAATGGAATACTCAAGAGACTCATCATAACAAATGTTGAAATGGGACAAAGACTCATCACAAAAAATGCTGAAGTGGGACAGAGATTTCAGCTGAGTCAGACCATTTATTCCTGGTTCACTTTCAAAAGGAGATTCAAACATAACTGCAATGATTTTACATATGGCATTTTGATTTTAAAACAACTACATTTTCCAGTTGAAAAAACCCATACAAGTAACATCAAAGATTTTCTAATCAGCCTCAGTGAATGAGAAAGATTCACCAGTTCAATACAACATACAAAGCATGAGAAGGAGAATTAAAAGTTCCTGAAATGTAAACACAGAGGATTTTTAAATTTTAAGTTAAAAAGAAAAAAAAAAAAGAGCTTTGACATCATGCAATGTAGGAGTGTGAGAGACCCCACCCTGCATCTGGTAGGCGAGGAGGTAACCTAAATGTGCCCGGTCTCCTGCAGGCCACCTCCTCACAGGTGGAAAGCCTGGAGCAGCGGAGCAGGATTTCTGGGCAAAAGCAGCCTGGAAGACCCTGGGGAGCCCTATGAAAATGACTCACTCACTAGGGGTGGGGGTGTTCTTTGGAAGGAGGTTAGTGGGAGCTGGCTGCTCAACCAGTCCTTGGGGACTGGGGCTGTGAAAAGACTGGGAACTTTTATAGCCTGAGCAGGCTGCTGCCTCTCTTTTAACGTAGGAGGGAATGGGTGGAGGATGGAGGAGGGATTTGTTTTGGTTTTTGTTGGGGTAACAAAATCAGGAGAAACCATTAGGTAGAGTTATCTAGGATGACTTTTCCTTTTCTTGCGTGTTTTGCTGACAAAAGCTGCAGGCAATTTGCCGTAAGTGAGGCTTATGCTGAGGGGTTTTTGTAAGTGCTTCATATACAGACAGTTTAACAAAAGCCCACGTATTTCTGCTGAGAAAAGTTGTGTTCTTACTGACAGCTTATTTCTCTCCATCAAAGTGAATGCTAGGGGAGAAGGATTATCCTAAGAATGCTGCTAAAAGATGAGTGGATCTGGCAGTGTTAGGTTTACAGTTGGACTCAGTAACCTTAAAAGTCTTTCCCAACCTCAGCAATTCTATGATTCTGTGATTCTGCCACAGCTGTTCACACCAGAACACTTTCCTGATTTTAGCAACCTTTCCACAGCCTGGTTATTGTCTCAAGCCATATATTTATCTGACTGTGACTTTTTTTGCCTTTTGCATTGTGGATGTAAGCTGTGCATTAAGGACTTTTTACTGAGTTGGAAAAGTATTTCAGTACATTTTTCTTGAGAAATTAGGGGAAATCAAACACTTAACTTGAAATTCTATTTTTCATTTGATTATTTTTCTAGAGTTCACTTTAGAAATAGAATGAAACGGAAGCAATTATTAATTGAAGAGGAGACATTCTGTACTGAACTCTTTTCATTTTCCCGAACTTAAGCTCTTTCAGCGACCCAAAGTGTATAACTGATTTTTTAAAAAATATTCCAACTTCAGTTGAAAATTAGTTGTCTTCTGATTTCAGGCAAAGTGATATCAAATATCAGTATTACTTGTGGAATGGAAATTATGTCCTCTCACTGTTCTGCTTTTGTTACTTTTGTTTTTCATCACCAGCTTTTTTTCCAAGGCAAAACTAAATGCTATTAGATCAGTAAAATTAAAAAAGAGGTTTGCATGGATGCCCTAGGACAGGAACCAGTATCATATTTTACATAAACTTGAGTACAACACTTTGCTAAGTTTTCTGCAAATACATGGCAATTTTTACTTTATAGATATTTTTACCTTTTTGAAGGAATGACTTGACATCAGGAGAAGGAAAAACCCAACAAAATGAAAATAATTTAAAAAATCAAACTACATCTCCTTTGTTGTATGCTTTGGCCTTACTGCCCCAAAGAGAATGTACAAATATGTGACAGATGATGGGTAACAGGTTAAGATTCAAAAGAAGATGCAGCAAAGATGCATCTTTCCTTGTAGATGTGTCCACATGCTCCATTTGGTTATGTTGCAGAGTGATGTGGCCATTCTAACATTAGACTGGCAGATCCAGATGCTGACAGCTGTCTCTCCATGGTGGTTCAGAGCTGAGCATTCACTACGCAGCTCTGCTGATTTTGTAACCAGCTCCTCTTTCCATGGGTTTGAGGATGCTGACGGTACCTTTAAATCAGCTTGAGCATGCCTCCACTATACTGTGTTCACTGTCAGGGCACTGATTTATTTCTACTAGAAATGTCAGACCTCCAGAGGAAATTTGGTAGTTTCTGATACCTGCAATTTCCTTCTTTTCTGTCCTCCCATTCCTGCTTTCTATCCCCACCCCCATTCATGCTTTGCTCCAGCCTACAGCGATATGGAGGACATAGCATAGAACACCGAATGTGAAATGAGGTGTGTGGCAAATTGTAATGACAGGGTTGATCAGAGGTGTGTGTGGAGGGCCTGTTTGCAGCACACGATTCAGTGAAGCAGAGCTGGGTTAACGTGGTGAACACATTTAAACCATGGCATCTGAAGGATCTTAGCAAAATAGCTCACTGTCTTCTCCCCTAAATGAGTCCTTTTCAGTACTCAGCTCCATAAATGTGGAAAGCTGAGTTCACTATATGTGGGTGTTTGCCATTTTGGAACTGGCTTAACTTTCTAATGACAAGCAAAACAATGTGTTACTCTTCTGGGTGTTTTATGCCCCTGTGCTCCCCAGCTGGTGCTCAGGAGCACTGCCAGGCACTCTGCCCCTGTTCCTGTCCCTGAGATCTATGGGCTTATTTCTGGCTGGACACGGGTTGGTGGCTGGCTATGAAAGATGACATTTGCAATTCCACAGGTCGAGGTCCTCCTACTTCACAATGTTGTGTTTATGTCCCAGAACTTCTGGTTTTGTGACCCTTCCATCTGCTTCCTACATTTCTAGCTGATTGTGGGGGTAGCTCAGGTTGCCTGTGAAGCAGCATGGCTTCTCTTCTGTTTTGCCTTGCTGTGTTACACATGGTGAGTATCCCTGCCCTGCGCCGGCCGCTCTGAGCTGCTGAGTCCCAGGGTACCAGAGCAGCCACAGAGCTGTGCAGGCAACTAAATGTGTGATGTCCCAGATACAGCATCCTACCTCAGCCTCCCTCCTCTGTCAGAGCCACGGCAGAAGAAGAGCAAGAACCACATGTGGCACCCTAAGCTTTGAGCAATTGCAGCCTGAGGTTTCTCATTTCCAAACTGCTGTGCCTGGGGGAGCACAGAGCCTACAGTTAAGATGATGCCAAGCAGAAAAATTATTTTCAGTTTTGGGTTTCCAGGGTTTGGGCTGAACTTTACTTACATATTGGAACTTAATTCCTTCAGCCAACACATGAATACTTGTAGACAAGTCTGAACTTCAGGCACACACTTCCTAACTTCCCTTCACTTTAAGTGGCAGCATCACACAAATGTTGCTAAATTATGAACTCTGTGTTAAAGGCATTACTGGGAAGTAACCTCCTTGCTTTCCCAAGCTTCAAGAAATGCAGGAGATAAGCCTTTATCTGTGTAGCTGGTATTTGTTGCAATAGGGTGAATGAATAGAGCTGTATCACAGAAATCATGACTCAAAAAATAAAAGTTATCTTAACAGATGGAAATGAAAATGTGTTTTCAGTAAATGTCATCTGATTAGACTACTCAGTTTTTTGTGTGCCTTTTTATTGCTTCTAGGACCAGATTAAGATAGATAGCAATAAGAAAATACATTTAATACCTTTTATTTTCTGTTTTGCTCTACTAAATAAAATTGTTGAAATTACAAATATACACAGAAACTAAAGTATCTCTGCTGCCAGAGTTATAATGCCATGCACCTTCTATATATGGAAGTACATCCCATGCTTTCAGAGTGTTCCAATCTTTTCAGTGCCAGAAGGTGCCAGATTTTGTAATGCAGTCCTGACCCAGCAGAGTCATGTTTCACCAATGAGTGTATGAAACAGACATTTATAGTTGGGCCTGGTGTGCTGCAGCAGCACAGTTCCCTTCCCATCAAAGGACTGAGTGGGAGTTAACACCCTACAGAGTGCCTGTTGAATGGGAATAATGTGACAGCATCTTCTCTCAGTGGCAAGTGGCATTCATAGATGGATCTGCAAGAGACTAGAAGATGGTTTTAATTCACACAGGAGTGAATTCCCTCTGGTTTCTGGGAATATTTTCTCCCCTATGAGTGCTCATGAGCTTTCTCCTTCCATCTGACAGAATTAGTGTTCCAGTACAAAGTACTTTTTGGGATGTTCATGGCCATGGCTGGACTCAAGAACCTTAGAGGTCCTTTCAAACCAAAATAATTCTATGATTCTATGTTTCAGGTCCCTTACCTTCTTTGTAGAGTCTCTGAGAAGAAATTACTGGTGCCTCAGCAGGTCAGATTTTTTATATACATCATCTATAAGTTCTTGAACAGTGATGGTGCTCTTATGCACTTGGAAAATGAGTGAGAACCAGAGATCCCACTCCCAGGATGCACTCAGCTCCAGAAGGTTGCAGTGCTAGGCGAGCCTTGGCCTTGTTGCTGACCACCTGGACATGTTTCACATCAGGGAGAAAGTGGGGGCAGTAATGATTATACAATACACACAGGAGAGTCAATAATAGTGCCAAAAAGCAACAAACAAAGGAGTTTTGAGACAGGGTTTGTTTTTGTAAGATTATACTCAATTCAGTCATTCTGTGACTGCATGTATTCTTCTGTTTATTTATGCAATAAGCTGCCCTTGTAAGGCTCCAGCAGATAAAAAAATGGAGTCTTTCCAGATGTGTGAAAAAGGCAGTTTTTTGGAGAGGTTTTTATACACTGTCTTGCTACAAGAGATTTTAACTCACCAATCATCATCAAGAATATTTGGATTTTCCTTGGTAAACCACAAAAACCTTAATGGGGAAAATCATTAAACATATAAAGTTATAGAAATATAAATATTTGACTAAAACCATTATTGAGAAGGCTCTTGGGAGCCTGTGTTTCTGTAAACTTTAAGGCCTATAATGAATATACACATACCCTTCTTCCTCTCTGTTTTCTCTCCTCCCGTGAAAGGTCAAAATTGCTTCAAGTTACAGCTGTGAATCTGAGTAGTTTTATGAACTTTTACTTCATTGGCTTGTCCTAGGAACACAAATTTATTTCACAGTGCATGGCAGAGCAAAAGGTATGTTAATGTCTGAGGAACAAATGTAAATGTTTAAAAATGAACTGAGTAAGCTGTAGAATAGCAGAGCCAGGGAGGCCACCTTGTAGAGTTTGTGTTTTATAATCTGTGCTTTTAACAGCACAAGTATGAGTATATTATAGTTCTTATTTGAAACAAGAATAAAATTTTCTGCATGTCTTTCCTAAAATGTGTGATCACAGCAGACCTCTGAAAATTAAGCTCTATGAAGCCAATCATGTGAAGGATGTCATTATAAAGAAAATTGTATGGCCTCTAGCATCACTGACCTTTTGTTGTGGAGCACATTTCTTTACTGTTGGCATCACAGGAATGTTCCTGTTGCTATATTGATTGTGGGTCTTCAACTTTTTTTCCTGGAAAAGGAGAGAGAAAAAGAACTCAGTATTTGAAACCTGTCTTTCCTCTAAATAGACAAGGAAGCTCACAGGGGAAGACTTTTATTTTTCATTATGTTCTATAAAACTAAGTAAGTTTAAAATAAGGACCTGAGCCTATGTTTCAGTGAGTACCCTCTGGGAACTAAAGCCTGAAGTCTGAAGGAATAAGGCAAGAAGAAGTAATGGTGGGCTGTTTCTTGGATCCAGAATCCCTCTCTGGCTCCTCCAGGAGTCAAAGGACTGAGACACCTCTCTGGACTGTCTTTGAGGAGTTTGTCTCTCACAGCTATCCCCCTTTCTGACCCCCCTTCATCTTTAAAAGAGATCATAATAAGCTCCAGAAATGAGCTTCACAGCTCTCTCAGCACTACTTTGTATTTATGCAGTTAAACCAGAGTAGCTTTAAACACAGGGCACTCATATTCATGTACCAGGGTAGTGTGGATTTAGTGAAAACTTGCAACAAATCAAAGCGAAGTATGAAGCTGTATGTTTTACGTCTTTATTAACAAGTTTAATGAAATTTTAAATTTAATTACTTGTATAATGAAAGACTCCATAGTCTCTCAGTATATTGTGCAGCTTTAGGGCCCTCAGATACTGCAGAAGGGGCATACCTTTTCCATAAGCCTTTAAAGGATTTAGTTACAGTCATGATTCAAAAGTAATGTTGACTGGAAATGTAACTGGACGTCATCAGAAGAGTTTGCCCTAAGATATAGTACCTGGTTCTAACGTGCTTGTGTAGTAATTATGAAGGATATATCCTTTGCATGCCCACCACACAGTCTGTGTTGCCTTCCTTACAGGGTATCCTAAGAACAACACACCACAAAGTGCTGTTCTTGGCTGAGCACAGAATGACATTACAGCATCCTTCCCCCAGAAACTGCTACTCAGCAGAGGCAACAGCCTGAAGATATGCAAGCCTTTTGCTGCTGTCTTTGCAGTCTCTGGTGTGTGCAGATACTGTCTTTACTAAGAACTTCTGTGATTTCTGCTGAGGATATCCTCCCATTAACAGTGCACCCTGTAGCACATATGTGTTAGAAGTATAACTTGACCCCATTTGGGTTATGATGTATAGAAAAGTACAGCTTTTCCCACGGTAACATAATAATTGTCTAAAGTTGCACCGAAAGTTCTTTGTATGGGCCTCATAAGTAAAAGAGAGTTAAAATATACTAAAAATAATGCCATTTCTAAGCAAAACTGTAAAGATGGGAAGCAGTATCAGTAATGACAGTTTAGACTGGAGCAGGAAAGGTCTACCTAAGGTGTAATATTGGTCCATAAGAACAGCTGCATTACTTCTTTGCACAGTAATCAGTAGGAATGTAAATGAAAGACCTGGGACATCCTTCTCATGTAAAAGGAACAGTGTCTGATGTGCCACCCAGAAGCAAATGCAACATAGCCCTCAGTCAAGGAAAATCCCATCACCCCTGTCTGCAGTTTCAGCCACTGGCAGACAACATGTGTCCAACCCCATAGATAAGTTTCCTGAGAGATTTTGTCTTTCTCCTGTCAGTGTGGCAGGTATGGAGGGATTTAGCAGGGCCATGGCCATTGACCCAAGCAGTGACAACCTTCCATAGACTAAATGAGGTGTTCACAGAGTTGCTCTGTGTGCAAGTGGGAATGTGGTTGGTCACATTAACTTAGCCCTCACCTCCCCTGGCCCTCTGCTCCCCATCCCCAAGACCATATCTGGCTTGTTGTGTGTACAACAATTAGAGCTTAACTGACAGAAAGAATCAGTTTCTGTGCAATAAAGAATTATTCTCTGTATGAATGTTTTCACTTGTTTTGTTGGAAAAAAAATCTGGGAAGTAATATAGTGTATCAAGATGAAAAACTTCTTGAAATTGAATCAGAGAGTCATTTCAGAACATCTGCATGTTTCCTGACCACAGGCTGAAACAGTAGAGTCTTTTTGTCCACTCATATCCCTGAAATAAAGAGATCAGAAGAGAGTTAAAGTACTACAAGTCCTTTCTCACGAAGCAAGAAACAAAGAAGTAAATACAAGGATGCTCTTTGCAAGCACAAGTTCAAAAAAGATAAGATGGAGGGTGGGGCCCTTATGTTGTAGACTTTATTGTTTTATAATTTTATTTGCTTTTAGAAGCTTTGATTCTAAAATGTTCTTGTGGGGTTTTCCCTCAAGGCTTTGTTCACTGCTTCAATCAGTGCTTACTGTGCTGGGATTAAGTCCAAGGCTTAGTCTAATTTACTAAGGAAATCACAATAAAGAAATTGAGACAACGGTCCCATCTGAGCTATGATGGCTGCAGAGCAGGGGAGGTGAACCTGGGGAGCCCATGGAACTTAGAGACTCTGTATACCCTGCAAATGTGAAGGGCACAGAGTGACATTTTCTCTTGTTTTTCAAGACAAAAGAGGCAGAAGCAGAGCATATGCACTGTAAAGCAACTGTAATCAGCAAACTTGTCTTTGGTTTTATGAAATCCATTACAAAAGACCAGTTTCTGTAGTCAGAGGTCAGTGCTTTTGCTGTCCATCCAAGACTTTCTCTCATCAAATGAGGAGGTGGTGAGAGCTGAGAGATGAAATTTCCCCAGTGAAATTCAGTCCACCAGTTCAGCCCATCAACAACACACTGCATTTAGAGGTACTCTGTGAACTTTTCAGACAAAGCTGGAGGCACAGCCAGCCAAAGAAGTCCTTCAGCTTAGGCTCCCTGGGTAACTGGCAGTTTGCATCACTGTCTTGAGCCAGAGCTGTTAAATGTTGCCTTAACTGGCTTTGGTTTCAAAGTAGGTGGTCTGAGCAGGAACTGCTGCTCCTGAGCAGAAATACAGGTGGCTGACGGCTCAGCCCGGTCTGCAGCCCCAAAAACAGCAACAGGGCACACACTTGCTGGGGGCCTCAGAAACTCCTTCTTCCCTCTGAGCACGCATTTCCACTGCTCCCTGTCCCCCAGTATTCTGTGCAGCCGTAAATCCTAACCCCAAGGTCCCTCACTCAACTCAGTTGTTAACTTTCACACATGATTTTTTTTTTTTTGTTGGATTTTGCAGAGATGAAATTTCATCAAGGCTGTACTAATTTCAAATTTTGGCCCATTTATCACCAGGACAACTGCCCAAGTCCATTTATTACAAACATATGTTATGAATTCAGTTAAAACAAAACAAACAGTCTGTTATTTTCTCCAGTCACAATAATCACACTCAGACTTACTTAAAGCAAACATCATTTAAAAGCAGTATTTTGTTATGGCAAATCTGTTCAAGTATTGAGTCTGAGATCAAATACTAGGCAAAGCCATAATGTAGGCTAAATGCAACAGCAATACCTACCATAAAAGGTGAAGTCATAGTGTTTGCAAGATTGTTTCAGTCTCTGTCTTTACCCTCCCACTCCTTTTCTTAGTTTTTGTATTTAAGACAAAACAAAATGAAACAAAAATAAGTAAAGGATGGCATAATTATGCAATGCCCAGAAGACAGGATGTGTCCCACAGCCAGCTTGGAGTTTTTCAGCATCCTTCCTAGGCTTGGTCCATGGGGATGGTGGCTGGAACCAGTGCCTTTATGCAAGCACAGTTAGCATTCACTAATCTGCCCTTGATTTGGTTCAGAAGTCATCCCACAGCCTTAGAGTGGTCTAGAAACAAGGACAGGCATTCTGAAGCAAATGCCTTGGGGTGAATATGCCACACATCTGGTTTATGAGTGCCACATCTGAATGCGATCCCTGCAGTGAGATTCTACCAGCACAACAGCTGAGCTTCTTGTGATGAGACAGAGAACTGCAATTCAATGTCACACTCTTTGAGAGAGCCAAAGTTGAAGCCTGGTTCACGTATATTTGGGGGATTAGTTGGTGTAGCAGAAAGTTTTTATATCTCTTTCATCAGGTAGATTAATAAGCTTAATGAGCTTGGGCATTTGAGAGATGACTTGTCAAAATGAATGAGAGAGGTTTTTGCAATGGTCCCACCTCAGGTCAACACAAGATAACACTGTCAGCAAGGTCTGGCATAGTTTTTAGGCTGTGGCCTTTGCTGACCTGTGCTTTTATTGATCAAACAAAGCTCAGAAAAACCAAGCACCAGTGTGTTCCCCTGCTGAATGGAGGAGCTCTCTTGGTGTCAGTGGATAGGGAGGGTATACGATAGTGCCATTAAAACTTGTTTGGAGGCATAAATTAATTATTTATGAAGTGTTTTCATGCAGTGTGAAGTCAGATGGACAGTTTCACAGGCACGCCTCAGAGTGCACTGCCCTCACAGGATGGGTGACTGACCAAGGAGAGAGTCAATTTCAAGAAACACACCTTCGTTTCAGCCATTCATCAGGAAATGTTGCGGTGAACCATGGCCAAAGCCAGGGTCAGCCGGATCAAGTGGACCCAGAAGTCATTGGTTTGATGCTGCCATAGCCCCAAAGCTTTGAGCATTCATGAAAAATACATAAACCTGTGCCTTACAGCCCTCCCCTCTCCTTATTTCTCATATTTGGTTGTATTTCCAGAGAGTTCTATGTTCTTCAGTTGTTAATTGCCCCTTGTTACTCGTCCCCACCTGCCCCTTCTCCCATTTGCTGTAATTCCTTCTCCCCACCTCAGTAACACCCCCTGGCTGATGTTCCATTGGTTACTGTGTGTTTTCCACACCCAGATTGTGGGAGTACAGAACTCCCTGCAAGCCATGCGGCTTAGGCTTCTCTCTATGGATTTTTCCCTGCAATAAACCCTTTCCCCCACAAAGAAGTCCCTCCGCCTTTTTCCTACCTCCTTGCACACCTCCGACACTGGTGGGCGAGGTGAACCCAAGCAGGTGCTTCACCTGCCCTCCTGCACCATGCTCGGTCTCCATCCGTCCTTGCTCAAGGCAGGCAGAAGTTTGCTCAGTGCCCAGGACATCATGCTAGCCAGCACGGGACCATAGCAAGGAAAGGTGAAGCAGAAAGTTCAAACACTGTCCTTGATTGCTCTGGTGTTCTCTACTTTTTTTCTCCAGATTTCTGTAAGAATCTGTATATGGTATCAAAGTTTCCTCAGATCTTTTCTTTTCCACATGTCAGTTCCTCCTGTGGCCATCACCATGACACAGGCGTGACTGTCTTTGAGCACAGCACACCAAAACCTATGACCCAGGCACAGCAGAGCTGCGGACTTCAAACTCCAATCCTACATTTTGTCTGTAGAACTCATGGTGGGGAGCTCTCGCTGTTTTTTGCAGGGGAGAAGGAAGGATAAAACAGACCAGGTGGTGATGGCAATCCGTGAGGTCATTGACAAAGTATCTAACTGGCCTGGGCTCACAATATTGTCCATGACTCAGTCAGCTCCTTTTGTGCATAGTTCCTTCTTTCTTTTGTGATCTCACCTGAAATGTCAAAGATGGTCTCCCTGCATTCCAAGATCTTGACAGCTTTGATCAGGATTTTCCCTTTCACAAGGTCCCAGCGCAAGGCCACAACAGAGGAGTTATTGGACATTTCTACACCTCCACAGCTCTTCTGCGCAGGGGGCAGGTTTCCACTGGGTGTTAATCAGTGTTGTTCACCAAAGCCTGTAGCAGGATTGTCATTCTGCCCGGGCTGTGCATCTAGTCCCAATTTAGCATTACTGTAAACTGCTGTGTGAAACATCAGACGAAAATGATGCTACTTAGTATTTTGAAAGGCATCTTCTACACAGATTGGAAGGCAGCTCCCTGTAATTCTCCATTTGACAGTTATTTAATACATTTCAGCTCTGGTTTCAGTGCTGCATTTAGATTTACAAAAAAAGGATTCCTGACATTTTGTCAGTTTTTTCATCTATGTCTATATTCCCACTTCATCTCACATTTCCTCAGTTCATTACAGCAACCCCTGCTATGACAGGATAAAGCCACACACAAAAAGCCCTTTCATGGCTGCTTCACATTGGTATCTATTTTTGAGAGAGAAGCTGAACTGAAGCAGCATGACTCTCACTTTTTCTCCTTGTCAGCAACTGGATTGACAGGGCTGTGGTACAGGCAGACACACTGTCACTTCCAGTTTAAATGCCCCACTCAGACATACATTCAGAATGAAGTGAGTGAAAAAATTCCAGCCCAGCCAAAATCTAAAACATATTTAATGTATACACAAGATGAGGACAGCTATCGTCTTCTGTGAAGAGAAGATGCTTGCAAGACAGTCTCTGTACTGCAGAAAAGGGAGTTGTGAGATGCTTAGACCTGTAAAGGCTTGACTTGGAGTTGTTGCCTACATGCCAGATTTTCTTTGGGCTTTTACCTAGTAGGTATTTTTCTCCCAGCACAGCTTGTTAGTGACCATTCTTGTGTGTGTTTGCTATAACAGTTTAGAAGATGGTGACTTTCTTCTCCTACACCTCATTTACCCAAAGTGGGGCAGGTCAGAAGGCTTTTCTGTTTTCTTTGTTGATTCTTCTGTCTTGTACCATAAGAAGGAGGAGACAGTAAAAGAAATTCAAAGATAGCAGGTCCAAAATGGAAGCAGGAAAATATTTCTTTACATTTTGGCACCTATAGGGATACATGTCTTGACACAGCATCAAAAAGTAACAATAAGGAAAGATTTAAAGCAGGATTAGATTTGGCAATATATTTAGAAGAAGACATGAATATCCAGATGTTGAACTATAATGCCAGGAATATTTTGGGAAGGACAGAAACCCTGTGCCTCAAGATTTTATCTAATCTCTCTTCAGGATTAAGAGGATATTTTGTAGATTTTAGATGATATTTCATCTAAAACAGGGGATTGTTGATAACTTGTCAGATATAACTGGTCTCAATCATTCTCAGAGAAAACCATGGACTAGCCAGGCTTTCAGGAACTTTATATTGCTATTAAGTTCACCTCCTGCAAACCTTTCTGAAAGTGGTTTGTGTTAGCCTAGATCCCAGGCACACAAAAATTGGACTTGTCCTATTCCATTCAGCTTCTGACAATTCCAGCTGTTGCCAGCACCAAGCCTGGAAATACACCCTTACCCTGAAGGATGCTGCTCAATGGATGGCTGCCTCCCTGATTTTCCTGTACAAGTTATCCCACTTGGAACACATTGCTGCCAATAGGATCAAAACCAGTGCTAAGAACTACATAACAACCTAAGCATTAACTCTGTTGGGTATTTGATTACTAGAATTATTCTATTACTAATTGAACTAACACTGTCTCAAACCATTGGACAGAAGTGAATTTTGCTCCTACTGAAGTCCATGTAAATATAACCACACCAAAGAGGGGGGCAGTCCTCTGCCATGGATCCATTCCTTTCTCCCTTGTGACCTCTGCATCACCAGAAAGAATCCCCATTAGTCTCCCAGGACATTCAAGTCATTGCACCTGATAAAGTAGGTAAATTCCTTCCTTACTTCAAGGAGGAATTATCACCTTCAGGAAAGTGTGAGAATGAGAACACAGGAAATCACAGAAAGAGCCCGTGGCCATGAATTAATAGACAACCTCAACCTATTCATGCTAAGCAGCTTGATAAGCTTTCCAATGAACTGAGGGTGAAAATTGTGTCCTTGCACAATCACACCTCAGACATGCCTCCACCAGCGTCAGTTGTTCTGTACAGTAATATCAAACTTGTTCCACAGCCAGCACCAAATTCCACATCCAGCTACTCCTGTAAGGCCAGGATATAAATTTCAGACAACATATTTTTTGACAGCCCAGACTGGCACACCCACTGACCTCATGGGGAAGTCTGCACATACTTCAAGGGTAGAATATGACTTTTAAGTAGTAAATTGTTGTTTATCTGCTTAATGCCTTCTAACGGTCAGTGTTGCTGAGTCAGATGTGCTCCTCTTCCAAGTCTTTGTGCTTCCTCCCTCACCTCCTCCATCCCTGTTCTCTTCTCTCTTTCTTCCCACCCATCTCTTCTTGTTTCTGTATTTCCTTTTCTGTAATAGCTACCAGTTCCCACCATGAACCAAAGAAATACTTCATTTCTCCATCCTTGAGAAAAGGGTGGTTATTATATTAAAGATATTAATTCAAGATTAACGAGTAAATTGGATTTCAACTTGACATCGTTTCCACACATGTACCCTCTTCTAACCTGTTGTTTTTCTTGCCGTCCCCGGTACAACAGCGACACTAACCCTTTGGTTTAACTAGGCTGGTATTTCACCATTCTAGGTTGTCCCATAATTTTAGATGATGTTCTGGTGTTAAAATTTATGTCTAATTAAGCTAAATTAATCCCAAACTAGCCTTTCAGACTGTCTGTACGCCCAGGAAAGCAATCCTGCCTCAGTTACATTAACAAAAGGTTTTGCAAAAGTTCTCTTGAAGCTGACACAGTTGCAGAAATTATACTGACATTTAATTTCTGTGCATTTCCAAGCCTTCTGGTGATACGTCTGTGTTTTCAGATTATTCTTTTCAGTGAAAATATTGCCCTAATTGCCTGTTTTTAAAGTAGCTGTGATTTATTTCTCTTGTTCAAAGTTTTTAACAATATTTCTTTTCTCCACTCTTTATTTTGTTGGGCAATGAGGAGGGTGGGAAGCCCCAATTAAATCAAGGGGTTTGACCCTGGAGGAGTGTGGGAGAGGAAATGGAAGGAGACTAGTAGAGATATTTTTTGGCACAAAATGCCAAAAGAATCTGGGCATTCTAACAAAATAGCATAACAGGAATAAGGTAAGGTCCTGTAATATTTTACCAGAAGAGGAACCAAATAGGAAAATAACACAGGCTTTGCCCCTTCCTCTACCGTCCCACCCATTGTAAAACAGAGCCTGAGGGAACAGTAGATCAACCACACACAGTGCAAATGTCCTCTGCAAAATCAGGGGTGATTCAAGTGGAAGATTTTGAGACAGAGTGAAGACAGTGATAGCCAGCAAACACTCAACCCACTTTTGTGTGTCTGTGAAATTAGCTACCAGGGTTAGACCTCCTGATTCTGATTTTCCCACTGCATCACGCAATAACCAGGTGCACCACCAGGAGAATTTCAGCTCACTCCTCTCCTCCATGAGGCCCAACAAAAGCAATCCCAGGACCTGACCACCTCCATGGAGGACAATGCACTGGACATGGTAGACGGAAACTCCATTTTGCCAGACTGGGCAGCCTATCACTGGGGAAAAAAAAAGTCAAGGCCAATATCTGTCCAGTCCAGGCAGCTGCCATGAGGTTGCTCCCTCAGAAGTGAGGTGGCAGGGGTAGGGCTCCGTGTGCCCCACATACTGGCCACAGAACTTGGTGAGAACACAGGCTCAGCTGCATCCATGGTTTCTGAAAGGGTTCTTGTGTATCACCCCAAATCCCCACCTTTGGGAACCCCAGAAGATCAGGCATATTCACCTCCCTAAGTTCACAGTATGAACAGCTTCCCGTTATTAAGAAACTGCTTAAAAAAGCACAGACAGTTCTAAATTGAGAAATCTCAATGCAGTGTAAATTATAAACACAGAGGGATAACAGCAGTGGGGAGGCCTAGGAGAGACTCTACATGCTCTTGGCAAGCTTTAGTAGATTTGTTAAAAAACAGAAAATATGTGCAGTGAAGAAGGTGACGTGTATCATCTTCCTGGCTGCTGGTCTGCTGTGAAGTGACCCACAATCCACTCCACTGAGCTCAGAGAGCTGCCCCAAGAGAACTAAATGGAGGATCTGGGCCTAATTTACCCAAGAAAACAGGAACTTTAGGGAAAACAGACTTACTGATTGTTAGGTTGGATGTGTTTGTTTCCATAGCAGCAGGTGAATAATGTCAGAGCAGGAACTTTAATCCCAACCAGAGCAAGTACACTACTGTGGCTTTAACTGAGGAATAATTAATTTGCAATTAGCATCTTCTCAGGTCGCTCATTATATGCCATTTGTATGTAATCACTCACATACACACAGCACACCCTGGGACACATTAAGCATTTTATTATCCTGTGTTTAAAAAGGAGCTTCTTGCTGTTAAATTGCTCACAGCCCTTCCAGAATTCACCAGTATTTATATAACTCTTGCCAATATTTATGTTAACATCAGAGGTGCTAACAGATCAGTAAGATGATTTTCCCTCAGGTCTGCACAGGAATCTTCTGTATATTCCCAAAAGAACTTAGGAGATAATCCACAATATTTAACAAAAATGGATTCATTGTCAAATAAGTTCCTTTTGTGCCAATCCTGAGGCTTGTTAGGTTATGATTGTTATGGTGGTTTTGTCTTTATCTCTCATACACAAGGGTGTGCTTGCACACGCACACACAGACACAGCACATCCAGGCATTGTTATGACATAGCTACTTTTTAGGACTGTAATTAGTCCAGATTGTGCCAGCTCAATAAAGCTCCTAAAGCAAAAGCCTTAAAGGCTTTTTCTCCTCTTTCCAACCTGCAGCTTGCCTGGATGAAGGTTTTAGGTGCCCTGCCACCAAGGAGTGACTGCTTTCTTCCATGGGCAAATGCAAAATCTATCATGCATCCTGCCTGCATGAAAGCTGGCAGAGCTGGTGCTCTCATTGCAGAGGACACTGCACAAAGCCACTAGCTAGTCCATCTTGCAACTTCTAGGTAGTTGCCAAAAGTGCAATAGGTGAGAAATGCCTGAATGACAGGCTGAAGGGACACTCAGTGCATGCTGTCTCCATCAGACACAGGTACAATACAGCCCAAACATCTTCACACAGCACTTCTCTCTTTAAGGAGTGTCTTCATTAGGACCCAAGAACATGACCTACCATCTTGCCCAGGGTGTAACTCAGGATCACTTTGGGTTTTTGCCAGGAGGGGGAGTCATAAGAGTACAAACAGACCAGTAATGGGTACCAAAGCAAGTTTTCATCTCAGGCTACGCCCAGGCTGAGCTACAGTAAGAATTACGTATATGGGCTAAAATTGAACAAGCAATAAACATATGACTATTGGATTCATAAGGGCAATCAGAAAAGTCGTAAGAGTTTCTGAATGTTTGTCAGGGACATGCAGCACTGACAGTGTAATTATACCAATTTGAGAACCAGGGGAAGGTTTTTAAGAACATCTGTCAAGCTAATGGATGCAGAGATTCTGAATATTGCATTTTTATGACTTCCAAATCACTGTAGAGCAGCAATTGTTCTTTCATCAAATGGGTAAAATTTGCACTTTTGTATGTTTTCTTCAGGATTCGTTGTCTTAAAGAAAAACCTAAACAGACATGCTATTAGCCTGTACTAACAAATTACTGAAGAAAAATTTCAGGTGTTTTGATTATGGATGCAGCATAAGAGTTTATTCTAATTACAATTTTTTCATACTATTACAAGAAGAGAAGTTTCTTGGAATTTGAGTTATTAGCAAGGTGCTGCCAAAATTTGCTTATATCCATTAATTATTTGGTTTCTGAGGCAGAATTTCAGATATCAGGAAAAGCAAAAAAAATGAAGTCTGGAATCCAGCTGCTTTAGATTCTTTCATCTAGCTTTACAAAGGCTATTTACTTTGGTGGTTCTATACATACTTACAAAGGTACAGAAATTAATACATTAAATCAGCGTGCTGAAGGACTCATGGTTGTGCAAATCATCTGAAAGATGACCTTCTTTACCTGGCTATCATGGCCAGCCATATTCAGGTTCAATATAGTTCTCAGCAGGTGGCATATAAGATCTGATAATTTTGTATTTTCATTGATGTTTTTAAAAGACAAACATTCATATAAAGGTGTCCAGTCAAAGGTAAACCCTGAAAATGGAGCATGTTTGATATCATACTTTTCAATACCTGAAAACACAGAGTTTCACATACCTACTTGCCTAATTTTTTCCTTTTACACCTTTTCAATTTTGATAATCCCTAACCCATTCACAATCCTAATAACATAGTTTGTTGTCATCTTAGAATCTCTCCTTCTATCCACCAGATTCATCTTCTCATCTCTCCTTGTGAGCATCATGCTTGGTATTTTTGAGGAACAGACTTGTTTCCTGACAGGAAATGTGTTTCATATGAAAAACCTCCAGTTTGGTTGTCTTGACTGTCTATCTCCAAATGTACTTCTGGTTTGCTCTCTCTCCTTTTTCCTGTTTTTCTTAAAATTTGCCCTTTATATATGCAACAATCTCACCTATTGTAGCTTCACTATTTACTTTGAAATGTATTTACTCCGAAATGTATTTACTCCCTCTAGTCATCCCTTCAAAAATGTTGGCTGCCTTCACTTCTGTGATTATTTCCTCTCCTGTGCTTAAGAGGAAATACCATGCATGATTTGTACTTTTGATGCCTCCTCCTGCAGAAAGCTACCTGAAGATTCCAGCTTGCAAACAGACTGATGAGATTGTGAGGGTGTTTGTGAACACACAGATTATTGCAGCAAAATTCCTCAGTCATGGGCCTGAAACAGAGAGCTGCTTTGTCTACCTACCAGGGTGCTGTTCTTAGCATGTCTGTGCTAGTGGTCTTCTTATTCCCAGCCTTGTCTTTCCACTCTTGCTGCTGGCATCCTCCTGCCAGTTGAGGAATCTCTTTGCCAACTGCTTTTGGTCTTCATTGAAAATGAAAGACAACGCCAACATTCAGTGGATGTATTTTACTTCTGGGAAAAAACTAAGCAATGCGAACTCTCTAAGCAGGTTAAGCAGTCTCAGGACCTAAGACAAAAGCATGCAAAGTGTCCAATCTAACTTGCACATGGCCTTAAACAACCCATGTCTTCCAGCCCTTTGTTCATAGAAATTTCCCATGTAGCAATTTTGGGGCAGGGAAAAGCTGTCCAATATTTTGTATACATAGAAGCTGTGAAGCTCTCTGTTCAGACAGAAACATTTGAGGAACAAGTGACCCTTGTAACAGGATATGTGTGATCCCAAAAGGCAGTGCATCTACTTAACCAGATGACATTGCAGTCCTGCATATATTATCATAAAGATTGGTACAGGAAGGGATTTAACTGAGAATACAAGTTATCTTGCAGAACAAAGGTGAGCTGAAGGTAATGGCACTTGAGCTATCGCTCCAGCATTCTAATGACGGGACATCAAAGAGAGCCCTGGAGTCTGATGAACATAGGAGAAGCCTGGACTGGATTTGAAGTTCAGCTGCTGCATTTCATATATTGGGCATGCTAAATTTGCTGCTGAAACAAGTCAGCAGAGAGACAGCAGAATGGTTTTAACCACTTAAGTCAGAGATAAATTTCTCTTCTCTGAAGCTTTAAGTGCCTTAATTCTACACATTAGATAGTGCTGAATAAACAATGTTCATACTGTTAAAATAAATCCCAAATAATTACAATTATTAGAAGGCATTTCTATCAAAGTTTAACGACTGTTTGTAGCTGTATTCTGAGTTGTTCTAGTGTTCTTGTCTTGGCGAGAGGAGAAAAGCAAATCTCTCAAAAAAATGAAATTGTTGTTGTGATCACCCCTAGGAGACTGGATAAGGACAATTCCGCCTCCATCTTTTTCCCTTTGAGCAGAGGGAGAAGAAAAGGTTTCCCTTTCTACTCTGGGTTTGATACATGATGTCAGCATCCTCAGAAACGTCTAGTACCTGCTCTTTGCTACACCAAGCTCAGGTTGAGAAGTAACACAGCAGTGTGTGGGTAACTTCAATGTAGTTGCTTTTATATATGTTGACAGATGAAGTTAACATGGTTACACATAGATGTTTCCTGCTGCTCTTCGTTGGATACCTTCAGACTCTGAAACCTGTTCTGATGAGGTTTTCAAATGTAGTTTGAAGAGATGTCTGTAACTCGTTGAAACAGCCCAAGGTGGGAGTGGGTAGAGCACAGGCCTTCTGCAAATTGGGCATTTACAAGGTATTTCAGATCGGAGTACTGGAAATCAGTAGCTGTGTGTGAACATCTTGACCACTCTCCTTTTCTGTTAAAACTTAGGTGTCCATTTTATAGTAGTTTATTTTTGTCTCATGTGACAGAATAAAAACAGCCCATAACCAGATTAATTCCCCAGGGATAATTTAGGCAAAAAATGCCAGTATGTTCATTGTGATTGCTGTCTCTATATACATTGCAAATGGACAAAAAAGGAAAGTTTCTCCTTTAGTTTATAAAGAGTCTTACCAGATGTCAAAAATAAAAGATGTTTTGATGTTAGGGCTCAGTGCTGCACTGACAAACGTGAATGTCGGTTCCATGGTGACGGGATAGAATAAAAACTACAGAGCAAAAGACCCTTTACAGATTGTACCCATTTCATTCATTTATCTATCCAGAGCTCAGAACAAAGAGAAAACAAAACCATTCTTGTTCCACTAATAAAGCACAACACTGATTTTCCTAATGCTGGTCAGAGATCATGCTAATCAGGAGGTCTTACTATTTCTATTATCTTTTTACTTATATGAAAGGAGCATTTTCTTCAGCCAGGTGAACTTCCTAAAAGCTATTTCTCTACTCAGCCATAACAATTCTCAAATTAATTAATTATTTGCTTTAGAGTGGGGGAAAATATTTTATTCTAAGATATTTGCAACTTCCTCAGTTGCTGTGGTAATCTCAGATGCCTTGTCACCCTCAGCAACATATGTAGACTCTGATTCATGTGAGTTCATGAGAGCCATGTGGTCCCAGGGATGAACTAGCCAGCAGACATGCCTTATGACATTTATTTTCTGGGAACTCCAGAAAAAACTCCCACCCATATCTTGGTTCAGTAGCAATGTGATTTAAACTCTGCCTATTTAACACAGATGCAATCATGCTCGCAAGGATATTTTAACGATTTTCCAATTGTATTTTTAATGAGAAATTACTGGTTACGTGGACTCAGACTGCAGGCGTAACCATGCTGTTTCTGTTTAAAGATAAAAAGAAAGCACACGCATTTCTATTTCTGGTGAGTTCATTGCTCTTTGGGCTTCCTTGTACAGGAAACAGATGTAAACCAAGACATTCCAGCTATCAGAAAAGCATGACAGGCTGCCTTTCTTAGTTCTCCACTTTTGGAAGACTTAAGTTTTCAAATTCCATCTAGAAAGCCCAAATTTGGGGAGAAGGGTGAGAATAGGGTGAGAAAGGGGGAGGGGGGAGGAAAACAAAGAAACGAAGGAATTCGGAAGGAAGGAAGGAAGGAATTCGGAAGGAAGGAATTTGGAAGGAATTTGGAAGGAAGGAAGGAAGGAAGGAAGGAAGG